>NW_018745569.1:1311769-1664289 GCF_001683475.1 Chenopodium quinoa
GTAATGAGATTGATCCAAAGAAACTCCATTTTCTGTCCTAGTAATCTTAATTCCAAGGATTACATTAGCCTCTCCTAGGTCTTTCATATCAAACTCAGCATTCAACAATAGCTTTACATCATTCACAGCATGAATGTTCGAGCCAAAAATTAACAAAGTCATCCACAATAGACAAATTATAGTGCATATGTCCTTCTCAAATTTTACATATATGCATTTGTCACTACCATTTATCTTAAAACCATGTGAGATGACTAAGTTATCAAATTTTTCATGCCATTGTTTAGGTGCTTGTTTGAGACCATAAAGAGATTTATCTAGCTTACATACCAGATGCTCTTTTCCTTGAACAATGAATCCTTCCGGTTGATCCATGTAGATTTCTTCTTCCAATTCACCGTTCAAGAATGCAGTCTTCACATCCATTTGATGTACTACAAGATTAAAAACAGAAGCAAGAGATATTAATACTCTAATAGATGTTACTCTAGTTACAGGTGAATAGGTATCAAAGAAATCAACATTCTCCCTTTGTCTGTAGCCTTTAGCTACCAAACGGGCTTTGAACTTATCAATGGTCCCATCAACTTTCAGCTTTCTTTTTAGGACCCATTTGCAACCAATTGACTTGCAGCCTGGTGGCAACTCAGTTAGATGCCAAGTTCGATTAGACTCAAGTGAGTCCATTTCGTCGTTCACGGCTTCTTGCCATAAATCTGCATCCACTGAGGTTAGAGCTTCTTGGAGGGTAGAAGGATCCTCCTCTACATTCAGAACTACAAAGTCTGGGCCGAAGTCTTTAGCTACTCTAGCCCGCTTGCTCTTTCTTAGTTCGGGTTCAGCATCCAAGTCTTGTGAGTTAGACCTGTCTTTAGGAATAATAGAGGAGGACGAGCCCCCACTATTTCTAGATTTAAAAGGAAACCTGTCCTCATAAAAATCAACATCATTAGATTCAATAATTACTCGTGCACTTAAGTCAAAGAATCTATATGCTTTACTATTAACAGCATAGCCAATGAATACACATTCATAAGCTCTACTAGCTAACTTAACTCTTTTAGGATCAGGAATCCTAACATATGCCAGACAACCCCAAGTTCTGAAATAAGAAATGTTAGGTTGTTTGTTACGAAGTAATTCATAAGGAGAAATCTTACTCTTAGTCTTTGGAATACGGTTCAAGACATAACAAACAGTGAGAAGAATTTCTCCCCACCAATGATCAGCAGCACCAGAATTTAAGGAAATAGCAACTACTAACTCAGTAAAGGTTCTATTTTTCCTTTCAGCCTTACCATTCATTTCTGGAGAATAAGGAGCTGATCTTTCATGTATGATACCATGTGAGTTATAAAACTCTACAAAAGCATCAGTATCATACTCAGTTCCACGATCACTACGCAACCTTTTTATTTGCTTGTTGAACTGATTCTCAAACTCTGTCACAAACAACTTAAACATATCAAAAGCATCACTCTTATTTTTCATCAAATAAACACGAGTATAATCAGAACAATCATCAATAAAGGTGATGAAATATCGTTGTCCATTTCTGGTCAGCGTTCCATTATATTCACAAATATCAGAATGAATTAAATCTAACGGTTCTGAGTTTCTAACAACAGACTTATGAGGTGTTTTTGTAATCTTAGCCTGACTACAAAAATCACATTTATCAAAGTCATTGAGGGAAACATTAGGGATAAGGCCTAAATTGCTCATATTTTTTATGAGTCTTTTGTTCACATGACAGAGTCTAGCATGCCAAATATTAACAGAAGAAGACAACATATAAGCAGAATCAGAAATTTTATTAATCTCAACATTCAGTTTAAACATGCCATCAGTAGCATATCCTTTCCCTACAAACATTCCATTCTTAGTTAAAGTAAATAAATCGGAACCTATGGTTTGTGTAAAACCAGCCTTATTAAGAAGAAAACCAGAAACTAAGTTCTTTCTCATTTCCGGAGTGTGCAGTACATCCTTCAGAATGAGAGTCCTGCCAGAAGTAAACTTCAACTCAACATTACCAATACCAGCAACATTAGTGGAATGGGAATCACCCAACAGCACTTTCTTATCATCGGTGTTTTCAGAATAAGTTTTAAACATCCGACGATCATAGCAGACATGGCGTGTAGCGCCAGTGTCTACCCACCACCCTTCTGATCCACCAATAAGGTTGATCTCAGTAATCATAGCCACAAGTGGCTCTTCTATCATGCTAGCCTGTGGTACAGGGTTAGGCATGTTCCTGCACTTTCGTGCCATATGGCCTGGTTTTCCACACCTATAACATAGGAATTGACCAGTACCATTCTTAGGGGGTTGAATTTGTTGCTTTCCATCGTTCTTTTGAACATTCTGTTTATTTTTGTTGAAGTTATTCTTCCGGTTCTGAGGCTTGAAGTTCTTACCAGCGGGCTTGAGAACTGCAGCAGAACGCTTAGGAGCATTGTTTGCAGAGAGCTGTAAGACTTCTTCTTCGTGGTCCTGTTTTCTGGATTCTTCCTGTATACGGAGCCGAGTAATCAAACTCTCTAAGGAAAATTCCTTAGTCTTGTGCCTGAGACTGTTTTTGAAATCTTTCCAAGAAGGAGGCAACTTGTCAATTATAACAGCAATCTGAAATTGTTCATCAAGAGCCATACCTTCGGAAATTATCTCATGGGCAATTTTCTGAAGTTCGTGGGACTGCACTTCCACGGACTTATCATCAGTCATCTGGAATTTCAGGTACCTGCTAACAGCATACTTTTTGGCACCGGCTTCTTCGGTGTCATATTTCTTTTGCAGGGCATCCCACAAATCCTTAGCGGTGTTTTCCAGATTATAATAGTCATATAGGTTATCAGACAGACCATTAAGAATATAGTTTTTGCACATGAAATCGGTTTCATTCGAAGTTTCAATTTCAGAATTCCAATACACTAGATCATCTTGTTCAGCATTATCAGGAATAACAGGCCTAGGGACAGTCAATACAGAATGAACTTTTTTAACAGTTAAGAAAAACTGCATTTTCTGTTTCCATCTTTTAAAATGAGCGCCTTCAAAACGGAAGGGCTTGTTAAGGTCATTGGACATAGTTATTTCCTCGGTAGACATGATGATTATAAAGGCAGAAAAGAATGTTCTAAAATTGTTATAAACCGAACTGCTGTAAACAATAAAAACAGAACAAAGTTACCGGGAAATAGACTGAGTCGCGGACTATGTCGCTCTCTTTAGAACATTCACGGTACTACCCTTCAATTTGTGCAAGCAGCTCGTACAACAACCGGATGTTCCCCAGGATAAAACAGCCTTTCTCTATTGTAATTATACCGGTGGAACTGCACAAAACCACCGGGCAACTAAACACCAAAAAAAAGAAAAGAAACTGCTCGAGGGTTTTGTTTTTGTGAGGAAAAATAGAGAGGAGAAGAAGATTGCTTCCTGTATTTTTTTGTGTATTAAAAACAGGAAATCAACACGCCTTTTATAGGAAAATTGCAACGTAACTGCTGCTGTTTAATTAGGCACTAATCACGCAATTAAAACGGTCATAAGTTGAACGTTCAAAACGGTTACAGAAGATTAATGCATGGCAAAACGTTTAGCAAAAAATCAGTGAAAACGTTTGCATGATTAACGCTCCATTAATCAGTTTTGAAAAAACGGTCAAATGTAATCAGTCAAAAACGTTTAGCAAAAATCAAGGAACTAATCACGCAATTAGCCTTGTCCAAAAAATAAGTTTATTTAATAAACCCGACCCGACCCAACCCAACCCAACCCGGCCCGGCCCGGCTCGGCTCGGTTCGGTTCGGCGCGCGTGTGTGTGATAGATGGTTTACCATATAGGTCCTCCCTCTCCACAAAATGTGGGTAGCCCAAGGGCCACACCCCTTTAGCCCACTTCTCTATATTATAAAGAGAGTAAAACTCTCATTTCCCACCAATGTGGGACTTTGAGTTTTTTCACAAAATTCACACACTACACACACACTTGTTGTTCCAACAATCCCCCACTTGAATTTTTTGAAAACATTTTCGAGCAGAATCCATATATATATAGGTTGCGCATAAACAGAAGTGTTTTTCAACTTGAACTTCGACGTAGTGAGTACGATTCAGATTCAACAAGGGTGACTCGAAGTTTTGAACCCTATCTCTGACAACGTACCACACACAACCTACTCTTGGTGTTGTTCTAGACCCGTGCTATTTCGGCCATGCACGTCTATCCCAGTGTAGTGAATGCTCTAGAAATGCTGCCACACATTTCATAGGAAGCGGCCTCACTTCCACATTCACATAGGTGAATCTATCAAGAGTACTCCTGTAGCTTGGTACTCCACTCCAAATTGGAGTATAGATTTCATTAAGAGTTCCTATTAACTCATCCTTGATCGCTTCAGGAAATTATGTCTTTTGAACATATTCAACTCATAACACACCATAACTTGTTATTACCCTTTGAACCTATTTCTTGGGATCTCCAGTTCATAGGTTGGGTTACCATTATGTGTGGTTCATTTCAATGGCAATAGTCCCATTTTCTTAGAGGAAAAATGGACTTTCTCCCTAGCTAATCCTTTCGTCAAAGGATCAGCCAAGTTATTCTCAGTGCGTACGTGATCCACTCTAACAGCTCCGATAGAGAGATATTCTCTCACAGTGCTGTGCTTACGACGTATTTGTCGTCTCTTACCGTTGTAATAACGGTTCTGAACTTTTGCAATAGCCGCGGTACTATCGCAATGGATCAAGACAGCCGGTAATGGCTTTTCCCATAGGGGAATTTCACCTAGCAGGCCTCTTAACCAACCTGCTTCTTCACTAGCCGTAGCTAGTGCTATCATTTCTGACTCCATGGTGGACTGAGCCAAAATAGTCTGTTTCTTAGACTTCCAAGATACAGCTCCACCGGCTATAGAAAAAATATATCCACTAGTAGCCTTAGAGTCATCTGATAAGGTGTTCCAGTCAGCATCACTATAGCCTTCTAGTACAGCTGGAAACCTTTCATAATGCAACCCTAGGTCCATGGTCCTCTTAAGGTATCTCATGACCCTTTCAATAGCATGCCAATGCTCATTACCAGGACAACTAGTAAACCTGCCTAACAATCCCACGACATAGGCAATGTCGGGTCTAGTACAATCAGTGGCATACCGAAGGCTGCCAATGATGCTCGCATAATCAGATTGCCTTACGGCATCACCAGTGTTCTTAAATAATTTAACACTGGGATCATAAGGTGTACTAGCAGGTTTACAGTCAAAGTAACTATATTTCTTTAGGATCTTCTCAATGTAATGAGATTGATCCAAAGAAACTCCATTTTCTGTCCTAGTAATCTTAATTCCAAGGATTACATTAGCCTCTCCTAGGTCTTTCATATCAAACTCAGCATTCAACAATAGCTTTACATCATTCACAGCATGAATGTTCGAGCCAAAAATTAACAAGTCATCCACATATAGACAAATTATAGTGCATATGTCCTTCTCAAATTTTACATATATGCATTTGTCACTACCATTTATCTTAAAACCATGTGAGATGACTAAGTTATCAAATTTTTCATGCCATTGTTTAGGTGCTTGTTTGAGACCATAAAGAGATTTATCTAGCTTACATACCAGATGCTCTTTTCCTTGAACAATGAATCCTTCCGGTTGATCCATGTAGATTTCTTCTTCCAATTCACCGTTCAAGAATGCAGTCTTCACATCCATTTGATGTACTACAAGATTAAAAACAGAAGCAAGAGATATTAATACTCTAATAGATGTTACTCTAGTTACAGGTGAATAGGTATCAAAGAAATCAACATTCTCCCTTTGTCTGTAGCCTTTAGCTACCAAACGGGCTTTGAACTTATCAATGGTCCCATCAACTTTCAGCTTTCTTTTTAGGACCCATTTGCAACCAATTGACTTGCAGCCTGGTGGCAACTCAGTTAGATGCCAAGTTCGATTAGACTCAAGTGAGTCCATTTCGTCGTTCACGGCTTCTTGCCATAAATCTGCATCCACTGAGGTTAGAGCTTCTTGGAGGGTAGAAGGATCCTCCTCTACATTCAGAACTACAAAGTCTGGGCCGAAGTCTTTAGCTACTCTAGCCCGCTTGCTCTTTCTTAGTTCGGGTTCAGCATCCAAGTCTTGTGAGTTAGACCTGTCTTTAGGAATAATAGAGGAGGACGAGCCCCCACTATTTCTAGATTTAAAAGGAAACCTGTCCTCATAAAAATCAACATCATTAGATTCAATAATTACTCGTGCACTTAAGTCAAAGAATCTATATGCTTTACTATTAACAGCATAGCCAATGAATACACATTCATAAGCTCTACTAGCTAACTTAACTCTTTTAGGATCAGGAATCCTAACATATGCCAGACAACCCCAAGTTCTGAAATAAGAAATGTTAGGTTGTTTGTTACGAAGTAATTCATAAGGAGAAATCTTACTCTTAGTCTTTGGAATACGGTTCAAGACATAACAAACAGTGAGAAGAATTTCTCCCCACCAATGATCAGCAGCACCAGAATTTAAGGAAATAGCAACTACTAACTCAGTAAAGGTTCTATTTTTCCTTTCAGCCTTACCATTCATTTCTGGAGAATAAGGAGCTGATCTTTCATGTATGATACCATGTGAGTTATAAAACTCTACAAAAGCATCAGTATCATACTCAGTTCCACGATCACTACGCAACCTTTTTATTTGCTTGTTGAACTGATTCTCAAACTCTGTCACAAACAACTTAAACATATCAAAAGCATCACTCTTATTTTTCATCAAATAAACACGAGTATAATCAGAACAATCATCAATAAAGGTGATGAAATATCGTTGTCCATTTCTGGTCAGCGTTCCATTATATTCACAAATATCAGAATGAATTAAATCTAACGGTTCTGAGTTTCTAACAACAGACTTATGAGGTGTTTTTGTAATCTTAGCCTGACTACAAAAATCACATTTATCAAAGTCATTGAGGGAAACATTAGGGATAAGGCCTAAATTGCTCATATTTTTTATGAGTCTTTTGTTCACATGACAGAGTCTAGCATGCCAAATATTAACAGAAGAAGACAACATATAAGCAGAATCAGAAATTTTATTAATCTCAACATTCAGTTTAAACATGCCATCAGTAGCATATCCTTTCCCTACAAACATTCCATTCTTAGTTAAAGTAAATAAATCGGAACCTATGGTTTGTGTAAAACCAGCCTTATTAAGAAGAAAACCAGAAACTAAGTTCTTTCTCATTTCCGGAGTGTGCAGTACATCCTTCAGAATGAGAGTCCTGCCAGAAGTAAACTTCAACTCAACATTACCAATACCAGCAACATTAGTGGAATGGGAATCACCCAACAGCACTTTCTTATCATCGGTGTTTTCAGAATAAGTTTTAAACATCCGACGATCATAGCAGACATGGCGTGTAGCGCCAGTGTCTACCCACCACCCTTCTGATCCACCAATAAGGTTGATCTCAGTAATCATAGCCACAAGTGGCTCTTCTATCATGCTAGCCTGTGGTACAGGGTTAGGCATGTTCCTGCACTTTCGTGCCATATGGCCTGGTTTTCCACACCTATAACATAGGAATTGACCAGTACCATTCTTAGGGGGTTGAATTTGTTGCTTTCCATCGTTCTTTTGAACATTCTGTTTATTTTTGTTGAAGTTATTCTTCCGGTTCTGAGGCTTGAAGTTCTTACCAGCGGGCTTGAGAACTGCAGCAGAACGCTTAGGAGCATTGTTTGCAGAGAGCTGTAAGACTTCTTCTTCGTGGTCCTGTTTTCTGGATTCTTCCTGTATACGGAGCCGAGTAATCAAACTCTCTAAGGAAAATTCCTTAGTCTTGTGCCTGAGACTGTTTTTGAAATCTTTCCAAGAAGGAGGCAACTTGTCAATTATAACAGCAATCTGAAATTGTTCATCAAGAGCCATACCTTCGGAAATTATCTCATGGGCAATTTTCTGAAGTTCGTGGGACTGCACTTCCACGGACTTATCATCAGTCATCTGGAATTTCAGGTACCTGCTAACAGCATACTTTTTGGCACCGGCTTCTTCGGTGTCATATTTCTTTTGCAGGGCATCCCACAAATCCTTAGCGGTGTTTTCCAGATTATAATAGTCATATAGGTTATCAGACAGACCATTAAGAATATAGTTTTTGCACATGAAATCGGTTTCATTCGAAGTTTCAATTTCAGAATTCCAATACACTAGATCATCTTGTTCAGCATTATCAGGAATAACAGGCCTAGGGACAGTCAATACAGAATGAACTTTTTTAACAGTTAAGAAAAACTGCATTTTCTGTTTCCATCTTTTAAAATGAGCGCCTTCAAAACGGAAGGGCTTGTTAAGGTCATTGGACATAGTTATTTCCTCGGTAGACATGATGATTATAAAGGCAGAAAAGAATGTTCTAAAATTGTTATAAACCGAACTGCTGTAAACAATAAAAACAGAACAAAGTTACCGGGAAATAGACTGAGTCGCGGACTATGTCGCTCTCTTTAGAACATTCACGGTACTACCCTTCAATTTGTGCAAGCAGCTCGTACAACAACCGGATGTTCCCCAGGATAAAACAGCCTTTCTCTATTGTAATTATACCGGTGGAACTGCACAAAACCACCGGGCAACTAAACACCAAAAAAAAGAAAAGAAACTGCTCGAGGGTTTTGTTTTTGTGAGGAAAAATAGAGAGGAGAAGAAGATTGCTTCCTGTATTTTTTTGTGTATTAAAAACAGGAAATCAACACGCCTTTTATAGGAAAATTGCAACGTAACTGCTGCTGTTTAATTAGGCACTAATCACGCAATTAAAACGGTCATAAGTTGAACGTTCAAAACGGTTACAGAAGATTAATGCATGGCAAAACGTTTAGCAAAAAATCAGTGAAAACGTTTGCATGATTAACGCTCCATTAATCAGTTTTGAAAAAACGGTCAAATGTAATCAGTCAAAAACGTTTAGCAAAAATCAAGGAACTAATCACGCAATTAGCCTTGTCCAAAAAATAAGTTTATTTAATAAACCCGACCCGACCCGACCCGACCCAACCCACCCAACCCAACCCGGCTCGGTTCGGTTCGGCGCGCGTGTGTGTGATAGATGGTTTACCATATAGGTCCTCCCTCTCCACAAAATGTGGGTAGCCCAAGGGCCACACCCCTTTAGCCCACTTCTCTATATTATAAAGAGAGTAAAACTCTCATTTCCCACCAATGTGGGACTTTGAGTTTTTTCACAAAATTCACACACTACACACACTTGTTGTTCCAACAATACCAATTGTAATTGCCATTTGAAATCCAATGTTGAGAGCCCCTCTAATTTGTGGTGGAGCCATTTCTGATAGATAAATCGGTATAGACTGCAATTTTTATGTGTATTAGAAATCCATCAATACTATCTTTGTTTCTAAAAGTTCTCTACACTCTTTTAAATTATTGATTGTTAAGTTCCGCTCTCTCTACCTTATTATTGTTAAGAATAGACAATATTAAAATAGATTAATCGGATCAAAATAGACTATACAGATAACAATAGTTTAGATCATACCGGTTCAAAGTCTTCAAACTTTAGAAATTCCAACCAAAATACCCTAAATAAGTTATAGAGAATACTAACAAAATTCTTGCTATTACAATGCATTATCATGAGAAACATTGTTAAATAATTGGTCAAAATGTGTGTTATTTCCAATCTATCAATTTTATAATCCTTATTCATGTGATATTGGTCAAAGATTGAAGATTGTGACAGATAAAACGTAAAGAACTTTCATAAACCAATATCAAGAATCTTGTTTGTACGTAAAACATCGAGAAAAAAACAATAAAAGGTAAATTACCTGATTACTAAAACCAATGCCTATACCAAGTAATATACGACCAACAATAAGCATTTCAACATTAACAGCAAATGCATTAAGAAGTGCACCAGCAAGAAAGATAACTCCTCCAAAAAGCATAGAAATTTTTCTTCCAAAAGCCTTGGTCACTTTAGATGCAAAGAAAGAGGCAATTAGTGCTGCCAAATAAAGAGATGAAGTAAACAACGTTAGCAACTCATTATTAAATTTGCAATATTGGTTTCCCCCTGATGCTTTTTTTTCTGCTTCATACACTGTTGGAAAAAACTTCTTTAGGAATATATCCATGGACGTTACACCCCCGGATATTCCGATATCATACCCGAATATAAGCCCACCCGTGGCAGCCACCAAGCACGTAACAATCACAAAGCCGGTAACACGGCCTTCGTATTGTTTACCTCCACGACCACCCGTTACAATTACTCCTCCTGCCATGTTTATGATACTATAACATAAAAGAGAACACTCTTAAAAGAAAAGGCGAACTTCTTTTTATCTAAGCTAAAATTTTATTAACTTTGATAGATTCGTTCACTTTTTCTTTGGGTGTCTCCAATGTTTAGATTATTGACCCTTTGGCCTGAATAATGGCAGAAGGTACCTTGTTTTGTTATCATTTTGAAACAATTTATAATCTCCTTAAAATAATTCCTATGTTTGGGGAGGATTTTTAGATAAACTACATTGAAAAGCATGGTTGATAATGTTTGTATCCTAAGATTTCTGCTATTTTTATTGTTTTTAACCTGTTGATATATAGTTGTCTTAAGG
Organism: Chenopodium quinoa; assembly: GCF_001683475.1. Classification (NCBI taxonomy): domain Eukaryota; kingdom Viridiplantae; phylum Streptophyta; class Magnoliopsida; order Caryophyllales; family Amaranthaceae; genus Chenopodium; species Chenopodium quinoa. The sequence continues at coordinate 1,322,448 of NW_018745569.1, forward strand.
TCTTAATATAGGAAAAGATAAGGGTTAACACATCAACTGTTTTGTTACTTTATTAGGAAAAGATAACACATCAACTAGTTTTAAACTTGTAAGGGATGGAGACATCTAACATGCAACTACTACTACTAGAAGCAAATTAAATTTTACTCGTAAAAAAAGTAGCAGAATTATTTAAAATAGATTAGTCTCAATGACATCAGATCAACTATGACTTGGGTTTAAAGATCAACACAACTTCTAATAGTGACGTCATTAAAATTAACTCAATGTTGGGTGCAAAGTGCTGATGATGTGCAAATTACAATAATACTATATTATATTATATACAAACATGTCCAATCAAAATGTTGCAAAAAATTTAGAACAAAGAGAATTTGACACAACCACGACCCAACAAGGGTTTTACAAGCTCATGCTCCCCAATAGGCCAAGTGCTCTCATGACCACGACCTAGATACTTCACGATGCACATGCTTAATTGGCTTGAGCCATACTTATCCCATGTGCCTGTGAGTGTGCGTGTGCAAGGTCATGGTCATACTCATAGTGTCATACTAAGATTAGTAACCCATCATAAACTAAAAAGTGACCAATGTTAGGCATTTGTCCATTGATCTACAAATAAGATACCAATTCACTTAAACTCTTAACATTTGTTGGATTAACAAGATGTTATCACTAACATACTAACCATTATATTTTACTATGTTAACTAAATTTATTGTATCGGTCTCGATTTCACTTATCCCTAAGCAAAAATAATCACAGTTCAAACATAACACACAATCCACATAAAAAATCTGAGTTGAGTCATGCTTTGACCGTATTAGGTCATATCACACGTCATACCAAGTTCGCTTTCAAACTAGCACGACCCGTGTCATCCCTAAATAGGTAAGTAGTCTCAACTCTCAAGAGTCCCAACTCCCAACCCCTAACCCCAACAAGAATCAAATAAAGGAAAAACACATCAAACAATTTCCAGCTATTCAAACAAGATTTGCGCGGCAGTGACTGTGAGTGATATGAATGTTCTCTCAAAATGCGACGCCATTACCATCCTCGAAGCTCTATCTTCACTGCATTACATCAAGCATTCATCAAAAACCATTCTCTTCATAAATCAATGGAGTTCATGAATTCTTACACTTCAATCAAGCTCTTCCACTTTTCTGCTGCTCAATTCATCACCAATTTGTCTTTAATTCCATCATTCTCCAGAAAATTTAGCTCTAACCCTTACAATCCTAATCTTTCTCCTGATAGTGTAGAGGTTGTTGATGAGTTGATTTCAATTTTTACCCAGAATCGTTTTGAGGCCAACAACAACAAAGAACTGAGTCAACTGGGTTGCAGACTCACCCCTGAAATCGTTGAAGCTGTGTTGAAGGGCATTAGGAATTGGAAAGTTGCGTACAGATTCTTCACTTGGGCGAAAACCCAGAAAGGTTATTTTCATAATTGTTATACTATTAATGCTATGGCTTCAATCCTATCAGGTGTTCGACAAAATGCCCCAATGAAAGCTTTAGCTTTAGAATTGATTGATTCTCGTTGTTTTACGTCTCCTGGGGCATTGGGGTTTTTTATTAGGTGTTTGGGGAGAGTAGGATTGGTAGAAGAAGCTAATTTGTTGTTTGATCGAGTTAGGGAGATGGGTCTTTGTGTTCCTAATAATTATAGCTATAATTGTTTATTAGAGACCATAGCTAAATCGAACTTGTGTGTTCTAGCTGAGAAAAGATTGAATGAAATGCAGATGTTTGGGTGGATGGTTGATAAGTATACGATGACGCCGCTTCTCCAGGTTTATTGCAATGCTAGGGAGTTTGATAAGGCTTTGATTGTTTTTAACCAAATGCTTGAAAGAGGATGGGTTGACTCCTATGTATTGTCAATCTTAGCTGTGTCGTTCAGTAAGTGGGGGGAGGTGGATAGGGCATTCGAGCTGATTGAAAAGATGGAAGATTGCAATTTGAGATTGAATGAGAAGACATTTTATGTATTAATACATGGGTTTGTATCTAATTTCAAAGTTGATAAGGCCCTTCAACTATATGAAAAAATGCGTGGATCAGGGATTTCAGCTGATATTGGTGTCTATGATGTGCTGATTGGAGGTCTTTGCAAGATTAAAAAGCCTCAGAGAGCTTTAAATTTGTATTCAGAAATGAAGGATTCTGGGATTTCTCCTGATTTTGGTATACTCACAAAGCTTCTATCTTTCACTGATGAAGAGGAGACAATGGCACAGTTACTTGAGGAAAACGGAGAGTGTCTTGATATTGAATCGGTGAAATTGGTTTATAATTCTGTTTTGAATGGTCTTGTTTGCATTGGTTTTATTGATAGAGCCCTCGAGTTGGTGAAAATGATGATGGAGGAAAAACCTCAGTATGGTAGTAGGTTAGAGAAGTTTTTCAAGCTTAAAGGAATTAATTGCTTGGATTCATCTTCGTTTAGTATAATCATTAATGCTCTATGCCAAAATAGTAGATTGGACGAAGCACTTCAGCTCTTTGGAGCTATGGCGAAATTTGGCTGCCAAAAGGATACACTCTTGTACAACAATTTAATCGATGCTTTAAGCAATGCTGATAGAGTAATTGACAGTCTTAACCTCTTGGGAGAGATGAAGCAATCAGGAATTGGGCCAACTCATTTCACCTACAACTCCATATATGGGTATTTTTGTAGAAAAGGGGATGTCATTGGAGCTACAAGTATAGTGAGAGATGTGTGTTTACCGCCATGAACCATGGATAAAGAATTCTACGACACTTGTTAAACAGCTGTGTAGACATGGGAGAGCAGTGGAAGCTTCTTATTTTCTTGCTAAATTGGTGAAAGAAGGTCTTGTTCCGCATCTAGTTCCATATTCTGCTGCTATTGATGGGTTTTTCAAACTTCAGGAAGTTGACCGTGCTCTGGAGTTGTTTCATAATATATATTCCCGTGGTTACAGACCCGATGTAGTTACCTACAACATTTTGATTAATGGCCTCTGTAAAGCAAGTAGAATGTCAGAAGCTGAGAACATGTTGAAAGATATGCTTGCTCAGGGACTTATCCCATCAACTGTAACCTATAATTCTCTTATTGACGGATGGTGCAAGATTGGTAATGTAGATCAGGCTATCATTTGCTATTCCAAAATGGCCGGAGAAGACAGGGAACCCAGTGTCATAACCTATACAACTTTAATAGATGGGCTATGCAATGCTGGGCGACCTCACGATGCGCTTAAGCTTTGGAATCAAATGGAGATAAAAGCATGCTGCCCCTATAGAATTGCTTTCATGGCTTTAATCAGTGGCCTCTCCAAGAATGGCATGCCTGATACGGCCCTATCTTTTCTCTGTGAAATGGAGAAAAAGGAAATGAGTGCTGACATTTTTGTTTATATAGCTTTGTTGGATTCTTGTATGTTGAACAAGAACCATATCTTGGCTTTGGACATATTGAAGAAGATTGTTGAAAAAGAATGTTTCCAGACCCTGTAGATAAAAATTATGCAGTTGTAAGAAATGCAATAGCCAAACTGTGTGACGATCCTTCTACTTCTTGCAATGTTAATACTCTCCTTGCTGAAGGTGGCATCTCCAACGGTTCCTTGAATTGGGGTGAAGAGTGAGGCTGGGGAGAATCCCATTATTTGTTTGGAAGCTGATGCATGAAGTTAAGCCGATATTTAATTAAATTTTAAGCCTAAGACCATAAGCATCGGATAACAATTTGAAAGCTTCATGCCATGAGAACTGTGAATTTAGAGCATTCCATCCTTCTTACATGGAGAAGGTTGTTGACTTGTTGACTTCAATCATCACCTGGCAATTTTCTGTAATGACTTCGAGTATTGCCATATCTCCAACACAGGTACACTTCCAGCTATAATCTAATTTGTTGAATGAATTTACTAATATTGGTGTTCATTAGGGGACAGTGGTTAGCAAACTATGTCACTGTTGGATTGGTAATGGCTTCAAAATTGTGCATGGTGTATATTATAATGGGGCTTGAGGCACTGGGTGCTAGGATACGAGCCTATGAGGCTGCCTTTGTAGTTCATTGGTCATTTATGCAACTCTTATCATATTTATAAAGTTTCATAACATATATAAGAAAGTGTTATTTCCCCCATACTGCTTGAGCTGTTTTCTTCTGTCTATGTACTCAATTCAAGAGCGTGCCTAGGTGTGCATATTAACATGTTTACCTCAAATTAATCCTGTGATGATTTTTCAGTCTGCACTTTATTTTATTTTATTTTTTTTACTTTACTTTCCTTACTGTATTCCTTGCTCTTTTGTCCTGTACCTTGTAAATTTTCAGGTGCATCTGAGTAGACATGTTATAATGTGTAACAATATTTTTTAGAGGAAACGTTTTATCCTTTTTAGATTGTTTCCACACTACTTAGAAACATATTTTCACTATAGCTCCCAAACATGTAATATGTTTGTCATATCTCTTCATATTTTCATTGTGATTGTGATTAGTTGCATCCTGCAAATCTAGCTGATTGATTGATGTCTTGTTCTTCCAAATCTAACAGGGTAACTACTTCAGAGAATTTCATGAAAGTTCAATAACTTTGGAGCAGCAATCGATTTTCTGATTTTACAATATCTCATGGTGAGAGAGAAACTAATTTTCCACCATGATTGTTCGCAAATCTTGGTGCACTTTCTTCACTACTCAATGCCATGGGTAAACTATCCCATGAATACCAAGGAAACAGTTAACTTGCGACCACTGAACATCTTTGAACATTCTCTCCACTGAATCGCTGATCGTTGATAAAGATGTATACTTTTGATTTTGAGCTATGTTGGAAGTATTAAGACAGTTCATTCAAGGGAAGTGTTGCTAGTAAAGAGAAACAGAGGATGTATTTCATATTGACCCTTCCTCCTCACTTTGGGATCCAAGGAAGAACCTACTGGGGGTGCTTGCTTTACTTTGACCTTCTTGAACCACCACAGCATTGACAACGGGGTTAATCGTATCCGTGGGATTGTGTATGAGATTGATGAGCATCTTGGCATTCCTCATATCATCCACTGGAGCAGTTCATTCTACATGTCATTTTACGATTTTGGTATAGGATTTGTCTTGCAGTGTGTAGGTTGAGTAGTTTACCTGTATAAAAAAATGGTACATATATGAAGTATTGCAGTTGATTACAAGGATTCAACGATTGTTCACAATATCATCTGCAGTCAGTTGCTTGTACATACATGTTTGTAAGTTTGTATTGGCCTATTTGCTCTCTGCTAACAAGGATAGATTTTATCAAATAGCACCTTAAGATTTTATCTTCCCTCTCATTTATGTAATGGGTTCTTTAAATCAAATCAATCTCTTGCCTATAAGATCTTTATTCTTAAGAGAAAAAAATATATGATCTCTTTTGATTTGAGTCTTTATTCAAGAATTTTTGTTTTGACTAGAGTTGGACAAGAAAATTGCAAGTAACTCAAATGAGTAGAATGGATGATTAAGGTTTTTCATATTATAATTTCTGAGGATAGTTTTCAAATGGCTACAATAAAATTGTGTTCATTGTAGAATGAATTTCAACCCTCCATTTAATAAAATTTATCATATCCATCCATTAAGTTGACTTTAAAATACATCTTATCGGGGGTAGGGCTGGAAGAGGGTTGTTTTTCGTGGGGGAAGGGGGAGGTTTTCGGCCGAGTTGGAGTGGTTTCCAGGTGGGCTAGGGGGAGGGGGTGACTGGTAGGGATGAGAGGTTTTTTTGTGAATTATTTTTTTATTTTTTTGGATCACTCACGTGATGCCACGTATCAAAAAAACCTGATATATTAGGTTGATGACCGATTAGGACGGCTAGAGGCAAACTGATGTCAAAAGTGGGATTATTATAAACTAATTCAATTTAGGATTATTCAGAGTAAATCGTCTAAAGTTGGGATTGTTAAACTGAATTTTCTTTTACCATAAACATGTTGCACAATAAGAAACTACTCGTACCCCTTATTTTGGGTTGAATGCGATGAAAACATGTTTTACCACAAGCATGTTGCACGATAAGAAACTACTCAAACATGTTTTATCATAATCATGCTGCATAAGTAACTACTCGTACCCCTTATCCAGCATCCGGCACCATAAATCAAAAGAAAGGCAGGAATGAAAAGGCCAATGTTCCTTCATTTTCCTCTCAAGCTAAAAAAGAAATTTACCATAGAACAAGAAAGAGACTAGTTGGGGTAAAGGTGTAGTGTGAGCCTGAGGCTCCAACAATGAAGTCTATGCTCCTACTAGACTTTGAAATATACATGCCAACTCTAAGTCCCTAACAAGATATATTTTGGTTGAAGAGTAGATTACGGAGTATTATTTACACCTGTTTCGACAATACAATGGGTAGTACAATTTTCATTTTCACTACTAATAGGCCCTGCCTGGAGAATCCTATAAATGTTCAGGTCTCACAACTACCTGAAATCAACAATTTACTCTGTGCAGAAGTTATACCATAGGCTTATGCTATGATCAAATACAGAACGCCAGAATTGATTAAACAAACACTACAGAGTAAGAAAGATTAATTAAATATTACACCGGGAAACCTGCATCCTACGCCAAAAAGCAAAAGGCATTGATATTGAACTCCAGTGAGAAAAATTTGAGACAAAAGAAGGTATTCCATTCTCGAACGGGGAATAATCAAGAACAGATACAATAACCGAAGAATTAGTTTGTCCCCTGGAAAGAAAAGCATGACAACCAGATCTATGGCCTTTAATTGGCAATTTCATATAGAATCTAATATACACCAAAGTATCATCTATTCCATATCTTAGCTATTCTGAGATGTTGAAACCTCTGCGCTGCAAACGGGACACGCCTGCATCAACAAGTAGAACAGATAAGGAAACAGTAGATCTCCATAGCCGAACAAGGAAAAAAAAAAAGATAAAAGAAATATTGCTACATGACTGAACAAGTTCCCCATGGAGATAAGCTATGTTAACTCCTAGAACATCTCAACAATGAGAAACAATTTTATCACTCCTCTTTGTGAGAAGAGCAAAGATAACTGTGCTATTAGTCTATCACAGTGGAAGTATTAAATCAATTTTTGGAAAATCAATTCCCCTCAGCAACCATTATACAGATGTAAATAGTCCAAATCCAATGCATGATAGTTCAGATGTGGAGTCTACTAAAGTTTAATTCTAATAAATATTGCATCAAGGTTTTAAATCATTTTAATCACAGCATTTCAAATAGTTGACCTATAAACATATCATAATTAAATTACGATAAGACTTGCAAAGAAATGAATGGTCTTTCTCTCTATCACGTGAAATGCAAACCAAAAAAGTTAGTTGTCTGACGTGTCTTCTAAAGCAGAAATAACCAACAAATACATAGTAACTTTGCAGATGATAAATTTACAGAAAATATTTCCACGACATAATACAATGAGCAAATTAATGGTCTTTCTTGCCAACTTTGCAGATGAAATTTTCAGCAGGCCTAAAGCATAACAATCACTTAGCAGTCTCCAAACAAGGACGCTACATTAATGCATGTTAGCTATAGTGCATAATCATTAATTTTGAAAAGTTTCCAATTAGCTGTGCATCACCAATCACACATAGTTGAAAAGGTACTAGCACTTAATCTAAGGCACCTATTGGAACAGGATAGTCAATTCAGATACAGGGCACAAGAATATAAAACCAATATGCTAGTACCAAAATAAAAAGCCTCATTTCTCCTATTGTCCCATTTCAAAGCCCCAAATCTCATTGAAGGAGGTCCATCATCCACAAACTTGTTTTCAAATTCACATTGATCAACAAAACCCCTCTTAACACACTACCTTCTATTTTTACCCAACTACAATTACTCTCCTAGAAACCCTTTCCCAGTGGGTTTTATTTGCGGACGGAGGGAGTATAATGGGTAGAATTTATGAAATATTAGCACTGACTGATGACTCTCAGAGTCTTAGTAGTCTGCAGCACAAATCCAAGCTAAACATGATTAAACTCTATAGACTGATTAATTCATTTTCATATGAGAGCCATTAATTTGAGAGTTAGGGACAACGAATTAGTCCCAGTAATCTGAGAAAGTCTCACAAACAACAAATTAGTCTCAATACAAAAGGTTTCTCATTGCAAGGGTCAGCAGGAGAAAGTGATCCTATGGTTGTCAATACTATGCAGAACTTTATTGAATACACATCAGGTCAACAACAGCCAATTATGTGTCCTTCTGTTGGCATAAATAAGGGTTCAAGGAGGCCCAGATGCATGCAGGGTTTTGTTAGACAAAGTAGCCAGCTTACAAGATTAACACACAATTATTCAAGAAATACTTTTGACTGTAAAATATGAACTATTGGACATGTGAATGTACAATTGAAAAGGCATAATGAATATCAGATATTAGGTGTCCAGTGCTACCTCACCTTGTTTATTTTCAACCAATCATTTATGCAATCTGAATGATAGGCATGCTTGCAAGGGAGTGTGGTCATTCCATCACCATCCTCATAGTCTAATCGGCAAATGACACAACTGCAAAAGCAGCAAAAGAATTACACCAACATATCATAAAGAGTATTAAGAAAAGAAACCTATCCCTGTCCCACTTACGTATCTGTCTCTGATTCTTCATTGTTTTGGCATTTATAATTTGTCGAAGGCAGCGATGCAATAGTATCAGCTGATAATCCTCTACTCTCTGTACCAACTACATCACCGAGAGCAATCAGTTCCTGTCAATATTGAAGTGAGCTTCATTAAGTTGAATACAATTACATCGCTCGTCAGGAACAACATCATACAAAATCTGATTACAGAATTGTTGACCATGTATTCTAAAAATACCAGAATTACCTCATAGGAAAGTTCATCAGGATCAACCTCCTCCCATGTATCCTGAAAGATAGGAAGTAAAACCCACATATTTCAGGAAGGCCAGAAAAAGAACCAGAGAAAAATTGAGCGATCAGGAATTTAAGACAAAAAATAAATGTGAAAGGTTCACAAAGCAACAGGTCGTGGGTAAAAATTTCAATAAGTTTATATGCCAACATCCATTAAACAAATAGTTTTCCTAATTACATATTCCAGGTAGCAGGCACCCCCTTGCACCAAAAAAAAAAAAAAAATAAAATAAAATAAAAAATAAAATAAAATAAAATAAAATAAAAGAAAGCTCTCCATGCCAAAGTTTCAAAAAGTTGCACTTTTCCCATGAGAATAAATATCCAATATTGCTCCAAAAACAAAAATGTCTTTTATATGATACTCTGTAGTTTATGGTATGAAATACATACATAGTAAACAAGATTACTTTACAAATCAATCAAAAAATTTCCTTCCCTTACCCTATTATCCCAAAGATGAATCACCATGAAGATGAACAATTGAATATTACCTCCTAAAAATATCGTGTCTTTTAGGAAGGTAAAGCCAATTAGCATATTAATAAGGTCTCAAGTCTAAGGTATAACACGAGATAGTGTTTCTAAATAAACTTTGTTTAGAGTATCTACTGAGCAACATTTCAATTTGGATAATGGACTAAATCACATGATAGACCAACCCTTTAACTTCTTGTTCACTCTAAATTAGTAGCCAAGTGAATAAGTGATGACTCATAGGACAATGGAGTAATAAAAACATCTTTGCCATTGTGGAGGTAGGGATAGAGAATAAGCCATATAAGACCTGCACCTTATCCACTATGCGAGAGGGACTTAAGTCCAAAACACATACAAAGGAAGCTGAAGTGAGAAAAGGAGTCTCCATAATAGCAACAATCATCTCAATTTAAATTAGACATAGGGATCAATAGGAAAGCAACCAACAAAAGGCTTTTGGATAGAAATCAAGTTACTGTGCGACTGCGCCAATACAACATTACGTTGCAATGGTTTAAAACTCCTAGGAAGCCCTTGCATGTTCGGGCGGGGGGAGGAGGTGGGATCAATAGGAAAGCAACCAGCAGAAAAGCTCTTGGATAGAAATCAAGTTACTGTGCGACTGCACCAATACAACAATCCGTGGCAATGGTTTAAAACTCCTACGGAGCCCTTGCATGTTCGGTGTCTATAACTTGTTTATCTCTTGATAAATAACAATAAGTTGACAAGCTATTTAAAACAAAGTTGCATTAGTGTTGGAGAATAATAATAATACTAAAAAAATCTATCAATAAGAGATCTAAGCATAATACACATAATTACACAATAACCAAATACTAACATAAACGGTCAAATTTTATAATTTTTTTTAACTCATATCTAAGTTACAAAAGGAATTAATGACAATGTTTCATGTAATTATGCTTTAAAATTATATTTTTTTCTCTATCACGTGAAATGCAAACCAAAAAAGTTAGTTGTCTGACGTGTCTTCTAAAGCAGAAATAAACAACAAATACATAGTAACTCATAGATAACCCATAAAACAACTTTGAAAAGAGTAACACTACCTGAGAATTTTCCCTATGAGCCCTATGATCCTCCACATCTACTATTTCTCCTGCAACCATGAGACAGTTAATATTAAGCCCATAGTCCCCATACTAATCATATGATGAATTAGAATGTAACATTACTAATCCAGACTCATGTACAGACCACACTTACGTTCAGTAATGCCAGCCATAGCCAACAATCTAGCAGCCATTTCCCTCTCTTCAGCATCCTGTAAGGCCCTTGCATATGCCTCATCATCAGGATACGCGCTAGGATCAAGTTCAACATGAGGTTCATCGTTATCTCCAGAATCATCATGAGCGTGAACGTCAAACGCATCCTCACCCTCGTCATCATAATGGTCAATATATTCCTCATTCTCCTCGTCATCGTCATCATCATCATCATCATCATCATCATCATCATCATCGTCTTCATCATCATATTCATGATCATGGGAATCACCAAAGTCGTCATCCTCATCATCAGGAATATAAATTCCAGTCTCCCACCTTCCAAAACCAATCCCTCCCCCGCCCCCATTCATGCTTAGCATCATGTATGCCCTTTCCTGCTCAAAAACAAATCACGAAAACTAAGTAAATAACAGAGTTCACATTAAGCACATTCATCGAAATTACATTCAGAATGTATGCTCCTAGACGGGTTTAAATATTTGGCTGTATAAAACTGATGGACACGTAATATAGTAGGTCCACATTTTATCGACAACAGAGTTAAGTATTGAGATCACACGCCGATTAGGTGATTAGGGCAATGGAGCATTCTCCTACAAACGCCCGAAAAAAGGAAAATGGAGCTTACATATAAGGAATTAAGGACGGATGAAATTACAATAATCAACCTTCAATACACTATTACACTACTGCTCAGTGCTCACCATAAATAACAAACAAACAATTAGCTAACAAACTTAAATAAAACTATAAAAGCAACTCATAAACTTCTAAATTCGTCGCTAAAGTTAAAAAATCAAGCTTTCATTACACAATTACACTATTGCTCATTACTAAAAACACCATTAATAATAAACAAACAATCAAAACTAAAAGCAACTCATAAATTTCTAAATTTATCGTTTAAGTTATATAATTAAAACTTCAAAACATAGAATGATAAAGAAATTACCTGCTCCTGTAAAGTGCGGGCAAGAGCGAGGTCAGCATCAACCTGACTGAGGTTAGTGAAGGGAGTTCTAGAAGACTGCCGAGAGAGAGCAGCACCGTCGGATCCACCAACGCCATCAACGGCGACGGAAGCACCGCCGTTAACGGCGGCGGAGTTGGAATTGGTAGAAGTAGTGATATCGGAATTAGGGTTAGGGTTTGTTGTGGCGGAATCATCGGTGGATGTTTTAGCAGCGCCACCATCGACGACAATCTTTGAGTTCTCCTCCATGGCGGCGGAGACGGCGACGGAGAATTATCGGGTTTTATTTTAATTTTTTTTTTTTTTGACGGAAAAAAAGTGTCGAAAAAATTCGTAGGATGTTGAATTGAGTGGGGAAGAGAGAGAGAGTTTGAAATTTTTTTAAAAAGAAGATGAAAACCTGAAAGAGGAAAAAGAAAAAAAAAAAGGGTTATAAATAGGATATTTGGTTCCGTAGCTTCTGGCTTTTGCAACGTTAAAATTACAAGTATACTCGTGTTAGAATTTGTTTTAACTATTTGTGTTTCGGGGTTTTTTGTGTTCTACGGGAAAGTTACGTCACTAAAAGTGCATTTCGTGCCGGCTGTACTTGCTAAACAACGAAAACTCCTGATTGTAGGAGTTCTGCCTCCGACGATCAAGTTAGAACCGGTCGAAGTTGATAAAAAGTGCGGAAAGTTAAAGTAGAATTTCTCGAATCCCGAGATCAAGGGTTTTCTCTTATGTAAGAAAATTAATTGTGTTGTAATAAATGAAGGTGTTCCCAAAATGGGGTAAATTTTCCTATTTATAGGATCATTGTTAAATGTGCCCTTAGGTCATTCTGACCTAGTGTAGACACCTGATTGTGTCTCTCCAAAAAAAACCCAGTGATGAGTATCTTTCACGTCTTTGATTATCGAGTAAGGTGAAATGTTGAAGATTCTCGTGAATTTCCTTTAGCCTTGACCAATTCTAACCTTTCCTAAGAATGTTTTAAGCCAAAATCATTCATTTCGTGCCTTTAAACCAAAATCATTCTTTTCGTGTCCTTATTATAAAAATGTCCAAATCAGTTTATTTTGGTCCATAATCTGGGCCCAATGATTGTTTAGTTGGATAGGGCTTGAAAAGTGTTTTCCAACGATATATTCTAAGCCCAAATCCGAGTTATAACGAGAAAGTTATGGCCAAAATACTAAACTAGGCCCAAACCGAGCTTTATATGCGGACCCAATGATCATGTGGAGGGTCTATAATATTTCTAAAACCATTAGGATTTATCTTAATTTTCTAGAAGATTTTTTTAGATTCTAATTATCCTATTTTTGAAAAGATAAAAACTAAGGATTTTATTTCGAATAATACGAGCGTTTTTAATATATTTAATTCTGATAAAATAAGGATAAGTACGGATATTCGACTAACCCAATTTTATTGGAAGTCGGATTCTGTACGAGTCTTATCTTCTGAAAAGCATCGCGCAGCGATATCCCCATCGCGACGCGATGAATCCATCGCCACGCGATGAAACCTGTTTTATTCCGGATAGAATTCGGATCGTTTTCTTATCTTTTCGGTCGTTTTTTCTCTATAAATAGGGGACGATTTCCTCCGTTTTCATTCACCAAAAATCATCATCCTTTTCTCTCTAAGCTAAAGCTTATTCTTTATCTCTCTCTTGATTTTCTTAACCTTAGCCTAAACACATCACAAACACACACCATACGTCCTTTGCAAGACTCTAATACACCTAGTCAAGCTCGAAGTTGCCTTCGCCCTCGACATGAAAGGTTGATAGTTCTGAGGGTTTGGTCCCAAATCCTTATTTCAATTATTATTTGATTTATTTGTTTAATTTAATCTTTCTTGAAATTACTAACGTGTATTGTTTTGATAAAAAGAGATACGAGGCATCAAAGTGAGTAGATCTATTATCTTAATTATTCTTTTGATATAGAAATCATGCTTAGAATTTTATATTAATTCCTAGTATCATGTTAGGATGTTTATTTATGATTTCTAGTATCATGTTAGAATGCTTTTAATAATCCTAATAGCATGTTGTTTCTAGTATCATGTTTAGGCTAAAGCTTTGATCTTATTATTTAGCGACATGCTAGGGTTTGTTATTAATCATGTTAGTATCATGTCTAGGATCTTGCTAATATTATTATGCTTTAATGATGATATTGATTATGATGATGATTTGTTGTGTCAATAATTATATGTTGCTTGATTATTTATTATTCATTGTTATTGCTTGATCACGCCCCTTTCTTGTGGGTTTAAAGGGAATTTGTACTTGAATCACGCCTAATAAGATAATTAATAATTTGATTTTGGCTTAATACGATTTTAATTCAAGTGATCGCCAATAATAGATTTATTTGTGCACTAATAATCAACCAATATAGATTAAACAGGTTTAGAGCTAACTTGTTGTATGTATGTTGATCAGAAAGCGCACATGAATATCATAAGAATTAAGTAGAGGCCTATTTAGGGCGGGTTTAATCTCTTTTAGGTTGGATTCGTACCATCATCCTCGAATATCTGGTCATGATTCCGGACCACTATGGAGTTAGCGATCTCCGTGATCGTGAATGGGGTGTAACCTTTACACCCGTGAACGGTTTACAAGTTCCTAAAACTTATTGGCGACTCTTTTGCTCTAGCTTCTTTCCCTTTGGACGCCACCATGCTTAAATGCATGATCACAGTGGCGCTCAAAGTTGATGTTTGAAATATTCCCTACACCTAGATTGGTGGGCTACGCCGCTTTGCGGCTTTCTCGGGAATTGGGCCCTGAAGGCCGTCTTTTTCCCTGCTAATTAGGGATGCCACGTGTCAACTGGTGATTGGTCCTTTTTGGACCTCTCTTAGGGTGATACGTGTCACCTTCTGATAAGGCCACGTGGCCTGGGTATTTTTACCCAAATCATTTTCCCCTCACAGGGGTAACGTGGCATGCCACGTGGCGCCTGTTACACTTGACATGCTGTCATTGTTGAATTTTTTTTTACTGTTCACCTTCTGGGAAAATTGTAGGGGTACCCCAAGTTTTACCTCTCTACAAAAAGCGGTTTACCCCCTCCTCATTTTTTACCCTTTTGCAAAGTATAGAGAGAGAAAGTAAAAGTTTTAGAGAGAGAGACTCTGATAACCGTTTGAAGTTTTCTGAACAAAAATTCCGTCTGCCATTCCCGTTTGAGACATCCGATCAACGCTTGACATCTTTCCTTTCCAGAAAACTCATAAAGGTAACCGTCTCTCCCATTCTCACCTCTTTCATTATTTTTACCGTTTGTGTATATTGCATTGAATAAATGGATTCACCAACAACACACACGGCACGGCCAAGGACAGTAGTCAGCCGGTCTCCTGGTACGGCTGAGTTTAGGACTGGGGGTGCCTTCTATGGGTGTTCTTGTCCACCCCTGCTCTTCCCCAAATCTGACCGTCCCTGTGTCTGTGCAGGACTCTATGGCTCGGACAATGTGGACGACACTTGATCCAGAGTATAGGGAAGACGACTCATTTGATGCGCCGGCTGAGGAAGAAGTATATTCTCCACCAGGTTCCCCTAGCACCCCAAGTGATGGAGACGGCGAAGAGGTCGGCCTAGATCAAGCTCCGAGGAGTCAAGCTCATTACAGGCGGATGCCGACAGTGAGGAAGATGAGGTAACTTCCTGGTCGGCACAATCAGACCCGTTTGGGGCTCGTGTGTCTGCCAGGAATAGATTGGCAATGGAGACGGGTCTTCCCGCCTTCCTAGATAAGCGGCCCCTGGGGAAAAATTGGAAAATGATAGTGCCACCTGGGGCGTGGTACACCTTGACCACTCACCCGGAGTATTTGATGACGCTTGACAAACCATCAAAATGGACCATTTGGAGGAGCATGTTTTATTTGGTCTCCTCTCCCGGCCGGCGTCAAAATCATTTTCTACGCCGGTATAATAAAAAACCATCTCTTAGGGAAGAAGTGTGCCCTGCCGCATGTTCTTGAGGAAGGCTGGACACAATTACTAAAGCCGGGATTATTTAGAATGACTACTATGCCCTTGGACGATGGCACAAAAATAATACCCAAGAACTGGGTACCTAATCCGGACTGGCTGAAGGATGAGGCGTTCCTCTCTGCTTGTGGTCTTAGTACCATCTTTGAGAGACGTACGTAGACCACCATCCGGCTCTTTAGTGCCGCTTCTACTGTTTCTATGTAATTTGTTGAAAGTTTGTCTAACCAGCCGGTAATTTTTTGTAGAAGAAGCTCTAAAAATGGTCGCCGCCGAGAAGACACCTGCCAGGTCTGCAACTGAGATCAGGAAGGTACAATTAGAGAAGAAGCAGACCCAGCTGGCGGCCAAAAATGATGGGGTAAGCTCCGCCTACCCCCCTTTTACTTGTAGTATATCTATTTATTATTATGAGGCGGCATATCACCGGTTGTAACCCATGTGTTCCATTATCAGGATGGGAGCAAGAACATTCCGAAGTCCATCTCCAAGATGCTCAAGCGGAAGCCGAAGGAGTCTGCTAAAGGCTCCTCTAAAGCCAAGAAAGTGTTGCCTACCCAGACAGCGTCTTCCCTACCGGCTGAAGGGGATCGACCAACTTCTGTAGGCAAAAGCCTAAAAGGCCTTGGCCTGTGCGTCGACTTAGCCGGCAAAGAGCCGGGCGCTCCAACGGCGCCGAAGAGTGTTAGGTTTACAGTGATTTCAAAAAGAAAAACACTTAAAATATGTGTAGGAACAAAACCTAAATAACACGATTACAATATAAATTGTAAAATCAAATACAATATAATGTATTACAATCAAGTATTTAAAATGTCAAAGAAATTACTGGAAATTTACAAAGACTACACTGGTGTGAAGAATCAAACTTGCCTTTTCTACAAGCCGACAACATCAAGCATGAACATGAGGATACCGGTGACCATTGAGTCTCAATCCTTGATACAGTGTCAAAGGCATGTATACACTTTCCTAAAGAGGTTTATTTCCCCCACACATTGCTTGGGTTAAACTGGAAATCCTCTTTGAGATACAATTGACAGCAATTTCGTTCTTAGTACTAGAATCGAAATACAGATGACAAATTCACAAAGATTGATTTAATTGAAAGAGTTTAGATGAAGAGATTGCAAGTTTCTTCAAATAAAGTTAGAGAAAACAAGGGAAAAACCAGAGAGCCAAAATCAGAATCTACATTTCTTCTTTTAATTTGGCAATTAAAAGAACAAACGAAACCGCAATTGTCAGGGCTGCGGGAGCGGCAACCAGGGTTGCGGGCGCGGCAACTAGGGCCGCGGGCGCGGACAGGGTGAATTCAGACTCACCCTCAGATTGGAGATGGCTAGCCATGCCCACGCCGCGGGCGCGGCACATAAGGCCGCGGGCGCGGCCTTCCGTGACATCCAACCGCGACCTCTCCTTATTAAGGAGAGGGCTCTCCTCTCATACACTCTAAATTATAACAAAGAGTGGCGTGCCACTCAATGCTGTATCTGGTTCTGCAGCGGCTAGGGGTGTCTAGACCCTACAGCTAAATCCTCAAGGTATGATTGCCTGCTTTGAACCCCTAGGGCCGCTTGGGCCTATACTAGTCAAATCTCAATTTGCACAGTCGGGAGATTCATCCAGCAGCCGGTACTCTTTAGGTGTCGCTTATGCTGCTATCTCACAACCTCCTTCTTGTAGTGCAGATGCCTCTCCAAGATGGCCAT
The DNA here is from genome assembly GCF_001683475.1 of Chenopodium quinoa. Classification (NCBI taxonomy): domain Eukaryota; kingdom Viridiplantae; phylum Streptophyta; class Magnoliopsida; order Caryophyllales; family Amaranthaceae; genus Chenopodium; species Chenopodium quinoa. The sequence goes on from NW_018745569.1 coordinate 1,339,809, forward strand.
ACCTCCAGCAATACTCCAAACGGATGCTGAGGTCCATCACCCGGTCTGAAAAGGAGCTAGTCCCCAGGTTGCATCAAGTCAACCTGGAACGCATCACCACCTTACTGGCTGAGGTAACTTGTCTTTGTTTTTTCAAATGCCACTTTTTATTAGAATGCCGGCTAATTTGTTTCTTTATCACCTATACCTTTGCAGGCAATGCTTAGGGTAGACGAGCTCAAGACTCCGTTTAACAAGAAGCAGGAGGAGGTAAGAGACGCCAACAACCGGGCGGTTAAAGCCCTTAACTCAGCTCAATATCGAATTACAATGCATGATGTTAAGTCTAAATCTAAGAAGATGAAACAGGAGGAGATTGTTAAGGAGTTGACGGCTGCCTTGGAGACGGCCAATAAGAAGCCGGTTTGGGCTTGGTTTAGTATTTTGGCCATAATTTATTCGTTATAACTCGAATTTGGGCTTATAATATATCGTTGGAAATCTCTTCTCAAACCCCATCCAACTACACAATTATTGGACCATAATTATGGACCAAAATAATCAGTTTTGGACGTTTTATAAAGAGGACACAAAATGAATGATTTTCAAAGACACGAAATGAATGATTTTGAGTTTAAAGACACGAAATAAATGATTTTGGCTTAAAACTCTTTAGGAAAGTTAGAAAGGGTTAAGGCTAAAGAAAATTCACGAGACTCTACAACTAAAGACGTGAAAGGTACTCATCACTGGGTTTGTTTTTTGGGGAGACACAATCAGGTGTCTACAGTGGGCTGCGCTGCTTTGCGGCTTTCTCAGGAATTGGGCCTTAAAGGCCGTCTTTTTCCCTTCTAATTAGGGATGCCACATGTCAACTGGTGATTGGTCCTTTTTGTACCTCTCCTAGGGTGACACGTGTCACCTTCTGATAGGGCCACGTGGCCTTGGTATTTTTACCCAAATCAACTTGTGTTTTTCATCTACGTTATTTCCTAATTCCTATACTTGTCTTATTATTAGTTACTCATAATATAAAATACGAGTATCTTTGTACCCTACTATTTCCTCTGATGTATTAGGAATTTCTCTTGTGAGGAGAGATTTCTAATGTTTTCTTTTTTCTTACCTATATATATATATATATATATATATATATATATATATATATATATATATATATATATGGGTTGAGTTCATTCAAGTTAAGTCATATTTGAGCAATGATATTTTGACTTCGAATTAGGTCATATAACTCATATTCACTATTCAGGGTTGGAGTCTTATAGTCTAAGTATTGGTTAGGTTAGATCCATCCGAGTTAGCTCAATCCCCACTATAATCCTAGTTAGTTTATTAAATATTTTTAGTTTTAGCCATAGTTGATTTTGGGGAAGGTTTAGATTGGGTCAAGGGCCAATATTGTATCATTTAACTTTCGAGTTTGATTCAACAATGGATCAAATCAATTTCAATTTGTGTCAGTTTTGGATCATTAATTTCATGTATTTGGGCCAACTCAATTCGGGTTGGGTTTGAGTATTTCAGGAAGACAATGCAACAAAAGGAAATAAATCAAGAGTCAATCTATATCCCTTACCTTTTAAAAAGTTTGAGATAACTCTTATGAATAATGTTTCAACAAATATACTCTTTAAAATGTTTATTATTTATTTGGTTCCATTAATGTTAATTGTCTTTTTTCAACTCTTATAAGATTCAGCGCGTTTTCTGTAAGGTTGGCCACACTGTGTGGCCGGTAACACATACCAAAATACTGACCGGGTTACTCCTAATTGATCGAGTAAATCCTTGACCAATTAATCCTGACCGACTGAGTAACCCTTGATCGAGTGAGCCGTGACTGGCCGAGTATGGTAACCCCTAACCAAGTAACCCCCGACTGAGTAACCCCTAACCAACCGAGAAACTCCTGAGTAAGTAACTCGACCACATGGTGTAGTCAGCCACATATGAAACTTTGTGTATAAGAATAGTGTACAAACATTTACACTAAAAAAGAATTTGTTTACACATTTTCCCTCATTAATGATGCCAATAAAAAAATTTGTGACATAAAATCAAACTGAAAGAGTTTTCCGGACATGACTAGTTATGGCTAGACCTGGCAAATGGGTCATTCGGGTCGGGTATGGGTCAGGTCAATTTCGGGTCGGGTCATTTTGAGTCGGTTAACATTCGGGTTGGGTATGGGTCGGGTTGGGTCATTTCGGGTTTGGTTTCGGGTCGGGTCATTCGGGTAAGACCATTTTCGGGTCAAGTTTGTTCGGGTCATATACGGGTCGGGTCAAAATCAGGTCAGGTCATGTTCGGGCTGTTCCATTTGTGGATCAAGTTCAAATCAATAATTTTATATTTTGTTATTGTTATATTAAGAACTATCAAATTGGTTTATGAGCTTAGCTACGGTTGAAGATGAACAATTTGAGTTATTTTTAGTACCAGACATTTTAAGTTCAATTATAAAGTAATTTTAGTTCGGGACATTTCGGATATCGGGTATGTTCGAGTCAATTTCGGGTCGGGTCAGTTCGGGGTCGGGTCAGGATCGGGTCAACTCCATTTTTCGAGTCGTGTATGGATCGGGTCAATTTCGGATTTCAGATCGATGTTTTTGGGTCATGAATCGGGTCATTTGGGCCGAGTTATCGAGTTTGGATCAGAATTCGCATTGCGCTCATTAGTCGTCATGGTTTCCATAAAGTTTGGATCTTCAATTATAATATGGAATCAAATAAGTAAGGAGATCAAAAGAAAAAGGAAAAAAATCAATAAAGATTTGCTACTTAATGAAATGATATGTACACCATAAATGCATTGAGCAAAGAAAAAATAAACATAATTCATAAATGCATTTAATGGAATAATTCTTGGAATTCTTAAATTTAGGGTCACATTCTACTCCTATATAGTACTCCGTATTTAACTTTACTATTTCCTCTAACAAATTACTTTGAATCATCGATCCGAATTTGTGTTTCCCTATCATGAAGTTCAACCAGCAATTTCCTCTTCTATTTATCATTGTCATAGTCCTTGCTATTTCTTCAGGTAAGTTTAAGCAATTTCTTATTATAATTGTTGTCATTTGTTCCTTACTAATCAATTATTCCATCCTCATTTCATTCTTCTTTTCGCCGTTATATTAAGGCCGAGTTTGCTCAAAAGAAAGTAAAAAAGGAAAAAATAACTAATGTACATGTTTTTGTTGTTGTTGTTGTTACATACATGATCATGTAATTAATTAAGTTATATCAATACCTAATTAAATGACATGATTTAAATTTAAACTACAGGTGGAACAATAGCAGAAGAAAACGGTCATTTTGATCCATGGGGGCACTGTTTTGTGTATCCAGATTGCAATGAACAAGACTGCACAACTCAATGTGTAGCAAAGTGGCCATTATTGACTAAAGGCGGGTGTTTTCGAAAGTTGGAAAAGAAATAACAAGTGTTGTTGCTTCCCATAGCCAAAATGCTTTTCTGATAAATGTTGCTTAATAGTTAAATATATTAAAAGTTTGTTATATGGTAATCTAAAATTATGATCAATATATCTAATTATCAATATTGCACAATTTTAACGATTAATACTTGTAATTATCGATATTGTAAAATTATAAAAAATGGATATTAATAAACTTTACACTGAGACGATTCAAAAAAAATCCCACGTGATAATGTTTTATTATAGCTAATATTACTAAAGCTTGTCAAAGTGTAATTTGTAAATGATACAAAAGTCAAAGTGTGTCAACTAAAAAACGGAGGAAGTATAAGGGTATAAAATTAGCCTTTTAAAAACTATATATGAAAACACGTTACCACCTCTAACTTGAATCAACTTAAGATCATTTCTTTTCTTGACTGAGCATATGTGCATTTGATGTCAACCTTTTTTCTGTCATCCTAGATTCAAGTCACAAATAACATCAAATTCATGAAATTCCGTTCACATGAAAACGCATAGAATTTGGGTATTGAGTATGTGTAAAATTACACATTTACATCCACTTGCTTTAAAAAAAACACACCAAACATACTTGATTATTCATTTATTCATCATGAAAATGCAAGCATGAGAATACGAGGATTTTCAAGTTTTACACCCTGATCTAAGAAAGGAGTCGATTTTGTCCCTAACTATACCGCATAGTAATACATTAATACATGAAACCAGCAATATAATACATATAGTACGAAATGCAATCTAACATCTACCTAGTAATTCAGACAAACAAACCAATAAATTTTGCCAAATTATAGATTGATCAGGACTTATTTTTTCAGGCAACAAGTTGACGCGAAGATTGGCACCAGCGATCATATGATGGTCGAAGATTAGGCCAATCCGAGGAGCATATAGCAAAGTCTTGCAACCAATTTCTTAGCACGACCTCTTGTTCCGTGGCTGAGAGGCTTGCTATCATTCGCTCCATTGTTCTCTCGACATCGATTTTCTCAGAACTTGACAACACCGGGTACCTTAGGCCGCTGCAAGCGTAGCAAAATAACGGAAGCCAGAGCACTAACAATCTGTATTGGACTTGTGTATGAACCTTGAATTCTGCTCGAGCTATGTCTCCCAATAATGAAGCTGCACGTACAATAACATACAAGTTCGAACATTATTATGAAATACTCGAGTATATGATAATCACTATGTACATACATATGAACGCGTGGAACAATTTGTTATTGTTAATACTGCACATACTGATTAGAGCGTAGTAAAATAAAATTGATTTAGGGAAAATCACCCGAAATTTTAATGAGAAGAGCTTGGACCCTAGGATTGGCATTGAGAGAAAGGGAAGCCAAGTTGGAAGCAAGGCTCCATTGTACTAAGGCCTCATCAACCGCGAAACATGCCCTAAGTTTGTGAATAATCCACAACAACTCTTGTGCTAGCTTCTCTGCTCCCACGACCTCTACACTTTGATCACTCCCAACAAATTCACCATCGTCGTTCATCATGCACCGCCTCGTCTTTTGGAGCTGCCACATGGACTGCAAATGTGGAAAAACAACACTTATGCCACCCTTCATGTAGGCTGAGATGTACGTTCCTAAGGGAAGTTTACGTATCGTACATAAGGTCCATGGATCACCTCACTCGAAAATCTTCCCCAACCCCTCGTCAGAATTCACTGCCCTTGTTTGCACCTCCCTCACCCCTTGCCGGAGGTTGTCGCACCTCGCTCATCCCTCGAAAACCTTCCCCGACCCCTCGTTGGCCATCGCTTCCCCTGTTACGATTGAACAAAGTTCGAATAGAAGAAAAATTAGGGTATTGATGATTGGGGTTTTCTGAGGAGGGGAGATACTTTCGGGGGAGGGGAGGTGCGACGGGCTCCGGGGGATTCCAACAAGGTGATGGTTGGGCAGTGGGGTGGCTGGAGAAGTGAGAAAGTGAAGGAAAAAGGCGTGTGTGGTGGTGTTGGTGGTGGTGCTATGGTGGGGGTGATTTCCCTTATATTTTTAAAACAAACAACACACTACATGGAATGGTTTTTCATTCCATTCTCTTTCATTCCCTTTATTCATTCCATTCCGATTCCCCTACGCGAACCAAACGGCCCCTTAACTCTTATGTATGGAATCAAAATTTATTTATTTTTCCTTCAATTATTATTTCAAAATCAAGGCTAAGTATCAATACATAGTGTTCAATCAAATTAAAAAACACATTAATAGTGTGTAAATTGAATTAGTATTGTGATAACTAATTCATATGAAGTCTGATTTATTATATTGTCGATATTGTCATATTGGACTCTTGGTTTTGGTTTTGGTTCTTGCTACCTAGTACCAAGAAGGAAGGTATACCGCTATATTTGTTTGCATGAAAGCCATGTGTTATACGTATAACTACATAAATTTACTCCAGCACTTGTACTAGACGACACAAGATATTTGTCTTTGCCACGTGACTATATTGCAAAGCCACGTGACCTCAAATACAATTCCTTCCACTTGAATGGAAGGTACTATAATTTGTCTTCTTGTTGCCCCGTATACCCAGGCCACAAATCAACAAAATAGATTACTTCACTTTTCCATTTCCTCTTCATACATGTGTTAAACCGACTCTTTCATATTTTGGATTTTCTATTTCTATTATTTACCATGTTATAAAATATTAACTTAAGAATAATTATACTAAAACTTTCTCACTTTCTTAAAATGAAATATTGCAAATGAAACAAACATATGCAATGAAATGGTTAAGAGTATCAAAAACTTAAAGTCAAAATATCCGATCATTAGTTAAACAGACACTTACATAATCAACACGTAATCTACCGATTATTAACCAATTGAACAGACAATAAGCAAGCTAAATAATAGACATATTTTTGTCCTACAATATTAAATTAAGAATGAGATATTATACTAGGACATCTCCCTAACATTAAACAACACAAAATTGAACTTTTCGTGCATGCCTTACAACAACAACAATCTCCACTACACTACTATAGCTAGGTCATGCAATTTCTACTTTTACATCAATATTTGCATAATATCTACGAAGTATAATAAATGTAAAGGAATAAAAGGATCAAACTATATATTGTTGTTGGCCAGAATAAAATCAATAAATAAAATATTATGTTTAAGTCCAAAAAAATAATACGGAGTAAATTAAGTTGCGCATTGAAAATTGAGTTTAATTTAACAGGCAAAAATTCAACATATATCATCTTACTTAATTACTTCGTATATAAGTTAAGTTTAGCAAAAATAAGACGAGAGATAGATGAACATATGAACATGGCCTTACATGGGAGAGTGCTCTACCAAGGGCTTCAACAGACAATCCAGCTTGAAGATGATGATCGCCACCCTCCATTAAGAAGCCATCATGAGAAATCAAGTCTAGATTCTGAACAGGAGAATACGACACCGATGTCGAATTCAACAACGATCCATCACCATTATTGCCATCTCCATGATCAACAACCATAACATTACTACTACTTGTAATTTTAAGATGATTAAGAGATGATGATAGTGAGGAAGAAGTAGGTATAACATCAGAGACAAGACGAAGGGCCCACATAGTGAACCAAGTGAAAAGCAAAGACATAAACCTCAAATGATCCTTAACCTTCCACTTATTATTATTATTACTATTATTAGTAAAAGAAGGTGAAGAAAAATCTAAGGCATAATTGTTGGAAACCACAGATAAAAGCATCTTAGAGGCTTTGTTAACGGTTGACATGAATATGAAATTTAGTAAATTGGTGGGTTCTTGCTTCTTTTGTAACATCATCTTATAGTTATAACTATTATTCTTTTTGTATGCCATAATAATTAATCTCTCTCTTTTTTTTTTTTTTGAATTTTGGTAATATATATATGGTAAAGGCTTAAGGATGGTTTGTATCAAAAGAGGAATTGAAGGATGTTGTACTGGAGCATCGGGTGAATGGGTGATATTTATATAATACTTGTATGTGGTAGCTTAGTCTTCTTAAGTCGGTTCACTTAATTGGCCATATGTACGGCAGGGTGGAGCCAAAAGTACTTTTGTAATTGGTTTGGTCAAAGTTTTGTTTCGTTTGTTGGCACCGTTTGATTTGCTATGTAAAACATTTTCAATGAAAATTTAATTTTTTATAAAATAATATATTTAAGAAAATATATAATTATGAATTAAATTTTTCTTTATATGATTGCATATAAGAAAAGTTAAAAAAATAAAAATGTAAGAATGGATGAGAGGAATGTAAAAAGGAGGGAGGAAAATGTGACTTTTTACAAAGGAAAATGTTTTCCATCATTAAGGATGTAATTTTCAACCATTGGGAAAATTGTTTTCCACCCCTTCACAAACCAAATAAAGGAAAATGAGAAAAAATATAGGAAAATCATTTTCCATGAAAACATTTTACATCAAACCTAATGGAGCCTAACTCAAGGTCAAGTTTAAATTACATTTTGAATGTAAAACGAGTTAAAGGGGTTGCTCAGCGTAAAGATTCGTGAAAAAAAGTCAAGTGGGTTTTTTTTATTTTATTTTAAATCTCATGAGTAAGTTGATTCATTAACAAAAATTTTCTATGTTATTGTGTGATACTCCCTTTGTCCGATAATAAAATGCCTATTGTAATTTAATTGTATGGTTAAACTTTTTTTTTTCTTTTTACCACATTCTTATTAAGTCATCAATATATATTTTATATAAAATTTTATTCATGTGAGATATCCTTAAATTCGTTTCAATATGTAATCTTAAAGTATCAATTTTTTATAACTTTTGTTAATGTGTAATTAAAGATATTATTGGTAATAGACACATCTTAAACACCGTATAATATGAAATAAGTAATATTTTATGTGACGAAGGAGGTAATTCTCAATGAGATATTTTTTTCATTATAGTTGGTGGATAGCAGAATATTATTTTATGAGTAGCTCGTTGGCTGACTCATGCCATCTATGAAAATATAAATAAACGTGTTATGCCTTAGATTTGAGTCAACCAAGTATTGACTAGGAAGAAGATTTTCCTCAAGGATAGCTAACATTTTATATGCTACGACTTACGAAGCAATGTGCACCCAAGAGGTGACGACGCTTTAATTTCCTCCATATTGATTATTGAATATCTTATACCCCATACGAATTACAAATGTTAAAACCCGGATCGGATATCTTGTTTTGCTTAGCCCATAAATTTTGACATGGTTATCAAGTTGAAAAGGCGGTAGTAGGCTAGTCTCAATTCCTCAAACACCACGGTGGGCTTACATGACAAGCTGTGATCGGGCTGAACAACCTGTACTTTACAAAAAAAAACTCCAAAAAAAATATTGGAAAAATTGTGCGGAATAATCCCACCTTTGGGGCGTCCGCTAAAAATAATCCACTTTTGGGTTATTTTTTAATAATCTGACCTTTGTATTCAATCCGCTCAAAATGGTCCCGAGTGACCTGTAACCGGTTGAGTAAGTAATTTTTTTTATTAAGTTTAATTTACACGTGTCACAACTTGATTTGTCCAAAATTAAAAAAATAATAATAATAATAAAAAAAACCACCATCACCTAAGCCACACCACTTCAGCCACCACCATCCCCACCACCACCACCCAAACCCAGACCCAAGAACCACCACCCCACCCAGACCTGAAACCATAGCCACCCAGAAACTGACCGGAATCCCACCGCAGCCAACCCAACTCAGGCAGGGGAGGTCAGCCCGACCAGAATCGAGGTCGGGGGAGGATGGCGCGGTCGGAAATGGGGACAGGGAAGGTCAGCGCAGTCGGAATCGGGGGACGAGGGAGGTCAGCGCGGCCGAAAAAGGGATAGGGGAATGGGAGGGGGGCTGGGATCGGGATGGGAAATGGATTTTCGAGGTTAGGGAATGCCAGGATGCTTTTCGATGCCTGGGTTTTCGTGGGGGAGGGAGGGAAGGGGTTGGTGGTTCAAGGGAGGGGGGGTCGATCGCGCCCCGAAGCCGGCGTGGCAGGGGACTCAGGCGGCGGGGACGACGGTGGCTTGGGCGGTGGGTGGTTTTTTTAATATTAATTTTTTATTTTTTCTTTATAAAATTTACTTTATTTTTTTTTGTATTAATCATAGGCCGCCACCACATGTCTGGTAACTTGTTATAACAAGTTGCATGACCGGTTGGGACCATTTTGAGTTAATTGATTATTTTTACCGAACGCCCCAAAGATGAGATTATTGCGGGCAATTTTTTGAAATAAACCAAATTGAAAACCCTAAATCCCCCGGATACGTATTAGAATTGGCGCCAAAACCGCCATTAACACCTAATTTCTCTCTCCTCATTTCTCGACATTTTAGGGCGGTTTAATTAATTAGCCCATATTCAATTAAACTGGGTTTTAATCATCTCGGAAAAAGAAAAGACAAAGTCCTTAAATTTCTTCGTTTTTTCATTTCAAATTTCTCATTTGTATTTGCATTGAGAGAAAGAAGAGGTGCTGAAGTGGTGATTTTTCTGCAAACATGGCTTTTTGGGGTCAGTTTTTCTTATTTTCTCTCTTGTTTTTTTGTTCAATTGTACCTTAATTGTAATTATAGTTCGCTATCTTATAACCTATGTCACGAAATGGGGTTTTTCTGGTTGAATTTTTTTGGATAGATTTATGGGGTTTTGCCTGTTTTGTGATTGATTTTAGGATTACAATTATGTTTTTGAAAATGGGGTTTTTCTAATTGTAAATTTACTAAGGATTTGGATTAAATTAATGGGTATTTGTTTTTTTTTTTTTTGGTTAACAATTAATGGATATTTGTTTAAATTGTGATTATTTGTAGGAGTTGAAATTAAACCAGGAAAGCCATTTACTCTTTCACCTAACCAATCATGCGGAAAACTCCGTATTTCCCAGGTAATTTCTTCTTAAGTTCTTACCTGATTAAGAATTTGAAGTGTTGCAAATATAATCAAACTTTTAAAATATTATTATTATTATTATTTTTTTTTTTTTTTGGTACTGTAGGCTACACTAGGAATGGGTGCTTCAAACAACAAGAGTTATGTTCAGTGCAATGTTGGCAAGAAGACTCCTGTTATGTTGTGTGTTTTATTGCCTGATAAAGCTGAGTACCTTCATTTGGAATCGGAGTTTGATGAGGCTGAAGAAGTCACTTTATCTGTTGTTGGTCCTCGTAGTGTCTACCTTACTGGATACTTTGTAGGCAATGCTCGACGTAATTTGGCCGGGGTCCCCGGGGATGATGAGTCGTATCCTTTTTCAAACTAATCATTTGAAACTCATTGTTTCATCATACATTTAGTTTGTTTTTCATCATGCACATATTGATGTGTTTCTATTCTATTTGATGCCAAAATGACACAAGCTTTGCAAAAGTAACCTGGTTTTTTGCTTTACAGCTATGAGTACTTAAGAAGGGGATGTTAGACATTTAGGCTACTAAAGTTGTTGGCCAAGCATAAAAATTGAGTGTATTGAATTGTGTTAGATTTTATTGTTTCTCATTTGCTCTTTTGCTTTTGAGTAAAATGGGTTGGCAGGACATAGGGCATATGAAATTAGGCTTATTAGCTGATAAAAATTTGACAAATCTACAAATTTTAGTACACTAGAAAGTCTAATGGTTGCTGATGTGACCCATTTATTGTGCTAATTAGGCCCTTAAAGCTAATTTATGCTTGAAGATGTTGATTTCCCAAAATGTTGATTCTTATCTTTTAGCTTCGAGTTTATTAATCGTGTAAATAGTTCATTCATTAACAGAATTTGAAGGCTTAACCTGAAAATAGTTATTTTTTGCTTTGGACTTCTTGGTGGTGTCTCAAGAGTCAGGAGTAGTTACTCTGTTATATGATTTTGTAAAGCTGTAGCATTATGAGAAACAAGGCTCTCTGTTATTGTAGGGTAATGCTATGTCCTTACTTCCCTCACCCGCTAGGGAATGCACATTGTATATATTATAATTGGACAGCGTTTATGCTCAAAGTGTATCAAATTTGGCTTAAGAACCAATTTTATAGAGCTTCTAGGTTTATTTGCTCTACATTTAAGATTTATTTAACTATTATGTTTCATATATTATTGATTTCTATCAGGAAATAGTCTGAAATAATGCTGGTGATAACAAGTCCTGCTATGTATCCATGAATCAGTGCTGCTTCTGTACAGATTGAGAGAAAATGCTTCTCATGAACTATAATGTAGCTATCAAATGCAGGAAGAGATGTTGGTGCCAATTGACCTGTGCATGCAACACCTTTTCTTTCTCTTTAATGCTTTTAATATATGTTTTCTATTAACGGCATTGTAAGTGAATCATACGGAGAAGATGTTGGAGAGACGGACACAGAAGATCTTAATGCAGATGATGACTATGAAGAGGATAGCTTCATTAATGATAGTGATCCAGAAGTCTTTGCTCCATCACCTTTGTCTAGTAATGAATGTATGTTCTTTGATGTGCTCATTCTGTATGGTGTAATGTATTCCATTCTTAATACTTCTAATTTGAGGATACTATGTCATTTCACCCATGGCTCCTTTATATACATGGATTAGGAATCCTTTATATTTATTTGAACTATTTTTATGTATGAGATATTTGGTGCACTTTGAGGCCATCATGGTACTCATGAACCATTCTGCAAGATGAATGAGATACACGTTCCTGTTATCCCTGTCCCTTGAAGTGAGCTGCATCCTGATTCTTGAATTTGAACAATGCTTGGACTATTCTGTTCAGTTTTGTTTGGCATGCTGGATGGTAATCAACTTTGATTTTGTTTGCACATTCAGTTATACTTTGTTTGGATAGAGAGAAATGGAGGGAAAAGAAGAGAAGACAAAGGAGGAATGCATCATCCATTGTTTGGATATCTAATGCAAGGAGGGAAGGGGAGAGAAATGGAAGGATCCATTTTCCTTCCCCTCTTAATAAACTAAATCCCTCCATTTTTGGAGAGATTTGAAAGGAAAATGGAATGTCACCTTCTCCCTCCTCTCACCTCCCTTTCCTCTTCCCTCTTTTTCCTTCCCCTCTCTTTCCCTTCACTATAGTTATCCAAACATAGTGTTAGTTTTATTTGGTATGGGCATGCATAAAATGCTTCATTTACCCTATTTGTGGAATGACTCAAAGCACACTCACGCATATGCATGCCCACATGCGGAGATAAACTTGTTTTGTTCTGTGCACTTGTTTAATTTGAGTCTTTATCTGTTCTGTCACTGAAATGCTTTTGATTTTACTTGGTTTCTATATGATATAGGTCATGGTTTATTTCTAGGTTAAAAGAGAATAGATGATTTTGATTTTTGTTACCCTGTAGTAAAACAGAAGAAAGCTGGGACCAAAAAGAGCAGCCGAAAGCGCCTTAAAAAGTCGTATATGTTGAGTGAATCTGAAGATGATGGTGCTATTTCGCAACAGAATACTTCCAGTGATCCTATTTGTGAGCAAATGGTTGAGAGCGAGAAGGAAGATCAGATGCCTATCTCTTCACTGTGGGGAAATTCTGAAATGGGTGATGAAGATTCAAAAAGGTTAAATAAGCTTTATTTTCCAGTACCAGAATACACAAGTCCATTAGTAGGCTTGATTATGAGATCTTGACTAGTTTGTTTTCTCTATGATGGTTTTAGAGTTTCGTATTCACTAATGTTTAGAGATAGTAAGCTTATACTTATAACGATGTTTCCCAGCCTCTACATTTATTTTAAAATTTGTGTTGGAGTCTCAACACTCCCACATTTCCATATGGAATACCAACCTTAATTGACAGTTTAAATTTTAATTGGACACATCATTGTGCTGTTAGTGTTGTACTTAGAGGAAGTTATGTAAATAATGTTTGCAGATAAGCATGAAAACTTGATCACAAAAACTTGAGTCACGAAACCTTGAACATGTGAAGGGACATGAAAATGTTGTAATGTTATGAGATCCATAAAATTAAAATGAATACTTAAATTTTTTTTTTTTTAAAAACCTAGAAAATATGATCATATATTCATATAATAACTGCAATTTGTTTGTATATGCCTATTGTTTAGTAAATGAAAAATAGCTCATCACTGCATATCATTGCCTGCTCCCACGGCTTTAGATTGCTGAAAAGTCCAGAATTTACTCTTTAGCTTTTGGTTCACCTTTGTTTCTCCAAATTTGGGTTACTAGTTGGCAAGGGCGCAAGGCTACACATTTCTAGTTTTTTTTGTCTTCTTTCTCAGATTAATTGTGGCATGAAAGATCTTATGTACTTCCTTTTACATGCTTGGCTTTTGCTTGTGGTCTTTTATAGATGTCTCAGATGTGATTTTAATAAGATTATGAACTTGTCTTTACGCAGAAAGAGGTGTGTTTCTGGAAATACAACTGATGATCACCAAACTGAAGATAAAAAGGTTAAGAAGAAGAAGAGAAAGAATAGAAAAGAAACTGGAGCCTTAAACCTTTCAAGCCCACCTAAAAATGAGACTGACCCCATGACAGAGACTGGTGGGAAAAAAAATTGCAATACAACGACAATATCAGGCGGCTTGATTGTTGAGGAACTTGAGGCTGGTGAAGATGGAAAAGTGGCTTCCACGGGAAAAAAGGTAAGTCTGATGACCATTTGCTGATTTTTTATCATTTAGTGTGGCAGCTTTGGATTAATTACTGACTTTCTACTGATTTCAGGTCTCTATTCATTATACTGGTAAACTGAAGAAAGGGAACCAGATTTTTGACTCAAGTGCTGGAAAAGATCCTCTCAAATTTCGCCTTGGTATGCTATACATATGTGAGCTCATTTCCTTAACAGTCTCAATTTCTAACACTTGCCAATGTTTTCCAGGTAAAGGTCGTGTTATGGATGGGCTTGAGCTTGGATTAGAAGGTAATACGACCTGTCCACAGTGCATAACAGTCATTGTGCTTATATATGTATATAATTCAATAACTCCAAATATTTCAAAATGTTTTTCTATACGTTCCTTTAACATAGTTGAAAACAGCTCCTCAAAATGACCAAATTGTGCTGGTATTTGATTAGTGTTCCATTAAGTGTCATACATTTATACTGTACTTCTAGTTAAAGGAAAGTAACTAAGGATGAATTTGTCACTTACGCTTTGCAGGAATGCGTGTTGGTGGTAAGAGAAGGCTTCAAATACCGCCTGAATTGGGGTAATGTTTCTTATACTGTGATTTTTATATCCATATGCAAGTTCTTTGGGGTATCTTTCAAATTGTTTTGCATGATGTACTTATTGTTTAATCTGTTTCTGGCATATCTTTGCAGATACGGAAGTGAGGGCACGAGTCTTGTACCCCCAAATTCATGGTTAATAATGGATGTTGAATTGGTTCGTGTTCGCTAATAGGCTATTGAGTTGGTCAGTACACATTTACCTGTTTGGTTAACTACTGCTACTTTATCATACTTATACAGTAATTGAGTACTTTCTTATTATGCTTAACAGGTTGGATATGGCAATCTTTGTTTACATCACGAGACTGCTGAGACTCATGACTTCATGAGAGGATGCATCAGTTTTGGGGGTTATATGTTCTGTACATGTCTTACAAGGGGCAATTTTTGTGGCAATTATTTTCCGACCTACTATGTCTCATTGGTTTTGGAATAATAGAATGAGTCCTTTTATACGTATTTAGTGAACAAGATGACTACTACCAACATTTTGTTTGGGTTACATGTAAATGGATTTGTTCAGTTTCTTGCAAATGCAGTAATCCTTATTCTCATATCTGATTTCGTATCAATTAAATTTATGTCAACTAAACGACCATGGGTACGAAACTAGAAGTGTCAATGGAACCTTGCATCAAAGTGTGGCAAGGCCGCAAGGGTGAGGAAATCGAACTCTGGATTTTAAGATTTTTTTTTCAGTGTTTTTTCTTGGAGATGGGTAAAGAAAATGTTGCATTCATTGATTAATGGGATTTTTGGTATCTTATCCTAAGGTTGCATCTTCTGCCCTCTCTTTGGCAAGCAAAAAGAGTGCTGCTGTTTGGAGCAGCAGCATCAGCTTTTTAAAACAGCAGGATGTTTTTAGTGAACATCCAAGCATGGTTACGGCGGACACAGGGGCAAGTATGAGCAGCATTTAGCGAGTGGCGGTATTTGGTGTGGAGTTACATACTTACATGCTGAGGCTTTTGAGCAATGTACTTGTATAAAATTTTACCGTTTCTGTTGAACCAAGAAAAATGAAATTTGTTGTTGGAAGATATGGGCAACCTAATAGTTATAGGAATTATTTACAAAGTGTAGCGCTATTTGACGCCCACACTTACTTTTAAATGCCCATAGGGTGCTTAATGATGCTTCTATCCTTGCTAACCTCGACTCCGCCTTACCCCTTTACACACTATTCACATCTCTCATCTCTCCTCCAAGTCAACATTACCAAACACAACCATGTTAGCCTTTGCTATAGGTGGCTAACCATCGTAACGTAGCCAAAGTTCAGCCTCCAAACTCGTTAACCTTCTGTCAAAGTCAAACGAGCGCTACTGCCCATCTCTTACGCTCCTCATCAATAAACCATCTGGCCACTGAGTAGGTTCGTTGGCTCGTCGCAGTTGCCTCTCAAAAGGGCGAGGAGAGCTGCGTCCTTCCCTAGAAATAATCTGAAAGAGTTAAAGAGAGCCAAGAATTATTGTTGTAAATAAAAGAAAAAAAAATGCGGTGAGCGTGGATCGAACACGCGACCTTCAGATCTTCAGTCTGACGCTCTCCCAACTGAGCTATCCCCGCAATTTGAAATTAAATATTAAATTAAAATTATAAAGTTTAAAGATTTGTGAATGCTTAACTTGGAAAAAATAAAGGCTAAGGTTGCTGCATTGATGGTTTATCAACTTTGAATTTGCATACCCCAAGTACCAACATAGGATTATCACACCACAACCCAGCACAACATGGTGTGGCGACGTTGCAACCTTGGCCTACATTCTTGCAAGTAAGCGCACCACCATTGCTTTTGTCAGCCGCGGCTGCAGCAGCAGCAGCAGCAGCAAATTCCATAAACTGTCCAAAGGGAATATCGTAATAAAGGGTAGCAGTTATCGACAATCGAACCAACTGGCCTTGACCCAACTCACCCAAGCCGGGTTCATTAGCCATGGTTGTCGGCCTTGTTGCAACTGCAAGAGCAACTACTAGCAGGATCATGCTCGCTTTCTTGATCATCTCCATCTTACTCCTCACTAAAGAAACAAACTCTCCCTTAACACTATATAGTTGTTATCAGGTTATAATTGTGAGTGTTGTTAGTAAACCTCCCTTCTATTTTTATAGAGGCGAATCGTGAATGTACATGATAGAGAATATATGCTACGTATATTCTCTTCTTAGATTTAGGATAATTTATGACGTTACTCCGTATTAGTACTTACATGATTATAACACATTTACAATAGATAAAAAAAACATGGTTTACATACATATGCATAATGACAACATGATGAATCTGATGATGCTATTGTTTACCAGACAATGTACAATTGATTATTGATTATTAGAGAAACATTGAAAGCGAGTAAAATTATCGTTGGTTGGAATTCACTATACTAAGAATCATTGGTACTTCCAAAACTGCAATTTTGGGGTTTGACTATATCCGAGGAAGCTTCCATCAAAACGTATCATTCACAATTCTTTTTTATTTTTATTTTAATTAGAATTAGGAAAATGTTTTAACAAGTGTTGTGTAGGCACATAATTGTATCTTATTAAAATTAAATGGTTAGAGTTATGTGTTGGCAAATACACTGCATTTGACTGTTACATTAAAAAGAAAGAGTTGTGGAATATTATCAGTGAAGATAATAATATGAACTTTATGACTAGTAAATGATTCATTTTTATTCGGATGGAGTATACAAAGTAAGGTCATCTATCGTAAATTTCTTAATTGTCCAAGTGACTAAATGCAAACTTGGAGTTAAATTTGTTTTATCTTCAAAAGACAAATAATAATTTGCATAGAAATTTCCTAGAAAGTTCATGTCTTACATCATTAATAAATAATGGTACAACACATCCTTGAATACCAATATATCATAACCATTACTTTAATATCGTTCATCTATCAATTAAGTTCCAAAATAACTTAAACGAATTACATGGTACGACAAATCTAATGAATCTAATGGTCATAGACATATTTGTTTTTGTTTTTTTTTTTGTTTTATATATTTTTTTTTTTTTTTAGTTTTGACAGGAAATAGGATTTCATTGATAAAATATAGCTAAACGACACTTTACAATGCAAATAATTCTTAAGAAATCTAAACTCCCAACAAAAAATATATCACCATAAAACAAAATACACTGTAGATTCGATCAACAATAGTCTTAATAAAAAACTTCTTCTAAAGCAATACAATCTGTGAGTTAGCACTAATTCGGCTTAAGATCCACTGATGCATAGTCGTATGGATGAAAATACCTGTGTGGTACTCTAGATACTTAGAGAGATTATGAAACCCTAAATCTTAATTCCTTTCCGGACGAACAATCACTGAAATTAATCTTCCAAGCAAACTGCTACTGATTAGGGGATTTTTCCCCACCAATCACCATCTGACAAGTGGACCAACCAGGTTCCGCCATGTGTCCGTCACATGGGCCGATAGGAGCCTGCCACGTGTCAAGCAATGATCCGTCCACTATGGACAAATTACGACACGACACGTGTCCTTCCCATGACACCTGGGATAACCGGTCACCTAGGCCCAACTTCCGTGGGAAGCCCAATCAGCCCAAGGTTAACCTAAACCTAGATTGGCATGTTTCCCGAGGTTATAAATACCTCCCTTAATCCTCATTAAGGGAGATTACGCAGATTACACACATTAAACTCTCTCACCTAGAGAGACCCAATCACTTTAATTTCCGCATTAATTACTCCTTAATCAAGTACTAACTTGACCGTCGGAGGCGGATCTCCAATCATCCGGAGCATCCGTTTGTTTTGCAGGTACAGGCGCCCGGTTCCAGTCTCGGAATTGTAACTCTCCCGCAGGACATCAGAAAACCCCGAAACATCTTGGCGCCGTCTGTGGGGAGAGTACTTCTGAGATGGCATCCACGTTTGTACCGGCTCCTGAAGAGAGACGTCCCCTGGACGACCCTCTAGTTCAGTCGGACCACGATACTGAGAATGAATTTGAAGTTGAAGCTCACACAGCTTCAGACGGGACCCTAAGGGCCCGACGTACCCGTCATACCGAAAGGAGGGAACGGGAACATCTTCATACAGGAAGCGAGCCAGCAGGCGCACCGCCTGTTCGGCAGCAGCCGACTGATGGGTCTGCTCCCATCACAAGGAACGAACTCATGACCTTCATGAGGGACTTCAAGGGAGAAATTCAAGAGTTGATCAACAAGAAGCCGCCTGCTCTGGACAAGGAGCAGTCGGCTAAGAAACCCTCCACTTCACGGAAGAGGAAGCCAGTTCAAGGGCGAGAGGCGACCCCTCATCCTAAATCTAGGAAGTGGGAGCCACCTGCCCTTGATTTCACAAAATACCGTTTTCCTACTCCAGGAAATAGGAAACCTGTTCGTCATATTCAGGCGGACGGGTCGAGGAAAACATACACAGACGCTCGGCTACTGCTAGAGCAGAAGAAGAGTGACCGATTGTCAGAGTCGGCCTCTACTTCAAACTTCCAAGACAGTCTGCGAAATACCTCGATGAGGCATACTCAGTCGTATCATGAGAGTCAGTCAGGCGGCACCTCCCGTCAGTCCGGCTATCATAGCGACCAGGCGGTACCAAACTTACCGTTTGTACCGCAACAACAGTATTTTTTACAGCCACCTCCGTTTGGTGGACATGCAGCAAAAAATGTCCAACCTATGGACTGGCAGCTACGGTTGCTTAGACTTGGTGAACAGCCGTCGGCCTTCTCCAAGGCAATTACTGAAGCCGCTCAGCCGGCCAGAGTGAAAAATGTATTAGTAGGCACCTATGACGGCACTACTAACCCAGAAGACCATCTGATGGCATTCACCAACCTGATGTACCTTCAAGGGTTGGATGATCCCACTTGGTGCAAGTGTTTCCCAGCGACTCTCAAAGGAATCGCACAACAATGGTTCGGCAACCTGCCGACTGGTTGTGTAAATAACTTCAAGACGCTTGCTTACTTATTCACCTCCAACTTCGCCATGAACATCCCTGCGAAGAAGACGACCCTTGATTTAGGAACAATTCAGCAGGGCGAGAAGGAGGGGCTTCGTTCTTACATCAGGAGGTTTAACCTGATGAGAATACAGATTCAAGGGTTACCGGATGAAGTAGCCTATACTGAATTTTTCAGAGGTCTCAAAGACGGGTCGACCTTCAAATTTGATTTGGTCCGAAAGAGGGTGGCGACTCTTCAAGAGGCCTTGATTGAAGCGGAAGCCTATATACAGGCGACTGATCTTTGTAGTACGGTAAAACAGTCAGACAGGAAAAGGTCCGACAAAAGAGAAGGACGACAGAAACAGTCGTCAAACAAAGACAAGAAGAGAAAAGAGGTCTGGGCGGCTGATTCCTCTAAACAGCCGGCCCAGAAAAAGAAAAAAGAATTCAAACCATACTCCCCAAAGTATGCGTTTAACAAGGATAGCCAATTTATCCTAAAGGAAATCAAGGGACGGATCTCAATTGAGAAGCCGGTCCCCATGAAGGGTTCTGTAAACAACCGGAACCAAGAAAAATTATGTGATTATCATGAAGATGTTGGTCATCACACCAATGAATGCATCAGTCTCATGCGGTATCTGGACCGCCTGGCTGAGCAAGGTGATCTTGACACTTATGTCAAGAAATCTACGGGGAACACTTCCTCGAAAAAGCAGTTGGCCAAAAAGAATCAACAGGCCGACAGCTCCGATACAGATGATGCAGTCGTCTACACCATTGCAGGAGGCTTCTCAGGAGGCGGCCCCACTATTAGGGGCAACAAAGACAATATCCGACGGTTAAATGTAAATTCCGTTCACCAAGAACGACCCTCCAAATATTCATTTCCTGAGATTGTCATCACTGAAGAAGATCTAGGAGGGGTAAGAGGGCCGCATGACGACCCTACCGTTATCGAATGTAAAGTGGCCAACCAGAGAGTTGGCCGAATCCTCATAGATACCGGAAGCTCCTCAGATCTAATCAGTAGCAAATGTCTGTCGAAACTAAAATATCAGACTGATTGCATACATCCGGCATCCCACCCTTTAGTAGGGTTTGGAGGAGGAATCGTCCACCCAGTGGGACGAGTGGATTTACCCATCCGCCTGGGCGAAAAAGGGGAAGGACGACACATGGTAGTCCGGTTCCTGGTAGTAGAAGAACTCTCGGCCTACAACATGATTCTGGGACGACCAACCCTGAATAATTCCAAGGCTGTTATAATCCCATCTCTTATGTTGCTCAAGTTTGAGAGGGATAATGGAACAGTCGGGTCCCTAAGGGGAGATCAGAGGAAGGCCCGAGAGTGCTATCTCTCGGATGTCAAGCCCACTGTTATGGCCACTAGGTCGAGTGGTGGAAAAATAGACCTTGACAATGTCAAGGAGAGTGCGCCTGTTCAAGAAGCAGGCGGCAAGAAGAGAAAGGCATCCCAGACAGGGGCCGCGAGAAAAGACAGAAAATAGCAATCATTAGCAGAGGAGCGGTCGGATGAATTCCGCCCTCAGCCAGCTGGTGAGCATACGGACCTGATGTTAGATGACTCGCGTCCTGACAGAACAATCAAGGTTGGGACGACTGCTCTAAGGGACCTGGGTGACGACTTTCACAAACTATTGAAATAATACAAGGACATCTTTGCATTCGAAGTCCATGAAATGCCAGGCATTAGTCCTGATCTGGCGGTACATAAACTGGACGTGGATCCGAAAAAGAAGCCGGTACGGCAGAAGAAGCGGAACCATGGCGAAGAAAGAAGTCAGGCGGCAGCCGCCGAAGTTAAAAAATTACTTGATGCAGGGTTCATTCGGCAATGTTATTTCCCATACTAGGTTGCAAATGTGGTGCTTGTTAAAAAGCCGAATGGCACCTGGCGAATGTGTGTAGACTACACAGACTTAAACAAGACGTGCCCCAAAGACAGTTACCCTCTGCCTAAAATTGATAACCTGGTCAACTCAACAGCCGGCCATGCTTTGATGAGCTTTATGGACGCCTACTCTAGTTTCCATCAAATTCCTTTATGGAAGAAAGATCAGGAGAAGACGGCCTTCGTCACTGATCAGGGGTTATACTGTTACACGGTCATGCCGTTTGGTCTTAAGAATGCCCCGGCCACTTTCCAGCGAATGATAAACACTGTGTTCTTTGATCAAATTGGGAGAAATGTCGAGGCATATATTGATGATATGATTGTCAAGTCTAAACTTCAGAAAGATCATCTGTCGGACCTCCGAGAAACTTTCGCCACACTCAGGCGGCACCATGTCATGCTCAATCCCAAGAAATGTGTCTTTGGAGTTGAGTCTGGGAAATTTCTCGGATGCCTTATCAATCAGAGAGGAATAGAGGCGAACCCTGAGAAGGTGCAGGCGGTCATCGGCATGCAGTCGCCTCGTACCATCCGAGAGGTTCAGAAGTTAACAGGTTGTCTGGCGGCCTTGGGAAGATTTCTAAGCCGATCAGGCGACAAATGCCTATACTTTTTCCAGGCAATTAAGAAAAAGGCAAGGTTTGAATGGGGGCCGGATGCTGAGGAGGCCTTCCAGTAATTGAAAGTTCACTTGCATTCCTTGCCGAGGCTGGTCAGCCCTTTGCCCAAAGAAGTACTCTACATGTACCTGGCCGTCTCTGATCATGCGTTAAGCGCTGTTCTCCTTGCTGAAAGAGACGGTTGTCAGCTCCCGGTCTACTTTGTCAGTCATGTACTGAAAAATGCCGAGTTGAGGTATCATTTAGTGGAGAAATTTGGTCTTGCACTCTTCATGGCTGTTAAAAAATTGAAGCCCTACTTTTTGGCACATGCAGTCGTCGTGTATACAGACCAACCTAACAAGCGGCCACTGACCATCATGGATTCGTCAGGCCGAATGATCAAATGGGCCATAGAAATACAGAGCCTCGAAGTTACCTTCGAGCCTAGAAAAGCAGTGAAGGGGCAAGCCTTTGCTGATTTTATTGTTGAGATGACTCGTCCTCCTGACTCTCAAGTTCCAGACCAAGTCTGAAAGGTATATGTGGACGGAAGCTCTACTTAAAATGGTTGTGGAGCAGGCGTCATATGTCAGTCTCCAGAGGGCGACAGGTACGAGTATGCTCTACGCTTCAGTTTTCAGGCCTCAAACAATGAGGCAGAATATGAAGCTTTACTAGCCGGAATCCGCATGTGCAAGGCGGCAGGGGCAAGAAAAATAGACGCTTGTTCCGATTCACAATTGATAGTGAGTCAGTACAATGACGAATACGAAGCAACCCATCCGGCCATGATCAAGTATTTACAGGCGGTCCGACAAGCAGTCGGCTCCCTTGAGGATTTCCATCTGACCCAAGTGCCGAGATCAGAAAACAACCAGGCGGATGCACTTTCAAAATTAGCATCATCCGCCTCCTGTGATAATCCTCGAACTGTTTTTTGGGAAGTAATGGAGAGGAGAAGCATTGAGGAAGACCCTATTGGAATCTTAGACAGAAGCTCAACCTAGATGGATCCAATCAGGGCATATCTGACAAATGGTACCCTGCCGGATGATCATCAACAGGCGGCAGCACTGAAAAAACGAGCAACCAGTTTTGAAATAATAAAGGGAGAACTTCACAAAAGGGGGTACCTTCAACCCTTCTTAAAGTGTGTTACTCCAGAAAAGGGGCGAGAGATACTAGATGATCTTCACTCTGGTTACTGTGCTTCCCATATAGGCGGTAGGACGCTTGCTCAACAAGCAAGGCGGTAGGGCTACTTTTGGCCTACTTTAGAAGCAGATGCGATGGAGATGGTGAAAAAATGTGACAAGTGCCAAAGGTTTGGCAAACTAATTAACCGTCCGGCTACTGACCTCACTACCATTCATAGCCCACTACCGTTTGCTAAGTGGGGCATGGATATTCTGGGTCCATATACGCCTGCTACAGGCGGAAGGAGGTACATACTTGTTGCCGTCGACTACTTCACTAAATGGGTAGAGGCGGAGGCTGTAAAGGGAATCAAGACGAAGGATGTAATTTCATTCATTTGGAAAAATGTCATCACTCGGTTCGGGGTTCCCATGTCTATGGTTTTTGATAATGGTCCCCAATTTGAGACGCCTGTTCTCAAAAGCTGGTTGGGTGACCAAGGAATTGCACACTACTTTGCATCTGTCGGCCTTCCACAAGCAAACGGCCAGGTAGAAGCCTTTAATAAAATCATCTCAGACGGTCTCAAGAAAAAGATTGAACGAGCAGGCGGCCTATGGGCGGATGAATTATCACATGTTCTCTGGGCCATTAGGACGACTGAAAAAGGGGCGACTGGAGAAACTCCATTCCTCCTAACTTATGGTGCGGAAGCTGTTCTTCCAATAGAACACTACGAGCCGACTCTTCGAGTAATGCTATATGACGAAGAGGCAAACTGGGAAGCCATGCGCCTGGCATTAGACTCACTTCCTGAAAGGAGGGGCAATGCTGTCTTGCGCCATGAAATTTACCGCCTGAGAATGACTAGATCATACAACAAAAAAGTACACAGGCGTCCACTCAAAGTGGGGGACTTTGTACTTAGAAAAATGGAAGCAGTTGGAAGGGCTAATGAGTCTGGCAAACTAACTTCCAACTGGGAAGGACCCTACCGAATCTGTGAAGAGGTCAGGGACGGTACCTACCGTCTGGAAACACCAGACGGCCAACCGTTGCCTCGAACTTGGAATGTAGATAATCTTAAGAAATATTTCTTTTGAATGATATAAATAGTAAAGAGCTACTTAATAAAAGTTTGCATACTTAATATTCAATTTTGTACTAAGAGGGGCACGCCTACTAACAAACAGTTGGCTACTCTCCATACTCAGTTTTCATTTTGTACTTAAGAGGGGCACGTCGCTTGTTTCACTCAACCGGCTACACTCCCATAATACAGTTCACCAAGAACTATCAAAGGCTCATAGCTAAAATGATCAGACCAGGCGCCAAGCCAATTGATCAAAATATAAAAATTCAATTCGACTTGTCCCAACGTTATAGCAGGCGTCCGACGGCATCCATCCGGATGAAATTCGTCGCAGAGAGCAGCTCCCTTTTTGGGTGGAACATTGTTCTATAAAATCATTACACGGCACCTATACGACTGTCTAACCAAGACAACCACGTGGCCGTTTCCCGGACAAGGATATCTCTCACTTAACTGACTAATCACGTCAAGCAAGTGTTCGCAGTAACCATCCGGGTCAACCGACCGACTGAACTACTTGGGATAAGAACAGTTGGTATTTTATGAGTTAAAAGCCAACAAACATTGGCGAATAAAGGGGAACAACCGGTACCCACCGCTTGATACCTCTACTACTCAGTTACTTGGCGACTAGGTAACAATCATGTTTACTTGGTTACTCCTTAAAAATTTTAGTATGAAACTAAAAAGGTGTTCATACAGCACCTGTTCACACTAGATTAAATATGGCGGGAAACAGTCGGCCTAGACGGCCTAAAGTCTCTAGCCTAAAAGCATGACAAGTAGGAAACAACTTTCCTACTTGGTTAATTTTACAAATGACAGGACCTCCTGCCTAAAGGGGATCCAGTCTTTAAAATGGTTCGTATACCGATTGGATAAATGGCCGACTGATCGTCTAGCCTGAAAACAGACAACCAGTCGTCCAGGGGCATAAGCGGCGTGACTAACTATCCGTACCTGTCTGCAACTATCGGCCATGTAAAACAGTCGGTATAGTGTACAATTGGATATCAGAATATTTAATACTTAAACAAATTTGAAGCAAAACAAAAAAAAATTCATTAAAAAGAAGCCGGTCATTAAAGACCGGCAAAATATTCAGAGCCCCGGCCCCCTGGCCGGGTAAATACAAACAAACGGCATGCAGGCCGTGGAAAGAAGACATAAAGCTTAAGAAGGGGGCAGATCTTCAATATTAGCAGCTGCCGCCTGGTCAGCACTCTTCTTGCTGGACTCGGCTTCAGCTGCATCCTTCTTTGATGCATTACCCCCAAGCGGCACAAGCGCCACTACCGGCTGCTCCTCCTCCTCCAACGCCTCTTCCTCAGCAGCCGCCAGGATCTCTTGATTATATCTATCAGAACACTGGCGGTACGTTTTTTCCCATGAGGCAAAGTCGGCATTGGGGAAGAGGCGGCCCCAAGTCATGCGCTGGATTTGAGCAGAGTCTTCCATCATCTCCCGGACCATCTCTTTCTTTTCTTGCTCGGCGTTTTCCGAGAGCTCCTGAGTAAGACTCTTCTCCTAGGTCACCAGGCGTACCTTTACGCTCGCCAAGGATTTCTCCAAGGTTTCGTATGAGGACATCTTTTGGCGAAGAGGTCTCAGCTCGGCCTTGAGGTTGTTAATGGTCGCCTCCAGCTCGCTATTCCTCTTTTGGGCCGCCTCTAACTGAGCCCGGATAGCGGCGGTAGCCTGCGCCTGATAATAAAGAATATCAATGGTCAAAACTTCATTTTGGGCAATTTGAAACATTGCCTTATCACAGTCAGAGGCGGCCATAGCTTTTGCAGCCTTTACCTCTTTGTTCTTCCGGTCAAGCGGCTTGCGAAGGCCGTTCACTCGGAGCAGGGCCTAAGTAAAAAGGGGAACAGGCGTCAGTTTCCAAACAAAAAAGAAAACAGGCGTCCTGGAATTCAAATACTCAAAAATATGCTAAGTATACCTCAGCAAGGACCCCTGCAATCCCGTCTAGGTCAAGGGTGCCGACACCCCTGACCGCCTCCCTTTCAGCTGGAGGAACGGCCTTGATCATAGACTTGGCCACCTCGACCAAGTTAGGCTCCTGAGGGCCGGCTGCATCAAGCATAAACAAACGGATTAGACCTAGTAAAGCAGGGAGCAAGTCTAAAATTTACAAGGATAATTTCATACTTCTAGGTGGCCCAACTGGAGTTTTAGAAGAAGTGGCCGGCTGTTTCTCAGCCGCCACATGTTTCCTGGCAGAACCAGGAGAGCTCGCAACAGTCGTCCTCCGGGCCTTGGGGTCCGGATGTTGGGAAGAAGAAGCTCTTGGAGCGCCCGTCTAAAAAAGAAGAAAAGAGTCAGTATATGCATAAACACAACTCCAAAAAGAGGGTGAAAGGTTCGAAGCCCACCAAGGGTGCCCCCTTGTTGGGGGAGTCGGTTGAAGACTGTTGCATGATGGAGGCCCGCAACATGGCCGCCGCAGTCTTGGAGGCGGTAATTTTGCTCATGGCGTACACTGCAAAAACAAATAGCAAAGTTAATAAAAGTCATAACAAGAAATGCATGGAACAACAGAGTATTCGACAGGCCGGCTACCTCTTGAGCACCGACTGCTGAGGCCACAGGCGGCCAAAAAGTACTCGTCGTAGAGCCATTTGAAGCTCGGGACGCAGTGCAGGGGTACTTGCTCTCGTACCCCTGAAGTAGAGTTCACCTTCGACTCTACTTTGAAGAGTCCTTTATCTAGGATCTCTTTCTTAGCCTTGGGGGGAACAGGCGGCATGCTGCGGCCGCCTGCAAGAAGGGGCGGATTCCTGTTCCACCTGTTGAAGCGCTTGTTCAGCTCTGTGTCTGAACTCTCAATGATAAGGAAGGTGCTCCGCCAGTCCTTCCATTTGTTTGCTTTACCTCTCGTCATGAGGTAGCCCCTGTGGCTCGTCAATTGATACCAGCCGGTACCGCCTGCCTTAGGGGTCCGGCTGAGGTAGTTCATGTGGGCGAAAGCCTCGAAGTTCGGCTCCACCCCGTGCAATTCGCACCCGGCCACATAGCCGTGTACGTTGACCCAGGAGTTCGGGGCTAACTGCCATAACCCCAAATCATACCCATCCAAGATCCGCTGAACAGCCGGATGTAGTGGGAAGCGCAGCCCAGCCTTGATGGCCGCCTCGTAGCAGCCAAAGCAGGCGCCATCATAACTGGTACCAGCCGGCCAGACGACTGTGTCTTCTGGATCCGGCACGAACACTAAAAAGTCGGGGCCCATTGTGTGGTTTGCGATAAAGCTCTCCACTTTCTCTTGCATGGCTGTGATCCGGCCCCGAGGTACCGTGCAGTAGTAGGGGGTATTTTGCTCTCGGTGAGAGGCGGATGGCTCCGCCCAATCGTCCCCCTTCTCAACTGCGTGAGAAAGCCTCGCCTCTTGTAGGCGACTGTTTTTCTCTTCTGTGTCCAGAGAAGCATGGCCAGAAGAGCTAGACTCGGAATTGTCCTCTAACGAGTCCGAAGAGGACGACTCCTCCCCTCTCCCGTAGGGGCCCGCCTCCTCTCCTTTAAAAGGAGCAGGAGAGAATGTAGAATTGTCAACTGTAAAATGGGAAGGGGTCACTTTGACTCTTCCCTCAGAACTTCCGGTTTTTAAGCCGCTTTGTTTCACTTCCACATCTGGCGCCTGGTCAGATGTTTCACTAATCGGCACCCTGTGGGAGGAGCCGTCTGAGTTTGAGATCCTGGCAGTCTTTTTTGTTCTGGCCATCATGCTCTGCATAGACACAGATACAGTCGGACTTTGTATAAAGGGCAAAGATGGGTCCAGAAAAGGGCAGGCGGCACTCCTAGTCCTAGATCGTGTCGTGTGCTTCCGTGGTGCCAGAGTAAGAGAACCGACGGTTACCTGAACGAGTGACGATTGATGAAGTTCTGAAAATCCTTTGCAGTCGGCTTGTCAGAGCAGGCGGTAGGCAGAAAGGGTCCAAAATGTCAGAGCAAGTTCAGGGGTCCGAATGTTCTCTCACAAAGTTTTCAAGTGTGAAAATGACCGAAGTCAACACTCCTTTATATAGGCGAAGTGAGAAGGCGAAGGGTCACTTCCAGAATTCAAAATTTTGGCGGGAGAATCTCTCGGCCTCTCGCCGAGTGACACCTGTAGCAGGCCGTCGCCTGTTACAGGGCGATACCTGTCACAGGTAACACGTGACCAGTCACGTGCCACCTGTGAGGGGCAAATGATTAGGGGATTTTTCCCCACCAATCACCATCTGACAAGTGGACCAACCAGGTTCAGCCATGTGTCCGTCACATGGGCCAATAGGAGCCTGCCACGTGTCAAGCAATGATCCGTCCACTATGGACCAATTACGACACGACACGTGTCCTTCCCATGACACCTGGGATAACCGGTCACCTAGGCCCAACTTCCGTGGGAAGCCCAATCAGCCCAAGGTTAACCTAAACCTAGATTGGCATGTTTCCCGAGGTTATAAATACCTCCCTTAATCCTCATTAAGGGAGATTACGCAGATTACAAACATTAAACTCTCTCACCTAGAGAGACCCAATCACTTTAATTTCCGCGTTAATTACTCCTTAATCAAGTACTAACTTGACCGTCGGAGGCGGATCTCCAATCATCCGGAGCATCCGTTTGTTTTGCAGGTACAGGCGCCCAGTTCCAGTCTCGGAATTGTAACTCTCCCGCAGGACATCAGAAAACCCCGAAACAGCTACTACCCAATTCTAATCTTCCATAAGAGAAGAAAAGAAAATGTAGTTTAAAAGTTATTAATTAACGTTCAAAACATGTTTCTTGAAAACAGTAAGAAAAAAAAGGTATAGGACAAACACTAAAGAACGAAGAGAGCAATTGATAATGAAAGAGAAGCATATAAGCTAAGGATTTGATCTGGATCAAAACTTGCTCTATATATATACCAATTGACTTTGTAAAAAATTTGGAACTTGATTTGTGTTATTGTTATTAATTAGTATAGTGGGATTGTATACTCTTAATGCTAGAATAGTAATACACCAATTATGTTGGAAGTTCACATTAGAGCTCAATGTGTAGATAAGATATTGAAACTGAAGAGAATAATTTACATGTGATCTATGAGTTAAGACGACGACATACATAGTATTCTCTTAAATAAAAAATAAAAAATGCGGTGAGCGTGGATCGAACACGCGACCTTCAGATCTTCAGTCTGACGCTCTCCCAACTGAGCTATCCCCGCAGGGTATTTTATTATTTGACTTTTAAATATATATATATATACATTAAAAGAAGTTACTTTCCATTCCTTTAATTTAATGAACCAAACACTCCCTAAGAGTTTAACACACCTATGAAAGCCTTTCCTTTCCTAAAACCCCCCAATTCACAATTTCTTTCTCCTAACTCCTCCGCAAATTCTCTCTCCTCTCTCAGCCGCCATATCTGCTGAGCTTAGCTTCCATGGCAGGCGGCGACAAAGCTCCCAACACCAAGCCAACTCCCGCATCTCACCCTCGAGACAACACTTACCTCGCAGAAATCATCCCTAAGCGAATCGCTCACTTCGAAGCCATTAAAGCTGAGCAAGCTCTCGAACGTCTCTCCATTTCCGGCGAACCCATCAAGTTCTCTCTCTTTCTTCTTTTTTCCTTCTTTTTCTCTCTCCTTTGACCGATTTTGACTGATTTTTGTTTCGTGAAGGATTACATTGCCCGATGGAAACGTCAGGGAAGGGAAAAAATGGGTTACTACTCCACTTGACATTGCGGCGCAGATTTCGAAGAGTTTGGCTTCCAATTCGTTGATTTCTGGGGTTAATGGTGCTCTTTGGGATATGACTAGGCCTTTTGAACAGGATTCTGATTTGAAGCTGTATACTTTTGATTCTGATGAAGGTAGAGATACTTTTTGGCATTCTAGTGCTCATATTCTCGGTCAGGTACACTTCAATCTTTCTTTTTTCGTTTGTGAATTACTGGTTGATTGATGTTTTGGCTTTGTTGTGATTTGTGAATTATTGTTTGATTGATTGATGTTTTGGTTTATTGTAATTTTTTTGGGTTTTGTTAGGCTCTAGAGACGGAATATGGATGCAAGCTTTGTATTGGACCGTGTACTACTCGTGGTGAGGTGAGTTTAAGCTTCTACCATTGACAATTGATGTTTTTGCAGATTGATATTTGTTTGGGTTTTGTTAAGCTTATCGTTCTATGTAAGTTGTTGTGCTATTAGGTAATACAAATAAATGCAGATCCCGTGATAATGTGCTATACTCTTGGTCCTATGTAATTTTTTTATGGTGGACATGATTTATTTGTCTAGGAGTCGATAATAAAATTTTTGGGAGTATAAGATTTCTTGCAGGGGAGTTGGAATGACTCTTGATTAGTTTAACTTCTTGTACAGTTTATCTTGGTGGCCATTGATGTGATTTGGAACCACACTATAGTTTGAATTAATGGTTTATGATATGTTCGGCTATCAATTCCTTTTGACCGCACTACATTATGACTTTCCTTTCCGTGGAGGGTGAATGGGATGTAGATATGTAAGTCAATTGTAATTTTATTGTGGACACAATAGGAAAATATAAAGAGAAGAAATGTGAATTGAAATTCATGGTTACTCATTTGAGGAGATCTAGAGGAGGTTTCATCTGATATGTGTGCTAGTTTAACATCTTTGTGGATTATATTTAATGTGCCTCACATTCCTTTTTTCTGAATGGGAAATAAAGCCATGGTCAAGACTTGCTAAAAAAAATTAGCTACTTTCTTCTAGTGATGTGTCCCTTGTCAATGTGAAAATAGTCTCGAAGTGGCTGCTGAATCAGGATTGTCTTTCTTCTCAAAGTTATCTGTAAAGCTTCTTTACAACTCTAGGCTGATTGTTGCCTCATTCCAAACAAATATTTAAGGATAAATTCTCTCTCCATACATCAGCATTGTAAAGTGATCTTGATAATCTTGTCCATTTATTAGTTCAAAGATTTTCTGTCATAGCTCTCTTTTAGTTAGATGGATTAGATGGATCACTTTTGTCACCACTTTTGTTATTGGTGACAAAAGTGTTAGTTGTGAATAAAGTCTGCAACTTTAGGGTTTTGGTTGTAATGTGTGAGAAGGTGGTACATTAAGAAGGAACCTGGACGAGAATGTAACATTTAAAATCGTAACTACAACATTAAAAGCAAAGGTGCTAACATTAATGTTTGATGCGCTGGTCGAAATATGAAATGTCTAAGAAACTTCAATGCTGACGGACAGTCAAAATGGAAGTGAAGGTTATGTAAATCAACTCCCCCACATAGAGGCATCTACTATTTTTATAGAAATTTGGAAAGATATTACAGGTGCCGAGGTGCCTGGCCATTGTTTTCCTTATGATGTGAATGCCACTTTGTATCCCTGTACTCTGTCTTGCTTAAGGTCTAATACGTAAGGCATTTCAACAAGCAATTTAGCCCATTGCGCGGTAATGTAACTTAAGTACAAGGTAAGTGGGGAGTGCCTTTACATCTAGCTATAAATATTGCTTTTATATTTTTTGGCTATAATATACCAATAAACCTACTCTATGTCTGTAACTACTGTCATCTTTGAGCTTAGACTTTGTAAGCCTGATTGAGTGTCTTGGTCTTGATTGAGTCTTTTGCAAAACCTCTGTTTGTTTAGGATCATGCTGCTCTTGTAAGGACAATCAGGATTCAGGGAAATTTAATTTATTAGATATGTATTAAACAGAGTGTTGTTTATAATATGCTGCTCATCAAGACACGAAATTCATATTTCATTGTGTAGAAATGTTATTCTTGCTGTTGGTATTAGAGGATATTAGATTAGCCTATCATAGTGTTTGTATGTAATTGATTGATTGATGGGGGAAGTGCTGGAGGTTATGATTATTGAGAGCTCAACTGAAATATTAAGAACATAAGAAGTGGAAGTAATATCTACATCTCTATAAGCTTTTTTTTAATCAGTTTGCCACCCTTGTAATACTTTCATGTTTGGACAGGGTTTTTTTTATGATGCATTTTATGGAGAAATGAGCTTGAATGAGGATCACTTCAAACAAATTGAGGCAGTGGCAGCAAAAGCTGTTGCGGTATAGTATTTCTATTAACAAGCTACTTTCTGATTGTTTGTAGGTATTTTTAAGACATCTTTTAGTTGTTGAAGCCATAACTTTGTGTTGATGGAGCCTTACTACCTTATTACTTTGTTGTTGATTGCAGATGCAATATTTAATTGCAATAATCTGACTCATGGATGATCGCTTTGTACAATGAATTTAGTTTTTATGTGTGATTTATTGTTTCCCATTAATGTTCTGCTACCATTTTCTTTCTATATTCTTGATCTGGGATTGACATTTACTAATTAGGTAAGGATCCTAAAAGGAACTGGAGTTCTAGTGGATTAAACTTTGCACTTTCATGTGTCTATAGTTAGTTATAGATGGTTGAGGGTTTTTTTTTTTTTTTTTTTTTTTTTTTTTTTTTTTTTTTTTTTTTCCCTTCTTAATATAGCTCTCTATTTCTTCGCTTGCTAACTTGCAGCCTCTCACCCCTACACCAACAGAAAACTGCAAAATTTTCCTTTTAGTAAATTCAAGTGGTTGCCGCCATGATTAAATGTAAATCTCAAGGGTGAATAATGAGAGGATTCAGTTAATACTATTTGGAAAGTGTTGGAACACTACTATGAATAAAGAACTAGAGTGAAAACCAACATGGTAAAAGACCAAAAACTAAAAAATAAAATAAAATTAGAGCACAGAAGGTTAGAAGTAATTAGTTAAACTGAATATCCTTCTACTCACAACTCTTTTGTTGATCCTTGATAGATTGGCAAGAAAAAAAAAATTGGATGAAACATGTTGAAGAATTTAAAAAGAATTTTGGTTGGTAGTTCTCACTTCTCAGTCTCCTAACTCTTCCCAGTTGAATCATTCAAAGGCTTGTATCTTTAGAGTGAACCAAAGCCAATTGAAGAATTTGAGGGGAACCAATTGCAGAGGTGCAAAGTGGTGTGGGTTAAAAATTATGAATGAAACAAGTTGAAAAATTCTAAATGGCTTTTAGGTGGTAGTTCTCAGCCTTCTTACTCTTCTAGTTGAATCATTCAAAGGTTTGTATTTTAAGAGTGAGACGATTGAAGATTTTGAGGAGCGATAATTGTAGAGGTGCAAGTGGTGTGGGTTGAAGTAAAAAAAGTACTGAAAGGAAAAGAAAAACCAATTTTCTAACTTAACCACTATTCATTACCTTAGCAAAAAGTGGAACCTCCAAAGGATTGGAGACTATCCAAATAGTCTGAAACATTGCCCGAGGAAGATTTAAACTAGGTGGTTGTTTTGCTTGGCTCTTTTTTTTTTCCTTAATTTTTTTTTTCGTATTATTGTTCATTTGCATTTGTTTTTGTTGCTCATCAATATATAGAATATTGCTGTTTATCATTACTCTTTAGTGTAATTCGTTCCCTTTATGCACTTACTATCTCTTTAGGCATGGATATATATTATTAGTAGTGCTTTGCTTTTCGTGGTTTCTGTTTGATTTTTTTTTTCCCGATTTCCTTAATTTGCAGGAGAAACAACCATTTGAGCGAGTTGAAGTGACAAGACAACAAGCACTTGAGATATTTTCTGATAACCAATTTAAGGCAAGCTGGGAATTATTTTATTTGTATATTTGGGGGGGGGGGGGGGGTGTGATAGGTTGGGCTTGTTTGTTGAGAGGTCTCGTGATCACTTGTTAACCATTTCTACTCGCTCTTTATTTCATGCTTGTGGTTGGTTTGTGTGTGGTTTTAGGTTGAAATTATCAATGATCTACCTGAAGACAAAACTATAACAGTCTACAGATGTGGCCCTTTGGTTGATCTTTGTCGTGGGCCCCATATACCCAATACATCCTTTGTTAAAGCTCTTAGTTGCTTAAAGGTGATGCTAAATTAGGTTTTTCTCTATAAATTGTTGCAATTGGTATTTCTATTTTCTTAAAAATCTCTCTTTGATCAGGCCTCATCTGCTTATTGGAGGGGTGACAAAAATCGGGAAAGCTTGCAAAGGGTCTATGGAATTTCTTATCCCGATTCAAAGCGTTTAAAGGTATTTATTAATTGTGATAGATTCCTTTGCATGTCTATATCCTTTTTTGTGCCTGTAGATTTGTATGGTGGTATTTTGAAGCTGTGGAATGATTATGCAGTACATTTTTTCTGGATTGCTGCTCTATTCTTTTATGACAGTTCTTGCAGATTCTACTCTATTAGTAACTTTTCTATGATTCAGAGAATATGAACTTTAATTTTGGAAGTACCTTTTGTTTTTTTTGCTTTTTCTTTGTCGATGGTTCCTTACGATGGTTCGTATTAGCCTACCCTAATTCATTTAAGGGCTTAGGCTTTGTTCCTGCTGTTGTTGTTTTTGGTGAAGCTAATGGTACAGTATTTACTGAAAGTTTAGCTAGTTTATGACTTTTAGATATTAGGTAGGGTGGTTATACTTGAGCTGGTGTGTATTACTATAATAATTTTAAAATATTTTCCTCATCAGGAATATTTAAGGCAGCTGGAGGAAGCTAAAAAATATGATCACAGGATATTGGGTGTAAAACAGGAGCTTTTCTTTTGTCACCCTCTCAGGTATGTGGCTATGAATATTCATGACAGCGAGTTATGATATTTTGTGTAGTCTATAATGATTCTACTTTACCTCTTCTAAATTTCAGCCCAGGAAGCTGGTTTTTTCTTCCACTTGGTGCTCGGATATACAATAAATTGATGGATTTTATTCGAAGTGAATACAGGAATAGAGGCTACGAGGAGGTTGATATTAACTTAGTTTCATGCTCATGACTTGTGAATTTATATTAATGATTGGGCTTAATGATGTCATCCTGATATTAGGTAATCAGTCCGAATATCTACAACATGCAACTCTGGGAAACATCTGGGCATGCTGCAAACTACAAGGAGAATATGTTTGTGCTTGAGGTGAGCAGTTCTTCACATCGTGGCATTATGTTTCTTTTTGTTACCCTAGAGGTGATGATGGCTTAGGGAGTTTGCTCACTATTCATGTCAGAATGAGGAAACTCTATTAAGTGTGCCAGAGAAGCCATATGGCTATCAATTCATCAAGGTTGTATTGTTCCAATATGAGAGATATCTTTTGTAAATTTAGTTTCTGTATCAACAAAAGGAAGGAATAATGGAAGCCCTTGGCACAAAAATCTTATATTTCAACTTTTTTTTTTGTTAGTAATTCGTGAAGTTGTGACTTATATATAGTGATTAAATATTTAACTTGTGAAATTGGCGCTTGCTCTTCATATGCTGTATATACATGAATTCCTCAAAGCACATGGTCCTTAGATTCTAAAGTTGAAAAATCGGCTTCCTTAATTTATCTGCTTTAACTGATTTCTCCCTGACATCAGACTGAAATTGTATAGTTCCTTGTTTCATTTAAATCTTGCTTGTTTTATTTTCTAAATGCTTTGGCTAATTTAAAAGAAAAAGAGAAAGTTCCACAAGTTATTATTTGTGTTTTTGAAATTTGTATTCATATACAAACAAGATATAATGGATTTTCCTATTGATGTTTTGGCTGAATTCTTGCTCTTGCAGATTGAGAAACAGGAGTTTGGGCTTAAGCCAATGAACTGTCCTGGTCATTGTTTGATGTTCGAGCATAGAGTGCGTTCGTACAGAGGTATTCACTTGACATATCACTGTTGGTATGCTATAGAGATGGTTGGATTTAATCTTGTTTAGTGTGTGCCTTGAAATTAGTTGGAATCTATCTTGAATATTGGACTTTACTGATGTGAAATTGGGCTTCACCAGCTTAGACTATCTGCTTGGAAAAATGCAACATATTTTTATAGTCAATCTTCGAAAATTTGGCCATTTTAAGAACTAATTGTGAGAAATATACTGCATTTGTATTGTAGTTTTATATTGCATAATCTTTTCCTTGGTGATTTGAATAAAGAACTTCCTGCTTCTTACAAAAATTTCGGTTCTGGTCGTAGTATCATCTTGCAACTTCTGATTCAGAACTCCACCTAACAATTTTGACCATATGCAGAACTCCCTCTCCGCTTTGCTGATTTTGGGGTGCTTCACAGGAATGAGGCTAGTGGTGCTCTCACTGGATTGACTCGTGTTAGGAGATTCCAGCAGGTACGATACTGTAAAATGAATGATATTCTACAACTTTGTCGTGTTGGGGTGAAGTAATTTGAATTCC
This sequence comes from Chenopodium quinoa, assembly GCF_001683475.1. Classification (NCBI taxonomy): domain Eukaryota; kingdom Viridiplantae; phylum Streptophyta; class Magnoliopsida; order Caryophyllales; family Amaranthaceae; genus Chenopodium; species Chenopodium quinoa. Next base: position 1,376,412 of record NW_018745569.1, read on the forward strand.
TCGTTGGAAGATCTCTCTGATGAAGGGGATTAAGCCAAAAAAAATAATCTTAACCAAGAAGAATGTGGAAATAAAAAGCTGGAGCTCCCAAATGTGGCCCAGTGAATCGTATATGATGTCTAGTTGTGATCCAATGAATTGTGAGCATTGGTTTCATCACTTGACTGTATAGTTGTATATTATAGGGTATAACAATTCTTCTTTGCAAGTTGCTAAGCGTGATGGTTTTGCAAAGCCGTCATGTTGCCATTGTTTTGATCCCTGAATCTTTTGCAATTCATGTGGTTCAATTGATCTGGTTCTCCTAATATTTAGATCCCAACTGTTTCAGGATGATGCTCATATCTTCTGCAGGGAAGGCCAAGTAAGTTGGATCTGCTGATGGTTGTAAATTGAATTCTGTTACTTTTGCATGTGCCAAATAAGATCTTGTGTTTGTATACGTTCAGGTGAAGGATGAAGTCAGGGCTGCACTGGATTTTATTAACTACGTGTATGGAAAATTCGGGTTTACCTTCGAGCTAAAACTTTCAACCGTATGATAATTTTCTGATTTTCTTTTTAGTAATTTCTGTAGTCAGCATTAGTATATATGTATTATGTAACAATGTTTGTAAGATGAATTTATGTTTCAATTCTCTTGATTTTTGTTTTTATGTGATGTCTGGTCATTTTTCAGCTTTACGTTGTTATATAGACCTTTTGTCAATTTGCCAGATTCTGGAAGGTAAAGAAGAGGTCGGGCTGGGGTTTCAGCTGTGGGGAGCAATTTAGCTTTAATATTTGTTTGACTTATTCTAACTTAGCTGTGTAAGGTGTGTTGATTTTGAATAAATAGATGGAGAGTTATGTTGTGAAAATGCTTGTTAATTTGAAAGATAGGATAGTTTTGAACTTCAGGAGCAAACCGATTTCCATGATTATCTGATATTTATTGGTTGCTGATGTTGATCCCTTAGAACTGCTATATTTGTCCGAGACCTTTAAGTATATATAGCCTTTTGTGTATATAATTGATTCTACTTGTTGGAAGCCTCAAGATGATTTTACCATCTGAGTTAAATAACTACCAAGTGTTTTGGTGTAGATAAACTCTGATGCCACGATCCCTGTTTGCTGTGTAAAATTTTTTATAAGTTCCGTTCTCAATTAATGTATCCTGTTACAAAGAAGGTGCATTTTGATACATTCTTCTTTTTCTTCTCGTGACCTGTTGAACTATTTATTTTTATTTTTTTTTGAAAAACTTTTGTGGCTGATATCCACAACAAATTTATCACATGATAGATGGAGGTTTTTAAAGTTAGGTTAAATGATGTGATGATATTCAGCTGCTTATTTAAAGATGAATAATTCATTATTGTGAAAGCTGGAGAAGTTTTGAGGGTTTCTCACATTACACACTTATTCTAGGTATTTACCCTTGAAGACTAAACTCGGAAAGTAGCTTTATAGTGATTATTGTTGGAGGTTTCATTCTTTTCATCTTTAAGGCTTTCATATCTCATCAGCATGACATAGTTTCGTAATTTAGCCTATAACTTGTGTTGGAAATTCAATCCAGACATTACAGGGAGCACATCTACAACCTTTTTGGATGCTATATTTGTGTCTTGTGAATACTGTTTTAGCAGGCATGGCTAGACATAGAGGGGAGGCTTTGAGGTTCATTGCCTCAGTTCCTAGAATTGATTATTCTGACCTACACACAAAAGGGAACCTAAATGTTAGTTTTAGCAGGCATGGCTAGACATAGAGGGGAGGCTTTGAGGTTCATTGCCTCAGTTCCTAGAATTGATTATTCTGACCTACACACAAAATGGAACCTAAATGTTAAAGTGCGTATAGGATCTACTTCTTTCCATCTGGCTTACATTTAGAGTCTTTAGAATCTGTTTTTGATGTGGAAGATAACTGTTTCCTTTAATGAGAGTTGGGGAGTTCTGGAAATGAAACTTGGAGTATGATAACTATCCCCTGATTTACTGTTTTCCTCTCAAAGACTTATTGATTAGCTCCTTTACCCATACGATTTTCTTTTTATATGTTTTTATCCCTATGCTTATTCTTTTACTTTTAAGTAGTGAAACCTTCTCATGATTTCATGCAATAGGATGTTTGGGCTTATGTTTGTTTGGGAAACCAGACTTTTGCTAGTCATTTAGAGGAAAATTTGTGATCTTGGTTTTACTAGCTCTAATTTAGTCATATATCTTGCTGGCATTTTAACAAGAAAGGTTGGCCTTCTAAATTGGGTTGATTTGTGGAATTTTGGTATGAGGTATGGATTTATAATTGGCAAAACCCATACCTATTATTAGCTTAAGAATCATTCAACTTTTGAACCCATAGCTCAAACCCACAAGTCATAGGGTTTAGAAACCTGGTTGGTATGACTCATACCAAACCTTTTAGTATAAAATGAAAGAGAACTATTTGTTCTTAAACACTGCAAGCACATACTATAACGAACCAAGTTTAAACTCTAGACTATCCTAGTATCATTTATCATTCCAAACTCATACCACTATGCGAACCAAACACCCATCCTAGGCTCATTTATCATTCCAAACTCATACCACTATGCGAACCAAACACCCCCAGTTACACTTTGAGTGCATTAGATTACCAAGTGTGACTTAGTCTATTAGAGAGCTTAAAGAATACACAACATTTGAACTCTCCATCTTTGTTGAATTCAAGAGTATATTAATACCACATTGTACTTTATGATGTGCATGTTTACGTTGACAATGAAAATTATTTAGGGGAAAATGGTATGGGGTTGGATTGAAAAATGAAACCATAATGGTATGGGTTTGGAACTTGATTTTTTATACAATATGTTTGATACCTAAAAGTATAGGTATGAGCCAAACTCAACTCCCCCCCCCCCCCCCCACAAGGTTTCTAAACCCTACCTTTGGGGTTTGAGGTATGGCTTATGGGTTTAAAATTCTTGAAATCCTAAACCAAATACTTGGCATGGGTTTTAACTATTCTAAATCCATACCTCATACCTAAGTTGCATGAATCGTATCCCCTTAAGTTGATTGATATGATGCTTACTTCAGTTTTACATTATCATTTAATTTTCTTTGTATCCTTTGCTTGATTAGTTAAATGCAATGTATAATTTTCATGTTTTTCCTTTTTTTTTTCTCTATAAAATACAGAGACCAGAGAGTTTCCTAGGAGAAAAGGAGACTTGGGATAAGGCTGAGGCTGCACTTACTGAAGCTTTGAATGAGTTTGGAAAGCCATGGCAGGTAAATTTTCACCTTTTCAGTTATTCCCTTTTTTTTCCTAATCCCTTTCCCCCAAATTCAAAGAAAAAGGAAAGGAATATGGGATCTGTTTTATCTGTTGTAGAACTAGTTGTTTTGCATTGTATAGTATCAACTCAACTTGTAATATTTCTTGCATTGGGACCATAGAAAAAAATCGAGAGTATGGTCACAATTATGGGTAACAATTAACGGCTGTTGCGGTCAGTTTTTACAAAAAAAATCATATTAATGGTGTTAAAATTTGTTTACATTTCTTAAGTTTATAAAATTTTCTTTACTATTACCAAATCTATAGCGAATGACATGGGGAAAAAGATGTGGCATTATGTAACAAGGCTTCGCGGGATGTCAAGTCCAAAATCATGAATCTGTTACAAAAATGGCCTATTTGTAATGCAATGGCTGAGTTTTACACTTTGTTTGGATGGAAAAGAAGGGAAGGGAAATGGAGGGATATATTATCCTTGATTTGGATAACAAACGAGGAAGGGAGGGAATTGTAGGGGAGGGGGGGGGGAGCTTGGAGGGATTAAATTGTACGAAATTCATCCCTCTAACAATGGAGAGATTTGGAAGGAAAACTCATCTTTCTTCCCTTCCCTCCACTTCTTTTCCTTCCCCTTTCTCTATCCAAAGTTCCAAACACACCATTAATTCCATGAATAAGATATGGTAGTTGGTCTCATACTCTCATGTAATCATAAAAACCCCTACTAATGCGACAATTAGTGAAAAAGAAATAACATGGAGCTACCAATGAGGATAACCTTTTTTGTTTTTTTTTTTGGCTACTGTAGATAATTTTTTTTTTTTAATTATTTGGTTTATCAATAGTTTACATGTGGTTAAATTTATGCTAGCACTCCTATTAGCCTTTAGAGAAACCAGATAGGGAGCAGGAGGTCACTTGACTAATGAGAAGTGGGGAACTGGGGATACCTAATTAAGCTTAAAATAAAACAAGAGGATGAAAAACTAGTAGAAATGTTGTACAGAAATATATGCCCGTCAGAGTTAAGAGATTGCTGAAACTCCCAGATCGGAGAAGAAGATATGATGAAAAGATCAAAGTTGAATTTCTATGACAGGAAGATTGAGAAACGCAGATTGAAGAAAGATATAGAGAATTTCCCTATAAACGCTTGACCTGCCCTGGTGCCAGAAATGACCATATATCTGGCAACAGTCTTTCAGAACTGATTACAAAATTTACAACCAATGAAGTTTACAAATTAGAGTTTGTTTTCCCAGATTAGAGCTATTGCTTTGTAGCTGAAATGATAAAGTTTTGAATGAATTGAGAAATTTTGATCCATTTTGAAATGATGCCCAAAATATTGCAACATGAAAGGACCAAAATAGTCATTTAAATCTTCCACAAAATCCAAGGTGGTTAAGGAACGTAGGAAATGTCAGTGTTGGTATATTGGACAATTGTATTGTGAGCAAAGATATTAGTTTCCTGAAAGGGAAATGGTATATTTGTGAAACTTCTTTGAGTGGTAGATGTTACAAAACTTGAGAAATTTTGGTCCCTTTTTTTTCTTCTTTTAATTTGTAACTATGTAAGTGGCATTTTCAAGCTCAATGTTTGTACTGTGCTATCTTGGAGTGGAGTTGTAATTAGTCATATTCCTAATATGGCTGGCTTTAATACACTTTGTCAAGCAATGTTGCAAGCAAAGCATTTATTTATGTTACTTCACCTCATCATTTTGTCTCACGTAGCTGTCTATGATTACTTGGTATCCTTACCCAACTCTTCAATTAATAATTAGCTACTGTGTTTATCTTGAAACACTCATTATAGTTAAATAAATATACCAGAGGAGAAGAAGTGATAATTATGCAACAGTTTTAAATTTGTGTGAGATTTACGTTAGCAAATACATAAAATTAAGAAATAATTAAATTTGAAATCTTTGTATGTTTGTTGTTTGTAAAGTACAAAGGCCTCATATAAACAAGAACTCTTTGCACCCGTGTCCAATATTAGGCCTGTCCCTATGCTTAAAATTTTCAACCCTAAGATGTCTTATGCTTGAAGATTTACTCATACCTGTGTCTGAGTTTACATTGCTTTTTGCTCCGTTACATCTAATTTCTTTCAACAAATATTAGCTATCTTAAAATGTAAATCTTGCATGCCTCTTCTTTTTACAACCATCACATTTGCAACTTATACTAGTATCACTGCCCCTTTTTTGGCTTGAATGGATATCCTGAACTTTTGACATATTGAATGCCTCAGTGCAAAACACTACTCTCATCCATCCTCCACCTCATAGAGAAAATCAACAGATATTAGGGCTGTATGGAATTTGTATTCTGTATGATCTTGTACCAATGTACCATGGTATCATACTAGCATCTTATGGCTGATGTAGAGTGAAAGATCTTATAGTAAACATGATCTGATGTGTATGATTGCTTTAGCGTATGAGGTTTCCTGAGAGAGGCTGCTTTTGTGGTGATGCTTGTACCTTATATTCCACTTAAGATATAGAATACCTGTTGTCATGAGAAGGATGGATGACGGTAAAGGTAGAATGTGCTGTATTTTGTGGTTTGAAGGGCTTGCATTTTCTCTGTTAATTCCATTACAACATGAGCCTTCATGTTTCTATTAATAAATTTTTGTTCCTGAATCATATGGTACAGCTAAATGAAGGAGATGGTGCATTTTACGGACCAAAGATAGATATCAGTGTTTCTGATGCTTTAAAGAGGAAATTCCAGTGTGCAACTTTGCAGGTTGGTTGTGCTTTGCTTCCAGATTGATTTAGAAGACTGGTATTTGGCATGGAATTTTCTGACAATATGAATCTAATTGCAGTTGGATTTTCAACTTCCGTCGCGATTTAATCTGTCCTACTCAGCAGAAGATGAAGCTAAAAGGGAGCGACCTGTAATCATCCATAGAGCCATCCTTGGCTCTGTGGAACGTATGTTTGCAATTCTTCTGGAGCACTTTAAGGGTAAATGGCCTTTTTGGCTAAGTCCACGTCAAGCGATTGTATGCACTGTCTCAGAAAAATCTTCAGCTTATGCCCATGAGGTATTGGAGGTCATACAATGACCGTCACCGTTGTGTAATCTTTAGGTGCTTATTTGGATTGTTTGACGGCATCACTTATTACTATGCATTAGTAGGAATGCCCTGCAGCCCCGAATCTAAATATTTAACTCAGTCTGCTTAGTGCTTGAAGTGTGTATGGTTATTTTCTAAATAGCACCTTAACATGTTTTAGGTGCGCGACCACATCCACCAGGCTGGATATCATGTTGATGTAGATACAAGTGATAAAACCATCAATAAAAAGGTACACAGTTTTTCCTATGGAGCGTCTTCTAATGTAGTTGGTGCCTGTTTTTTTTTGTCACACTAGGAAATAATCTTATATATATGATATGTTGTGTGTTCATGTATATATATGATGTGTATGTGTGCCTGTAATTTTTGGGCCCTGCAGGTACGAGAAGCTCAGATGTCACAGTATAACTACATACTGGTAGTTGGGGAGAAAGATGCCGAAAACCGAGTGGTACGTCTTATGCTTAAACTTACCTTTTTTTCACTTTTTGGTATATTTCAAAGTTGCATTTGGCTATATTTATAAACTTTTTGGCTTCATATTCAATCTCAGTTTCCCAAAATTGCACCCTTTCCCTAACCCTCTACCTTCTGATAATACTTTCCATTTCCATTGAGATTGTGAAGGACTAGCTTATGTTACTGATATATTGAGCACTGCGTGGTTGAAGTATTTGTACATATGTTATGTGCTGTTATATCATCTGTCTGGAATTGATATTATCTACCTTTTGGGGTGGTTGTCTTATACCCTGTTGTATACAGGTGACTGTTAGGGTAAGAGATAAGAACGATCATTCGCCAATGTCCCTGGAGGATCTACTTAACCATTTTGGCGAAGAAGTGAAAGCATTCCGTTAGTTCTTCACTTCTTCATGTAGCTCACATGCAATTTTGTAGCAGCATTATCAAATAGTGGTTGTTGCTAGTTATGGATGAGTTTCAGTCTTTATAGATCACTCTTTTACTGACCATTGATGCTTAATTACTTCGAACAAGCTGAAAATTCTCAGAATACAATTATTAAAGTGGAATGACAATTTGGGATTGTTAATGTACTGTTCTACTGCCAAAATGATCATATTTACTATTGGCATTCTATTGATGTTTATGTATTCTGTTCTCAATTGACAATTTTCGAAGAACTGGTTTTGTTTGGTCTATATTATACTCTAGTAAGATATATCATTATTGTGTAGGATCAAATTAAATTCATCCAATTGTGTATTTAGAAATGTTTAGCTTTCTTTACTTTTATTAACAAGCAATGTAAGATATGTAAAACATTAATGATATCGTGTTGTTAGATGGTTCCAGCAAGCAACGAGTAAATCAATTAATATGCAGCGAAAAAAAAAAAAAAAGCACGCCCCAGTAAACCACAAGCATAAACAAAAATCATTAATTCTATGGCATTTGTGTAATATTTTACGAGGAATTTCTAGTTTATCACGTTTTTCTTTATCAAATTGCAAAATTGTAAATAAATCAACAAATATGTCTAGTCTGCATGATATTTTCATAATTATATCAAATTTGGCCAACTTTAAAGGTAAAGTGGATAGTTCAACGACGACTCAAATGGCCTCCCGGGTGTTGTGTGGGAAATGCCATGACATCATTCTTTTCCTGTTAGAAATAATCCAAAATTGTCCAAAGCCAAAGGCTATAATTCATGCTTAGCTTTGATGTAAGTTGTAAACAAGTAGATTGACAGTTTAACTGCAAAGTGGACAATTTCAACCATCCAAATATATACCCTCCCAAAGTGTATCAAGGTGGGAAGCATCCCAACTTGTTTCCTTAGCACGTCTAAAAAAGTCTAGAATTGTTCAAAATTATAGGCCATAATCCACACCTCTTGGCCAATTTTGGAAAAATTTCTCAAAAATTGAATTGAATGCATGGGATATCCTAGGGCTAGACTAGCTGATTTAGAACCATAAGAGGCCTAATAATAGGTCTATTAAGGCAGCATTGCCAAATGTGAATTACAATTTAAAAAAGAACAGCGGGAATATATGTTAGTCAACCTATCCTATAAAGACCAAAACTAAGCAAAGGAACTCTATTGATATATTTTTTTTCTCTATTGATGCAATCATACTTTCATGAGTCAATTTTTTTACAAAAAAACTGTGTATGGAACTTTTTAGTTTTTACAAACTAGATACTCCTAGATTTAATTTAAACGGCCCTTGTAATTTAACCAATCTACTTCATATATACCCATATTAATTGTGTCTACTAAACAATCAAGATGTAGAGCATAGAAAAGCCTTCGTAAGCCCTAAAAATCAACCAACAAAACATTTTTAAAAAATAGAGGTATGTATATTTGTAAAGTACGGCAAGCACGTGCACTTCTTCACAAGGCTAGGGCTTTTAGAGGAGAAGGGAAATGAGATTGTTAGTGAATCAAGCACAGCTAATATATCTTTGACTGAAAAGGAGTTCGAGTGAAAAGAATAACATTAGATTAAGCTTCTGCTCCCAATATTAGTAATGACATAAAAGAACAAAGTGATAATTTCCCCACCTTTATGAGGTTAGATATGTACTATCAGTTTCACATAATGCCCCAATCTTGGGCAGGGTTAACTTACACAGTTAGACTGTGCTCAAATATTTCATCAGCATATGATATTTATACTACAGAACAGAAGCCTTTTTAGGTGACTAACCAGAAAATACCCTTTAAATGCAGATCTGTTTATAAAGTTACTAGTCATCTGAATCTGACTCAGGCGGGCTCAGGTTCAGTATCTGAAGAAGTGTCTGACCAATCGTTTTGTTCTTCAGGCCTGAAGAGTCAGACACCGCCAAATACATCAGTTCTCCAACTGCAGTCCAGTTAAACAATAAAAACTGGGGGAGGGGGATATAAAGCCATAAAGGTACATGCAGAAAGCAGTTCATATACCACATTACATGTCAAAAACAAAGATGGCAAAACGTCTGAACAGAAGTTTACCCTATATACCAGTAGAAAAGGTATTTGCTACTCCTTCGGTTTTGTTTTTTTTTTCGGGGGGGGGGGGGGGGGGTGTTAATAAAGAAAGCACTTCAAATAGATACCACATCACATGTCTAAAACAGAAAGATCCCCTCGTTTTTTTTTTTTTTTTTTTTTTTTTTTTTTGTAATTAAGTGTTAACACTAATAAAATGCAGTCTTTTTTTTTTTTTCAAGTGTTAACACTTTCAATTTTGGCAAACAACTACATTTCAATATTATATCTCTCTCCTCCCATGATCTCCATTTAAACCCACAATTACTTATTTTATTAATTCTTTCCCTCTCACATCTCTTACTTTTCAATTCTTAAAGCCACTATCTTATTCTTTAACTCTTTAAATGCTGTAACTACCCCACTTACCTCTTACTATATTAAAGCCAATTAAATTGCCTAAACTATGTGCTAGTCAAAGTGTAACACTTTTAAAAATTAGAGCGAGTAGCATAATTTCCTAGGCACAAAGAGATGTTTATCCTAATGATTAAAAAGTTATTATGTTTTAGTACTTGGAGTCATATATGCTTACAAAACAATGTTTCTGGAGTCAGGTGTAGAGATGGCAGAGATTGACAGTGCTTTGTCTATAATCCCCAAAAAACAGAACACATTCAGTCATTTATAAGAACAATAATCCAATTAACTAAGAATGACTTACTTCAAGCTACTAATAGCCTTCTTTACAGCATAAAGAATCATTTTCTTCACCTGCATCAAGAAGAAATTAAAACTTTCTAGCAAGTTGAACAGTACTCCCTCTGTATTTTTTTTTACTTACTCCATTTCTCCATGTGCGGAGTTTTAGTGAAAAATGATAAAATATGATGGTAGTGGGGTTGGTTTAGTAATAGAAAAATCTAAAAAAAGCAAAAGGGAGTACAATTGGGGAGGAGAGAGAATATGATAAATATTAAAATATGATATGCGGGGACCACTAGTGTGGAAGAAAATAGTAAAATATTGTTTAAAGTTTCCAAAAAAAGAAATGGAGCAAGTAATAAAATACGGCCACAAAAGGAAAGTAGAGCAAGTAATAAAATACGGAGGGAGTATTCTTTAATTGGTAATTGGTGCAACCTAAAGTTACAAAAGCACTTAAAATACACCACAAACTGCAGCAGACATACCTCCAACTTATCCACCTTAGCCATGTGATTTTGAGGCAGAATTCGGAGCTCTCCAGCCAGGCGGATGCACTCACCAACATTTTCGGGGGACACAAAATCAAGTGCGACTTTTATACATGACTGAACAATAAATTCAGCAAATTATATGATGTAAACATTAAGGAAATACTCATCAAAACCATAGAGGTTAGCATCAAATGACCAATGCCTAAAAAAAGATATATACATGTAAAAAATGCTAGATCTATCATTTTCTCAATATTTTCTCATTTATTCTATCTTTGGCATACTATCTTTAGTTCTTTACCACCATACCTCTTATCCCCACAATATTTACACTGTTCTACACTCTCCTTACTTATCTTACAGCCACCCACCTTTTAACACTCTCTTTTACACCCACCTTCACACCCTCTCTCTTACTTTTTGTTACACTCAATCATCTTTTCCAAAGTTTTCTTAGATTATCTTTAGCGAGTCAAACATTAAAAAAAAACGGAGGTACTAAATATAGATCCATTCGAAAAATAACCTAGCCTGAGACAAGCTACACTACCTTCAGATTTCTAACTTGATGAGGACAGCCAGCTGGAATAAAGACTGCTTCTCCAAGATTTTGAACAAATGTCCATGCCTCAATTCCTACAATGAGAGACAGCACATGTAAATATAGAAAAATCAGACCAAATTGAGCAGGCACTAAGTGATCTACACACAGATAGTGGAAAATTCCAGACTGAGTGAACAGCGACAAAGAGATACATCACATGCAAATATTGAGAGCTTTTACCATATTCTTCCTTCAGCTTCCTTTTATGCTCCTCAGTAAGGTAAAATGTCTGATCATGTATAGGATGAATAACCTATTCATTGCAAGAAACAGCTAAACAATGAAGCTTAAACATAATACATCAAGAATGATCCTCAGATGACATAACAATTGTTCTAACAGCTTAAAATAACTTTTTTTTACAGTAATTACAATAAGTAGGTAATTGAAGGAGGCAGATAAAAAAAAAAAAAGTGCACATCGATTATATTTCTGCTCCAGACATGCAAAGCTTTCTACCTTTTTCCTAGTATCTTATGATAGATAAAACACATGCAAACTTGTTAAATTTATAATACACCAAAATACTACCTGCTTCAATGGATTACAATGAATATGTCTGAATTCCTGATAATGTCTCCTCAAATATTCTTGTAGCTTAGGAACATCTTCTCTCCGAAAAATGTCCCAAAGAGCACCTCTAATAGGAAGTTCTGAACCTTCTACCACCCTGCTATCATCATGAAGTTTCTTTATCTCAGACCCATCAACCCTCTCAATGTCTTTGGCTTCAACACCAAAGATTTCTTCTTGGTCCTGAGCAAAATGTTGCCCTTTTAATTTAGAAATACCCTTACATTTTTGGATAGGCACGGCAACTTCAGCAGTATGTACCAAAATATTTACCTATAAAACATAATTTGCATTAAGTACAAACTCAAGACTCCTCAAACAAGACATGTTCAGTAGTAACTAAAACCCTATTCCCCTGAAAATTTAAAGCTTTCTTTCAAAAGCCACCAGCCTCAATTGAAAGAAAATATCAGCTCTAAAACAGAGAAAGTTATTTGCTCATGGACAGAGCTTGCACAACTGTAATATACTTCCTCTGTAATATACTTGCAACACATATCTTTTCATGCTTCCGGATGCATTATTTTGATCGCTAATATCTTTAATTACCACTATCAAATATTACAAACATTTGATACTTTAGAAATTATAAACAAGATCCCACATGATTATATTTTTGCATAGTTATTAATCATCCAAGCTAGTCAAAGTAGATCATATGAACACTGCGAAAGTCAAAACTGTTGCAAATAAAAAAACATGGAGGAAGTAAGAGATTTGAGCATGGGAAAAACTCAGTTTCATGAAATCTACATTAGCATATCAGATTTTTATTTAAGCTTGATAGATAAAAATTAAATCAATGTCAAGGGAAAATACAAAGGGGATGAGGAAGGAAAGCTGATATTCATAAGACAACTATTACAGACTCTTGACTCTTCAACTCGAAACTTAAGAACCTGCTAGCCCATACAGACAACAAAATAACCAAGTTGGACAAGTAAGAATGACACTGACAAGGAAGCGAAGACATTCACAAATGTAGAAAGTCTATCATACCACATCAGACATATCACAATGAAGCTTTGTAACAGAGTCTCCACGACCCAATTCTTCAACATATCCATAAGCTATGTAGGTCTTTGGCCCCATATTTGGCATCAAAGTTCTCTTGGGAAATTTGTTAGCTAGATTCAATACTCCTTTCCGTGGATGTGTGTACTCTTTAAATGGTAATGCACGAATAAATTCAGCACCATGGCGTGGCAATTGTTTCTCAAATCTACTAGTATGTAGCGAACCTTTTAACTTCAGCATCACAGGCCACTCGAGCTCATCAAATTGACACTTGGAATACCCTTTGAAGAATTGGTGAAGATTGGCTTCAACCTACAATTAATTTTATTTCAAAAGTGATTGAGAAGAACTAACTAAAAATGAAACCAAAAGTATGAGCGTATAACATGAAAAGAGTATTAAATCAAAAACATCAAACTAAAAACAAAAAATAAGGAATTTCCTCAAAAAAAAACACTATTCTCAGACAAGTACTGTGCAATATTTCTATGAATATTAGAACTATAAAAACCTTCAATCTATAGTATTGTTACCTAATTCACTACGGTTAGATTAGACACAGGTTTGCAACTTGGCTACCTAATTTGTTAAATTGGGACAAAATTACCACTTACATGTTATAATTCGCCTTTTACAGTTTGTGGAAGATTAGGGATTCAGGTAACAATAATGTCGACAGCTAGAAACCAAAACCCAAAAATGAAAGACAGGTCACAAAAATAGAGAAAGATCATCAACTAGCAAGAAAAAATTGAAGAATGCAAGGCAACGTATTAATGTAAAAAAAAAAATAGACATCATCCAATTAAATCAATCACGCTAAATATAATTTTTCCTAACAGCAAGCACAGCAATCACCTCAAGCCAATTTAAGCAATCAATAGCTTTCACATCCGACAACGTTGATGTCTTGGAGTATTTTTTGTTATGAATTTGACGCACAGCACGCCAGATGCCCATAGGTTCCCAACTTAACCCAGGGGTAGTCTCAAGTGAACTCCGGACAATTATTGGTTCTCCTAGGGCCCAATGCCACTGAAAGTGTTCCAGATCTCCATGTTGAATATCCCTGGCATCTGGACAATAGAGATTATTGTCATTCCCACTTTCTCTTGCAGCGCATTTGCGCAAATTACTTCCAAATTCACCACCATGCACAGAACCAGAACACGAGCAACCATTTGAAGTATGGGGTAATTTGTCATTTTCCAGGTTTGTAACTGCTAGCTCCGCTTCCTTCAGCAATTTTGAAACCCAACCATCTGACAAGATAGATTTTAATTCAAGAAGCGCACCACCACAACCCTTATATTTTGATGGTGGACAACTTAAACTACCATTATCATTTCCTTTCCATTCAGCCTTATTTATGTCAGGTTGAAGCTCAGGAGACTCACTTTCAGAAGTAGTCTCTAAACAAGCAGGCACACCTGTGCCCCTAGTTTTCTCTGATAGATCATTAACTTTATTTCTTCTAATTTTACTACATGATTCAGCAAGAAATTTTCCACCATATACATAATCATAACCCCTATTAACATATTCTATTACCACATCTTCACAGCACTTCAGATTTCCAGCACGAACTTCCCGACAGCAAGTCAAACACAAATCATATGCACACTCTGGACAGCTTCTGTGGAAATCAACAATTGAAGCTTTGCAGTAGTCACTGAACAACACAGCTATATCATGCATTGAAAAGTGCTAACAAATTATCAAGAAGGAATGAAAATGCTTGCAAACATTTTACCAGAATATACAGTCATATTTCTCGTAAGATGCCGTTTGGATTTCCACTTCAGATGCTGATACACCTACAACAATAAAATCAATCATCGATAATGTCACCAATGTATCTTCGTAGAGTCACGTTGTTAAATAAGATAAAGCTTTGTGGTTTGCTAGACATATTGATATTAGACAAAGGTAGGTACATGGATACAACAGGAAGAAAATCAGGCACTTTACAGAAGTAGCCAGGTCATTTTAAATTTCGGCGGCAGAAAACAGAACAGCAAAGAAACAATTTCAGTGTATTTCCAAATATGAACCCTATAGTCAAGTACTCATATACTTTGTGCATCAAATACTCTCATATGATACTGTCCATACAATTACATGGCATCAACATTTGCAATCATAAGCACATGTACGCAAATATCAAACCAAAAAAGATATGAAGCCTATCTTAAAAAAAGGGGTGGGGGGTGGGGGAGGGGGGAAGGTACCCTGTAATTTGGCCTCTACTTCTTTTTCTATAATCTGCTCCTGATTCAATTGCTTAAGAAATGGCAGTATAGTCATCAACAGATACTTGGAATGCTTAATATATTTTTCTCTGCTAATTACAAAACAATCTCGCATCCGAGCCTGTAGAAGTCGTAAAAATGTTAGATAAAATTTTAAACAGTAAACCTAAACCTTTCAGAGGTAAAGACAGAAAAGGGCACCTTCATACGTCCCTCCATCCGCAAGCATGATGTACAATTGCAGTTTTGTAGGCAGACTGGGCAAGCCTGAACAATATGCTCCTCTGTCATTTGTGGATACCTGGTTCACACAACCAGCATCAGAAATTGCCCCAATATTCTCTATTCATGTGAAATATAATACAGAATACATACAACTTCACTCCAATATTATAGGTCATTGTTAAGGAATCAACAAGAATACAGTGAATATTTGATAAGGAACCAACAAGGATAAATGTGAATAACAACAACAACAAACCCTTAGTCCCAGAATGATTTGGGCTAACATGAATCATCATAAGGAACAAGGATAAATGTGAAACCCTTAGTCCCAGAATGATTTGGGCTAACATGAATCATCATAAGGAACAAGGATAAATGTGAATATGTGATTAAAATTGTTCGAAACTAATGGATTAAGGGAAACATGTGCTGGATCCAAGGCCCTAGAAAATTGAAGGAATACAAAAAGAAAATTACTGAAGGATACTAAAGTCACCACTCTTCATGGATCTTTTCTTACAGAAATTTAGCAAGCTCAGGAGACTGAGCTAGAGTCCTGCTACTGATATTAACTTATCTAACTAGGAACTTGATTAAAGCACTCATCATGAAAACAGCCAGAACACGGAAGTGGAAGCTCGGCAGAAATGATAGTAAAATAATTACATGAATTAAATAAGAATTAAACAAGCAGATGGTAGGCAATTGCAAACAGGTAAAACTGCAAACAGTACGCCTAACCCTTATCGCTTCATAACCCTTGTCGCAAACAGGTAAAACTGCAAACAGTACCAACATAACCTAGGTGCCTAACCCTTATCGCAAACAGGTAAAACTGCAAACAGTACCAACATAACCTAGGCGCTGCATAACCCTTATCGCTTCATCACGCCTTGAGCTTTTTTATACTTGTGGGGTGACTGGGAAAGACATCATAAACGTTGCGTTGGCTAAGATTTTGTGATGCATACTGCATCATAATTGGAGGACCTCTCCAAACATCCTAATCAAATAAAGTTTTAACTAGGAAGCAACACTCGTTAGGTTGACACATACATAAACTACAAAACAGAAACAGAACAAAGAAAGAGTAACCAGCAACTATTTGCAACTATATCAATTAGAAATACAAACCAATTTCCTATGCATGGAATGCAAAACCGTTTGGTCTTGCACTTAGTGCACCTCACAACTCTCCCCTTGTCATTCCTTTGGCACTGATGACACATATCCGAATCAATCTTGATCCCCTGACAATAAAATACCAAAAACACGTTAACAAAGGTATGTGGCTTTAGTTGGGGGGTAACTAGTACGGAGTATTACATTTTCATCATACACATTCTGTGGCTTTAGTTTTTTCTCCTGGATTGGAATAGGAGCTTTGGCATTCTTGCTAGCCTTTGTTAGCCTTCCCCCCAAAATAGTATGTGTATCTTTCTCGACCTCTTTGTTCTCAGTGCCATTTTTACAAACATCCAGTGTACCATTCTCTAGCCCTTTCATAGCTGCAGGCTTCATAACCCATGGCTTCTTATTATATAGAGGAAACCTCTGCTTGTTATTCTTCTTCGCAATAAGTTTCTTACACATGGAGTTATCTTCAACCCTGCGTAATCTACACCTCCATAAATTCCCGTCATTTCTAGAACATCATTCCTCATCCTTCATTATATCCTCTGCTTGTTCTCCTTCACAATCACTATATATATTATTAATATTAATATTGTCATCATTTCCCTCTGATCTTTCTTCTACATTAGGTTCAACTATACTATCTTCAGGCTTCTTGCCCATCCCCTTCCTGCCCTCATTCTTCCTCAGAGTCTCTTCTTTTTCTTCTTCCTCTTCATCTACTTCTATCTCTTCTATTTCTTTCCCTTGGACATTTTCATTTTCTTCATCTTCCTCTTCGACTTCTTCTTCTTCCTCCTCTCCCTCTTCAACTTCTTCTTCCACCTTTTCCTCATCGACTTCTTCCTCCTCTTCCTGTTCGACTTCTTCCTCTATGACTTCTTCCTTCTCCTCTTCTTCTTCTTCTTCCTCCTCCTCCTCTTCTCCTCCTCCTCTTCCTCCTCCTCCTCCTTCCTCCTCCTCTTCCTTATCCTCTACCTCACTATCGATTTCTATACTATCCTGAGGGATGCAACACAATTTTGTCTTACACTTGGTGCACCTAACCACTCTTTGCTTGTCATTCTTCTGACAAAGAGGGCAGATGCTCGAATCAATATCAAACTCTTTTCCTCCACCTGAACCTTTATCTTCTTCTCCCTTGTTAATCTTACTGAGAATCTCTTTTGGTTTTGCTGAGATTATGTTTTGAGCAGTTTTATATGTGAATATTCTGGATTCGGAGGAAACCTTGTTCTCCGCCTCCGGAAACAAATATGATACAATTTGTTGATAACACATTCTACGTCCCTTGCACTCACTACAATCACACCTCAATATTCTCTCACATTGTTGATCATCCTTTGGAACTTCCTCTCCTTTTCTTTTCTTACTACTATGACACTCTTCTTTATGATCACCAACATTAACTTCCAAACTTTCTTTTCCCTTACTACTACCAGGGCACTTTCTTCTTTCTTGCTTTTCTCGGCTATCCTGCAGCTCAAGTTCGGCTTCTCTCTCTTCCTCATCTTCATCATCCTCACTTACCTCTACTATGATTTTCTTGCCACTTTCTTCTACATTCTTTTGGCTTCTAGTCTTTCTATTCAACTCCCTAGTTACAATATCTTCTTTTTGAAACTCAAAGGACACATTTTGCTTCATCATCTTCTTCTTCTTAGACATTCCAACATCTCTTACCTCCTCAAGACCCTTCCCACCCCTTCGCTTCCTCCAATGCCTCGGCACTTCATCATCATCATCATCTTCCTCGTCCTCTTCGTGTAGCGACTTTTGCACAGAATTACGCTGTCCCCTCCTACCATCCATACTCCTAGTTTCTTCCCTACCTTTCTGAACCCGAGAAAACCGATCACTTTTCTCAGCGACATTTTCACAAACACTTGGTGTGCATTTCTCAACCACTTTCTTCCTCCCCTTTCTCCCACCTTCTTCTTCAACACCATTATCAACAAACTTAATACCCTTCAATTTCCTACCACCCCTTCGCGGTTTCGAGCTCTTATCATCTTCATCTTCTTCAAAATAACTGCGAATTGCATCATCTTCTTCGGATTTCCCCTTGTTCGTACTATTACGCCTAGTTACCCTTCTACTCGAGGATGCTTTCTGCTCCTCTCCATTATTGCCAGAATTCTTGCGCAATGCTGCTGCATCATCTTGTTGTTGTTGTTGTTGTTTGGATCTTGATTTTCGAAGGTAACCAGACATTGAAGCAGAAAAAGGGGGAAATTATTTAGGGTTTGAGAATCTGCAATCTAGTACTAGTAATAGCAGTGAGATTCTGTAATATTTAAAATCATCACGTAGAGATTGTGTGGATTGTTGAAACATGCATGTATGGCTTAATGTTTTGAGTATGCGTGAAACTTATTCATGAAGGAGGTTCAATGAAATATGAAATACTTCTTCCACACTTTTACTCTGCCTATTTTAGTCTTTCCCTCGTAAAACAAAAATCTCTTTTTCTTTAACAAAAAAAACACAAGGAAAATCTCATTAAATTAGTTAGACAAATTTTAAGATAATGAAGTTAGTTTAAGAGAATATTAATCAAATACTTCGTATGAAGTATGTGATAAGATTTAGTTGATTTAGAGTGTATAAAATATAATACGAAGTATTGAGGTTTTGGTTGATTATTTGAAAATTTAAATAAAATAAATTACAATTAAAATTATATACTAGATTTAAGTATATACTAGATTTAAGTATTTAACTATTTAAGGCTTTTGTTAATTTCTTTCTTTACAACAAGTATTGTAATAGATAATTCAATGATTATATTATGTAGCGTATAATACAATTTGAACCCTCTTATATAAACGAACTTTGTTTCTTAGATCAGGCCCGTCTCTTGGGCGGTTCTTTCTGAGCCTCAGAACAGGGCCCCCAATATTTTCTACTTAGCACAGGGCCTCTTAATCTCCCGAGACGGCCCTGTCTTAGATAAATTGAGGTGGCTTTCATGTATAATGTTAAATGTATAATAACTTTTGAATTTGGCTTTTATAAAACATTTTTTTAACCCAACAAGATTATGAATCGAGGTCTTTCAGCGGTTTTCAAAGGGCCTAGGTCTTCTTGCTGCCCGGAATCATCTCATTTATGCCTTGCTCCATCCTTTATCATCATGCCTTACAATATGTTACAGGGTCGTCTCGGAGATTAAGAGGCCCTGTGCTAACTGCTAAGTAGAAAATTTAGGCCCCCTATTGTAACAAATTTCATTCTCATCTTGTCATTTTAAATACAATGATAATTACAATAGTAGAAAAACCAACAGAAATAATACCAAAAGTAGAGCATCAAAAGGAAAACATTTATAACCTGGATTTTAATTATGGATTGGAGAATCACCAACGTCTAAATTAAAGAACTTGTTTGCTTTCATTAGTATATTTTCCCCCTTATGTAGTGGATTAAAACAAGGAAAATGTTATACACAACCCTCAGGGCTACATATAAGCATTAAATATACACTAAAAAAACCGTATAAATTTAGTAAATATAAAATTATAAACACTAATTACATTGATTTGCGCGTGTTTTTGTCATAAATTCCTAATTTTATACAATTTTCAAGAGTATATTTAGCATTACCCTTAAGCCAATTATATTGTGTGAGAAATAGTAGGTTTAGAGAGATTAATTAAAATACAAAATTACTACGAGTGGGTTATTTATGCCTATTCGCCTTTGTATAAATCAGAAAAATTGGTTGTTAAACACCATTATATTGGATAGATTGTTTGAGAAGTTGAAATGTATAGTTTGAAAGACATAGATTATTGGATAGTTATTTCTTAGAGTTCTAGCAATGGTGATCATTTTTTTTGCCCATGGGCATTTTTTGTGAGCAAAAAAAATGATCACCAACCACAATGGTGAGAAATTGGTGAATTCCAAAAAAAAGCCCATGAGCAAAACCAAAAAAGCTCAAAACTTGAGCATTTTTATTGATGAACAGCAACCTGTGTGGACCCCACACCTGACAGACCCACTAAAAAAATTTCGGACCTCTCACAATCAAAACGACGCGTTTTGATGAAGCAGCCTCAAAGGCGCGCCTCAAAACGCGTCGTTTTGAGGTTGCAGATTTTAAAAAAAAAAATCTCAGAGCTTCTGACGCGTGCAGCGGGTTAGCGAATGAGGAGTTGACGCGTGGTGTGTGCAGCGGAGTAGCCAATCAGAAAATTATAGCCGTTTACAACGGTTATATATTTGTAATCTATTTTCTGAAAAATATATTTTGTAGAAAAAAAAATTACCAACTGTCATAAAATTAAATTCTCTATAAATAGACATGCATTTTGATATAATTTCGTAAACACTTTAAATCCTCCACATTTTAAAATTTTCTTTAAAGTATTTTAAATTTGTAGAAGAATATTGTTGTTGCAATTCAGCCATATTCAGGTAAAAAAAAAATTTAATTTTTAAAATCAATTATATAATATAATTAGTATATATGTGATTTTTTTAAAATAAAATAAAATTGTAGGCCATGTAATTATATTGCAATATGTAATTAAACAAAGTTGTGTATATTTTCTCCATAAATTTCTAAATTTGTAGTTATTAAAGTGTTGCAATTATTGGTTAATTTTTTTTGCTATATATAAATGTAGTTACGTAATAAAATTAGTATATATGTGATTTTATGGAAAAAAAAATTATAGGCCACGAAATTAAATTGCATTATGCAATTAAACAAAGTTGTGTATATTTTCTCCATAAATTACTAAATTTGTAGTTATTAAAGTGTTGCAATTATTGGTTAATTTTTTTTGCTATATATAAATGTAGTTACGTAATAAAATTAGTATATATGTGATTTTTTGAAAAAAAAATCAATATTATAGGCCATGAAATTATATTGCATTATGTAATTAAACAAAGTTGTGTATATTTTCTCAATAAATTTATAAATTTATAGTTCTTAAAGTGTTGCAATTATTGGTTAATTATTTTTTTTAATATGTACATGTAGTTATGTGTTAAAATTAGTATATATGTTATTTTGTGAGAAAAAAAAAATATTGTATGGCATGTAATGTAATTGCATTATGCAATTAAAGAAAGTTGTTGATATTTTTTTGGATTTGTTGTCATTTTAATTTGTTTTTTGAGTAAATGTTTGTAACGATATTTATCTTTTGTTTTTTGATGCAGAATCTTTTAATGGATCCAAACAACCCAAATTTCCGTCAACAATTTTCGGGTTTTAGTGATGATTTCCTAACTAATCCCGAGTTTCAATTGTTATTGCAAAGAATGGGCAATATGTCTTCGCAACCACCTCCACTGCATCAGACACCCACTGAGGTTCCCCTACAAAACCCTGCTAATGAAGATCGTACACCTGAAACTGATCTTGATAGTAACACACTCTTCGATGAGAGCGAAGAGGAAAGCGTATCAGAGACGCCGCAGTATCCTCCACCAGTTCGCATACTGGAACCCAACCAGGTTCCTGCACGAGCGACCCGTATTTGGTCTGTTGCGGAAGATGAAGCTCTAATTGGGTTGTACTTGCAGATTAGCGAGGATGCTATTAAAAGTACAAGCCAAAAAGCAACTAGCCTATGGCGCAATGTACACGCAGCATATCAAACTTTGCATACGCAGAAGCCGCATATAATTCCGCCAAGACCTATTAAGAGTCTGACGTCGCACTGGAGAAGGTTGGCAGCGGACACACTGTAGTGGATATCTGCTATGATGAAGCAGGTAGACTTCCGGA
Source organism: Chenopodium quinoa (assembly GCF_001683475.1). Lineage (NCBI taxonomy): Eukaryota > Viridiplantae > Streptophyta > Magnoliopsida > Caryophyllales > Amaranthaceae > Chenopodium > Chenopodium quinoa. Next base: position 1,398,499 of record NW_018745569.1, read on the forward strand.
GGGAGGGAGTGGTTACAATGAAGCTGATCGTATGAAAAGTGCGGCGAAGCTTTTTCATGTCGCCCAAGGTCGCAATTTCACTTTTCCTCACGCAATTGAAATGCTTAATAAGGATCCAAAGTGGAGGCCAAAGCAGAGATGGTCAATGTCATTGAAGGAAAGAAAAGCCGCTTGTGATGCTGAGGAGCAAGGTAGTGCTGGAAGTGGGAAGAGGTCCAGAGATGATGTAGGGGATGAAACCCCTACGGATGGTTTTTCATCTGGCGGTTTACAACGACCCGAGGGTGTCAAGAAAGCAAAGGCAAAGCGTAAAGGGAAAGCAGTAGCAACAGAAAGTGGTTCGTCTGAGCTTAGCGAACGAATGAAGGAATTCGCTACAATTCGCGAGAGGGAGGCCATTCTGAAGGAAGGGAGGATCAAAATTGAAAAGGACAAGGAACAGAGGAAAAGGGAGGAACTTGACATTCATAAGATGAAAACCTGGTTTGATATGGTGCAAGCTCTGAAGAATTTGCCTACGCCACTCACTCCTGAAGAAGAGTCGTACAAGAATTTTTTACTGGGTAAATTACAAGGCTTTTAAGCATGTTTGGTTGTAGTAGGTCTACGCTTGTATTAGATAAGTTATTTATTAAGCGCAATTTAGTCTTTTATTTTTAAGTTGTATTAGTGGTGTGGTTAATTTCAATGTAAGATGTACACTTGTATTCTGATTTTCCAATATTGAATGACAAGTTGTTTAACAAGTTGATTTAAGTTGCCATTCATACCGACATAATTGCTTTAAATCTTTGTCATTGTGTAGTCACATTTTTCTGATTTCACTTTATCAGAATGCTTTAACTTTGTGTCATTGATACCGACATAATTACAATAAATCTTTGTCATTGTATAGCCACGTTTTCCTATATTCACTTTATCAGAATGCTTTACCTTTGTGTCATTGATACCGACATTATTGCACTCAAGATTTGTCACTGTCAACTAGCATAGTATACCTATTCTGTGGTTGAAAATTTGATTCATGTACTTGGTGTGGTCATTTAGATTTGTAACCACATATTCATTTGATATTTTTGCTATATATAGTAGGCATGGCACATATCCACAACCACACCAATTCATCAAGTAACAATATTAATACGTGATGTATTCTAGACCATCATCAAGCTCAAGTTCAAGCTCATCTTCTTCAAATACTGAAGAATATGATCAACTTGTTGATGAACTCTTCACATACCAACCCCCATTTGTCCTCATGCCCCAAACACAATCCCAACACACTTCAAAAAAACCTAGAGGGGGTACGAATAGAAGAGATAGGGAAATTGGACATGTCAGGTTGTTTAATGATTACTTTTCCGATAATCCTGTGTACAACACCACCCAATTTAGAAGAAGATTTCGTATGCAACGACCTTTGTTTGTACGTATAATGAACAAGGTCGTTGAAGGTGATGTTTACTTCCAGCAGCGTAGGGATGCAGCTGGAAGGTTAGGTTTATCACCTCTGCAAAAATGTACAGCGGCGATAAGAATGTTAGGCTACGGCATGGCTGCGGACGCCGTGGATGAATACGTTCGAATCAGTGAGTCAACCGCTCGAGTTGCCCTTCAACGTTTTTGTACCGGGGTCATTGATCAGTTCGGAACCGAGTACATGCGAAACCCTACAACTGATGAATTGGCCAGAATACTGCATCAAAATGAACTGCGTGGTTTTCCAGGCATGATAGGAAACATTGATTGCATGCATTGGGAATGGAAGAACTATCCAACGGCTTGGAAAGCGCAGTACGCCGGTAGGAACAAAAAAGCAATGCTAATACTGGAAGCCGTTGCAGATCAGGATTTATGGATATGGCATTCCTTCTTTGGTATTCCTGGATCTTGTAATGACCTTAATGTCTTATATCGTTCCCCAATGTTCGATGAGGTTCTGCATGGTCGAGCTCCTCCAGTAAATTTTACCGTTAACGGCCATGAATACAACATGGCATATTACTTAGCCGGCGGTATTTATCCGAAGTGGGCAACTTTTGTTCAGGGTATCACAACCCCTCAACTTCAGAAAGATAAAATGTTCGCTGACCACCAGGCTGCTGCTCGAAAGGACGTTGAAAGAGCATTCGGTATTTTGCAAGCTCGATTTGCAATAATACGAAAACCGTCACTGGCGTACGATGAGGACATCCTGCGAGACATAATGAAAGCATGTATCATTATGCACAACATGATTGTTGAAGATGAGCGTCACAACTACACTCGAGCTGAAGTTCTAAGAGCCTTCTACGAAGAAGATCAACAAGAATTAACACCAGCATCAACATCTACAACGCCACCGTTTGAATTCAACGTAGGCCGACCTACCAACTTTGACTTCAACGCATTTTTACAGCGAAAAGCTTCCCTCCGTGACAGAGAAATTCATCTATCTCTAAAACGTGATTTAGTCGAACATATTTGGCAACGATACGGGCCACGTAATTAGGGAGAAATTAGCACGACTTAAATAAAGCCAAGTACTATGGCGTAGCTACTTTTCCGTACGCAGTCGAGTTATTTTTTAATTGTTGTGTTTATTTTATTTCCTAAGTTTAATTACGCATGACGTTGCAAATGTAATTGGTTTCTAGTATTGTACCGCTTTTAAAATAAATAAAAACATTTAAGAAATTTTGAGCTTTTTTTTACAATTATTTCATATAACGTACTTAATTTTACGACAAATTTTAACGATAAAAAAGACAAAAATAAAAAAAAAATAAGTTACACAAATTTAACCTAGTTTTTATTTATTTGGAGTAATATTGTTAAAATATAAATGAAATTAATAAATGAAGAAGTGTTGTGTAGGAGAGAGAAAGTAATGGTGGGGTATTGACAAAGTAAGAGAGAGAGTGGTGGGTGGGCATTTTTTTTTGCTCACCATTGGGAGAGAAAATGTGAAAAAAAATTGCCCATGAGCAAAACTGATTTGTTGAGAGAGAAAGTGGGTAGAGAGAGAATGGGTGAGCATTTTTTTTGCTCACCATTGAGAGTGGTCTTACTTGCTAGCTGGAAAGGAAAATAAATAAATAAATCTACGGGAAGATGTGAATCTCAATTAAGAGAAATAATTGTATTTGGGGAAAAAGAGAATTAGAAGCAATTAAATCCATGAGAATTAGTAGTACTGCAGCCGGGATTTATGAGAAAACTAACCCTTTTTTTTTAAGATTCAGTGATTTTTTTGGGGCCCCAAAATATTGGGGGCCCTGTTCTGAGGCTCAGAAAAAACCGCTCAAGAGACGGACCTGATATCTTGTCATTCATGCCTTAATCTACCCTTTATCATCTTATCTTATCTTTGTTACCTCGTTTTGGCCTTGCATTGCCTTGGGTTTGTGTTGCCTTTGCTTTGGCCTAAGACAAGGTAAGACGCTAGCTTCAATTGCTAAATATAGGTGTTTTTATTCCTTGTCCTTGTGCACATATCTTATCATTGATTTTTTTATTGAGTCGAAACATTGTATCATGAATTCATGAAAACATAAGCACCAATTAAGGTCAAATATTTCAAATCAAATCGGATGGGGTTAATATTACTATGTATCTAATTTTATGTACATTTTGGAATTAAGTGGGTAATTCATATACAGAGTATCAACTATAATTGAAAGTAAGCACCAAATTGCATTCAAAATCATTGTTTGAAATAATGAAAATTTGATAGTGGTCCCACAATTAATTAAATAAATATTGACTTGCTAACAAGCTTACTAAGTTGAGTTGGAACTTGTTGAACTCGTCTTGCAAAGGTCTCAAGTTGAGTCAAGCTTTTGACGGAGTCAAGTACATATTGCTCGTGATCTCGATTACCACCCTCTTACCTAGACATTCCGAAAGATCAGCACAAAAATTTTGAGGATTTTCACACCAAGATTGCAAGGATCTATGTAAAAAAATTAAATAAAGAGAATTTCCAATGTCTAGTGTTGTGTCTGGTGTCTCAATGACTTTATTGTCAGATAATAACTAATTAAGGTCTTGTTCACTTCCTTTCAAAAAAATAAAAATAAATAAATAAATAAATAAATAAAAAATAGGTCTTGTTCACTTCACCTTTTTTTTTTTTATGAATCACTTCACCTTTTTTTTGTTGAACTTAAATTATATTTACTGAACTAAAATTATTTTTGAACTTAAATTATTTTTACTGAACTGGAATTATTTTTAATGATTTTCTATTATATTTCTTCTTTACAATTACTAATTTTTACTAAATTGAAATTAGTTTTACTTTTTTTAAGGTGAAGTGAACAGGGCCTAACTCTTATCCCAAACCATCAAAACACCATCAAACATCATAATCTGTAAACAAAATCAAGACGTGTTAAGAAAAATCTTTCAATTGCAAACTCGAATAATTTCTAGTTTGTCTCTCAATTAAGGTTTCTAGAATTTGGGGATTTTTCAAATTTTATTACTCCATTGGAAGTTAATTATTACATAGCCTATATATGCATCAAATAATAAGCAAACTTGTTAGTCTATTACTCTATTTGAAGTTAAATGCTCATAAATAAATTTATTTTCAAATAATATCTATTCTTAAAATTCCCTGAATTCATACAAACCCTAACTTTGAAGATTCAAAATTCAAGATACATACATGCAAAACTCCAATTAAGCGTAATTGTCAACCAATTTGAAGTCAACTGCTCATAAATGTGTCCAATTTTCCCAAATTATATCAATTTTTGAGATCCCCAAAATCATATTGAAACCTAACTCATGATGTTAGAATTTAGAATTCATACAACGCCTTGATACTCATTCAATCAACTCCAATTAAGCGTAAATGTTAACTGAATTTGATGTTAATTGCTCATTAATGACCCCAAATTTTCTAGATTATATCAATTTAAAATTTTCCCAAATTCTTATGAACCCTAACTTTAGAACATTCAAATTTAAAATCCATAATGTAGATTGCGCTGATTCTGCTTTGATCAACTCCAATCAGGTCGAAATTACATGCAATTAATTCGCACTTACTTTAATTGCATATTTAGTCGGAAGAAATTTGCCCTTACCTTAATTGCATATATAGTTGGAAGAGATTTGAGTTTTGAGAGAGATTGTTAAAGGGGTTATTCTCAAATTGACATAAACAAAAGGGGGTAAGTATATAAATAAACCAATTAATTTTTAAAGAGAAGCTAAAATGTGTACAAGACCCATATTCTTGAAAATTTATTTCCGATCACCCGAAATTGATATGCAATGTTGTCATGCTTGATTTGTATTATTAGCTCTTAAAAGATCTAACCACTTATGTTAGTGTATGAAATATGTCAAAAAACTTTATAGCTTATAGTTAGTGTTATGCAAGAGCATATGGAAATTCTAATCATACATTGTGGATGTTCCACCCAACAATATCTATGTCTCGAATTTGATATGTTTTTTCATTTCAGACCATCCTAAATTACTCAAAAGTATAATCTGAATACTTTCATATTTATTTGCTGCAAAGCCAAAAGCACTTGAATAATCAAGATATAGAAGTACAATAAGTAGAAAAAAACTACAATTAGTATGTCTTTAACCTTAAGAAAGAGTTAAAGCGCCAAATCCTGTTTGTTTCCAAAATGACTCAACAGAACCGCTGCTTGCACATTAGAACATTCTAGCATTTAGGAAACTATCGCGACTAAGCATAGACAACTAAATGCATTAGTAAATTAGTATGCATACATACATACAATCATAGTAAGTTACTTCCATAAATAAGATGAGTCCAACATCTTCATCTTTCCATAATAAGTTACTCCGAATGTTTTCTTGTAATTCAAGGAAGCTTTGGTCGTCTATCTCTGCTTTCTCATGCTTCCTCTTCTATTTTCTTTTCTTGAGATACTTTAGCATCAAAATCAATCTGTGAACACCAAAGAAATTTTATTAATATAGAAAAGGATACATTAATAGTAAGAGAGGAATGTCAATCTGTGAACACCAAATAAATTTTATTTATAAAGAAAAAGATACATTTATAATAAGGGAGGAAGGTATAGATCATAATCAGATCTAGTCTAATCAATGACAACAGAAACAAGTGGATAAAAGAAAATAAAAACACTTCTATTGTGTCACCATCAGATATTATGTAGAATTTGCAGTTTTCTACTTCGTACATCAAGCCAGTTAAAAATATCAAATCTAGTATAGAATGTGTAACTAGAATTTGCACTTGATGGTTTACATTTACTTTTGGATCAAAGTTTTTAGGTTACCCATGTTATGAGAGAAGGAGACCCATGCAAGAGGAGAGTAATTGACAATTTTTTTTCGTTTTTTACATTACAAAATCTTGGCTAAAAAGAAAACGCAAGTTATCAAGTGGGATGGAGTAAAATGTAAACTATCAAGTGGAACGAAGGGAATCCCTTTTTTTTTTTTTTTTGGGGGGGGGGGGGGGGCAAATAAATTAAAATAAATGCTCGACTTTAAGAGGGAGATCCTCTACCTCCCTAGCTATTCATCCTTTGCATGGACTTACTATCTCAACATTAACTTGGACATAATGAAACAACTCTCATAACCAAATCATAGTGGGAGTTCTCAGCAATTTAGATTTGGTAGTCATGTTTGGTGAACTGTTCTCATCCATTTTATTTCATTCTTTCCCCTCATAACAATTAATCCCCCTTGTTTGTGGACCATATGAATAAATATCGTTCTTCCGTTAACTATCATTTGCAACATATACTATAAATAGATGCTTTCTTTTTATGTGCAACAATTTTTTTCCAAATATAACAAGTTTGTTCCAGCAAATTGACCAGAATACCCTTACTCAAAACTTTATAACCTCAACTACATACTAAAAAACATAATTAATTACAAACTAATCTGAGCAAGTCCGAGTTCAGCTTGATGGTGCTGTTAACCTGAGCAAGTCCGAGTTCAACTTGAAAAGCTCGCAAACAAGCTAGAGTTGTTTTTTTGTGGCCCTTGTACTACTAAATAGTAAATACTAGTTTATTATACTTCTAGCTATGAAATTCATGTTTTTTGTGGCCCTTGTACTATTCACTACATACAACGCACACTACCTCTAAATTTCGAACTACCACTTTGCTAACTTAAAATACACCGAGGAATGATACACATGTACACATAGTCAGGCTGTTTAGAATTCATAGTAATAGAGAAATTAAAGAGATTTTATATCCGGACTTCCATTTTGCCCTCTTTACATAAACAAATGAACAAACAAGCATCCACAAACCAAACACTCAGCAACTTTCTCAAGAGCTACAGCATACTTCGTAAATGAATACCCCCTTCCTCCCTCTTAACCCAAGGAAAATGAATAGCCAGAATAAATTGCAACAAGGTCGAAACACTGAAATCACCCCAGGCCAGCCAACATATACTCTACACTCTACAGTATTCTTTCCAGAATAAACTTAGTCAAAGAACTACAAGCTGTAAATAAAATTCTAATTGTCCATGAATAATCATATCCTTCACTCCAATTTTCTCAATGTCTACAGAAATGACATTATGACAAACATTTAAAAATAAAGAGCTCCATTTGAAATATGCAACACAGTGTTTAACCGCACCTTTTTCAATCAACTAAAATAACTCCTTGCATAAAACTCATATCAATAATTTCACAAAACGAAACAAATTAAGGATGCTGCAATCCCTCCCAAATGAACAACTCTACATCTCTGCAATAAATTAAGATTGCATCGAAAATTTCAGGAGACAATCTGTACCTTCCAATTAGACAAGCAATTCACCTGGTTTCATAAGCAATCACATGTATGATAACTTATAACTATTATAAGTAGATATCATATCAGATTAGTGTTATAAGTTTATGGTATTGATTTTATGTAATTGGATTGCAATTCAAGTTAAAATGTGGTTCGATATGATGTGATGTTATGGTTTGATGTATAATTTTACAATCAAAGCACCAACTTGCATCATGTACGTTGTATTGTTTCCTGTTTTTCCTTCTCTTTTTTCCTTGCTGTAAATATATGCAAAACCATTCTTTAGTCTTATATGTCGATGTATGCATGTATGTATGAATTTAAAAGATTTTTTTTTTCCTTAGGTATGGGACATAGCAATCATTGATTCTGGCTTGGAGAGATTTAATGATTTAGATCTGACAACCATGATAGGAGCATTGGGAGTTGAGGTTTTTTATGTGTGTGTGTGCAGAGAGGGGGGAGGGGGATGAAAACACACACACACAATAAAGAACACTAAGATACTGCGGCTCTTGTACTCGATTTTCACAAAATCAAATTCAATATACATAGCTTCTGCCCCAGCTCCACTGGGAATGACTTTCTTTCTTCCCTCCCAAATTCCATTAGTTGTTTTCCTAATGTCTATGGCGGAATATATTGGGAGCCTGATCAAAGTCAATGAAATCTACATCTACATAGTTTCTGCCCGCCTCCACCAGGAATGACTAGCTTTTCTTCCCTCCCAAACATTCTCATTACATGTTTTCTTATGTCTAAAACGGTGAGCCTGATCAAAGTCAATGAAATCTACATCTACATAGTTTCTGCCCCACCTCCACCGGGAATGACTAGCTTTTCTTCCCTCCTAAACATTCTCATTACATGTTTTCTTATGTCTAAAACGGTATATACTGGGAGCTGAGATGAAATTTTTATCTTAACTACAGCAGGAAGCTTGGATCCTCCTTCACTATTTAATTGGGTGACGCACTGATCTGATCTCCCCTCCTCCCGAAAAAATTGAAGAAAGGACGAACAGCAATGAAATCAACCCAACCCCCATTCCTCCTAACCCCCTCCTTTTGTTGCTTCCAACTTGGAAAAGGACACTGTTGTAGACTGTTTGGCCGAGCAAGTTGAAACTTGAACAGGCACTAAATGAAGGTGGGGTGAAACTGGGGGCAATAATAATGGGAGTCATGTAGTGTGGCAACACGGCAGTAATTGGAGACTATTTAGAACAAGGTAGATTTACACAGCAAACTCTATGAGTATAGAAAGAGGACTGTAATAGACCATGTCATACCACCAGTGGTCCACACCTACTCCAGAAGAAGACAAGGCAGCAGACCCACTAAGGAGTGTGGCACTCACCACAGCACACAGGCAGCAGATCCTAAGAGTAGTCATCACCCAGAGAATGCTGAGAAAAGACAGCTGGAGAAAGAGACAAACTTAGCAGCCAATTAGGGCATCCTTTTGCTTAAGTTGTATATATAAGAGAGGGGGGGGGAGGGGAGGAAAGGCAGGCATTGTATTGAGTAGATTTCTGGAAAGTGGTAAGCTAAACTCACTGAGGAGATTGATAGGCTAAACCTATAGCTGTAAAAACCTTTTGCCTGTGAATGAAAGCTGCCATCTTTCTTCCCTAAATTTGTTGTTCAATTTTTTACTTGGTTGTGTGTGTGTATGACTATATTTGTGAATCCACTACAAAGACTAGTTTAACTTGTGTTGGTGTGGCCACCTAAGTGTAATTTTCCCTTTTTAATATATAGAAAATAATAATATTATATAGATATGCAAAGTGAAGAAACAAATGAGAACCAAATTCACTAGCTATCCTCACATAACACAAACCCGTACCTTAACAAGGGCTTTGTGCCTCTAGTTTCTGTGAAAGATTTAGCGCATCATAGAGCTCAGGAAAAAGGGAGAAGGCCTCAGAAGACAGGGGAGAGATTTCGAACAATAAAACCTTGAAGGATAAAAAAAACCTTCACTTTCTCACATCCTCGGTCCAAGAGAAAGGCTGTGATCATATCCACCTTCCACTTGATCAGAGGCCCATGACGATGACCAACCTCAGTGTGAGTGAATATTATTGTAAGCTGAAATATCTTTGGGATCAAAATTCTGAGCTTGAAGAAATTCCTGAATGTACATGTGGTGCAATGTCCAAATGTACATGTGATGTTGTGAAAAAGGTACTTGATATGAAAGGAAAGAACAAATTGATTAAGTTCATTCTGGGATTGAATTTTGGTTATGACCAGATGAAGACTAATTTCTTGAGTTTGGAAAACTCCTTTTGAGAAGCTCATGAAGAAAGAACCCCAAGTATGATCACTTGAGGGTGATAGGAAGCCTTTGTTATGCAAGTGGTACTAGAGAGCCACAAGACAATTTTGCTGCAAGAGGAATCAGGTGTGTTTTGGTCGGATATCCTTATGGACAGAAGGGGTATAAATTGTTAGATATGGAAAATAACAAAATTTTAGAGAGCATGGATGTAAAGTTTGAAAAGAACATTTTTCCTTTTCTGATAAGGAAAGGAGAAGATGATATAGTGAACATTTTGAAGAGAACAGATCATGAAGTTGAAGCTCAGGTTGATATCCGTCAAGAAACCGAAAAAAAAAATGAATTTCTTCAGGAAAATGAACATAGGAATGAAGAACATAATAATGCAAAGATTGCTCACCAACAAGGAGAAACAGAAGTAGTGATTGAGAATGCTGAGAATGTTATAGAAAAATGAACAGGAGACTAGAAAGTGAACCTCAATGGCTCAAGGATTATGTGGTGGAAATACCAATGAAGAGAAAACAGGAAGATAACCAGCAACATCTTCCTTGATATGTACCAGAATTGATGAGTCAAGTTTATACTCTTCAGAGTACATTGCCTCCCAGCCAAAGAAAGCCTCTCATGATCTTTTTAATTCCTTGCACCCCTATGAATACTAGCTTCAATATCAAGTCAACATCCAGAAAAATCTCAATTGATACAATTTTGAAGAGAGGTCTATAAACCTCTATTAATATGGTTACTTTCACAGCTGAAACAACCTCTAAAGACTCAATCTTTATGACCATGACCAATTATAGTAATGATTTTTGAGGGAAATTGTAAAGCTAACCCATTTATCCCATAGACAAATAAAAAATTTGAATTCCATAATCGTATATCGAAATTGGTAGAGCATAATAAAAGCATAAGTTATAGGTATAAAACATATGAATAAGAAGCAGCAAAGGATATGGTTATTTTTGAGAGAATTTGTAAAGCTACACATTTGAATTCCATAATTGTATATTGAAATTGGTAGAGCATAATAAGAACCAAACATAAATTATAGGTATAAAACATAGGAAAAAGAAGCAGCAAAGGATAGGGAACTCACAGAATGGAGGGTAGTGTCAAAAGGGTAACACCCATGGAGGGAGCCAAAGCTGGGGTAGGTGGATTGGAAGAGGTAATCAGCAGAATACAACAAGTCTGTTGATATGGAATGCGGTTCCGGTCCCTCTATCTCCCGGAAAACCCGAATAGAAAAAAAGCGGCGATTCTGATCAAGCATTCCAAAATGGAGGGGGACCCCAGGTTCCGGTAAAGAGCCAGTGACTACTGTGCAGAAATTGGAGTCCCCAAGGTGGCAAAACCCATTTGTGCTGAGACTATGTATACCTCTAGGGAGGCGGAATAGTAGTTGCTCATCCTCTTCTGTTATCCTCTGGCGCACCACCCCGGCACCTAGCTTGGCGAGCCCATAGTAGGTGTCACCAATTAGAATGCGACCGGGCCTATGGCGGCGAAGTTGTGGAAAATTTGCATCATTGGAACCAATCCCTGCCCATTCCCAATGGTACGAGTCCAGATGGAAGGAGAGCAGAACCCCAGATCCGCCCTTACCGAGAAACCGCCCATACAAGTACACCTTCCGGCCAACCACCACTGGGGAGGAAACCCAGATGGTGGGGGTGGTGACAGGTGGGTCATCCAGGATTGTCCACTCGTTGGTGGTGGGATCAAACACCTCGAAAAACCGCAACGACGAGGAGGGTAAGTCGATGGGTTTAAGGCTGGTGCAGCTAATCAGATTTGGTCCACCGCAACTGCCAAGAATGAACAATTTTCCGTCCGCAGTGAACGCCACCGGAGTAGGCTTACCTGTATTCATCCCCACTTTTAATTTCTGTATGTTGCGGTTTTCATCAAGCACATACACATCGGGAGGATAAATCTGATTGGGGTCCGACTCTGAACCGGAACAACAAGGTGAACGCTGGCGCTCTCCGCCCAAGATGTAAAGCCTGGAACCCAGTTTCGCACAGGCCATCACTAGAGGGTATTCTGAGGCAGGGAATTCAATGATTGGCTCAATTCTTCTTTGGTCGGAAGGTTTTTTCTCGTCGCATTCACGATTACAGAGGTCTATGGGGATGGCGAACAAGGTGTGAGCCATGCTGCTTCCAAAATGAGTCATAAATAAGTAGACGCTCTTCATATTCATCGCACCGCTGCTGCTTTTCTTCTTCTTGAGGAAATACTTGTAAGAGTGAGCAGCAAATCAATGGTTTGTTAAGAAGAAGAGTTTTTAAAGAAGAAGAGTACTCCATACTTCGTAAACCCCTAAAATTATAATATTATCAATAAAAAGGAAAAATTAAAAAATACCACCACAAATTATACAAAAGAAATAGATTATAACACTATAAAATCTTAAACTTTTATCATAACACCATAAAAAAAATCAACAAATTTGATTTCACCACCAACTAACGGATTCTTGGATGAAATCTGTTAGTAGGGCTCACTGTGAACGCGTGTCAGTCAGCTATTTGTTCTAAAAAAAAAGGATAAATAAAAAAATACTCTAAATCCTAACCCAACCCAACCCCACCACCGTAACCACCTGCCAAAGCCAAACGCTGGAACCTCCTGACCTCCTGACGAAACTCCCTAACCTCCTGTCGGAAAACGCCGGAACCCCCTGACCTCCCGCTGGAACCCCTTGACCCCACCAAAACCGCCGACTCCACCTAATCCCCCTTTCCTCCTCCCGGAAAACCACCCCAGCCACCGCAACCGTCTCACGCAATGCCCAGAACTCCGCCTGCCCAACTCTAGCACCCAGACGTTTTCGCCGTTTCAAGGGTGGAGAATAGGAGGGGTGGTTTTGAGCGGTGGTCGAAAAACACTGGCTGGTTTTCCGTGAAGGGGAAAAGGGGAAGGCGCTAAGTTGCTGGTTTTAGGGGTGGTGGTTGGGCTGGTTTCGACGGTGAAGGTAGGGCAGGGAGTGCCGGCGGCTAGGGTTAGCCTGCCGACAGTGGCAGTGGTGGTGGTGGGCTGGGTTAGGGTTTAGGTTTTTTTTAATTTTTTTTTTTTTTTATAAAAACAAATAGCTGAGTGACACATGTCTAAGGTGAGCCTCACTAACGGATTCCATCCAAGAATCCGTTAGATGGTGGTGAAGTACAAGTTTTGGATTTTTTTGTGGTGCTATAATAAAAGTTTGAGAATTTGTGGTGTTATAATCCATTTTTTGCATAATTTGTGGTGTTATTTTCTAATTTTTGGATTCCTTTCTGAGGCATGATGGGCCACTACCAGGTATGGTCCATACCAAGAGACGAAAACAGTATAAAAATCAATAATAACAGTATAAAATTAATAATAACAGTATAATAAAAAATACGCTCTTTCCTCTTTCCCTCTTTCTTTATCAAAAATCTCGCTGGAATAATAACAATATAGAATAAAAAATAACAGTATAAAATCAACAATAACAATATATTTATCAATAATAACCGGATAAACAAAAACAAAAAAAGTACTTGGTATGGACCATACCAGGTATGGGCCTATACTTACTCGATTCCTTACCCTTTTTTATTTTTTGAAAGAACTTACCCTTTTTTTTTGTTTAACAAAATGCCTATTTACACACTATATTGATATATACCCACGTTAATGAATGCGTGGTATAGCTTTTAAGGTTGTTATGCCACCTAATCGTGTACTTATTACCTTATTGGCTTAAACTAGCCTTTTGGCCCGTGCAATGCACAGGTTATTCATAGAAAATTGCATTGAAATTAAAAATGAATGAGGAAATATAAGTAAGTCATTATGGTTATAATGTGTAATAAAAAACATGATTAAAGTCACAGGAATTTTATGATGAAAATAAAAAGAATTTTATGATGAAAATAAAATCGAATTATAAGATATTTATTAAAAGTTATGATTAATTATGTATATAAAAAATATTAGAAGTACTAGTTTCATGCCCCGTGCGATGCCAGGGTTGTTTAATGAATTTATAAGATAATTTTTTTTATCTATATACCAAGTTTTAAAATATATCATTGATACAAAATTAGTTAGGAATTGATGTGATTTTGTGACGATTTAAATTATGCAATAAGGATATAATGACTAATAATAATATTGGTGAAAATGCTTGATTTAAAAAATTATATAAAAAAAATAGCAAAGTACGTTTGAAATATTAGAAATTTCTAAAAATTAGCCAAAAATAAAGCAAATCAAAAAATTGTTCTAAGCCCGTTGAGTTCACCCGAACTTGAAACTTTGGGCTAGTGTGAACATTTTTTGACCTGTGACCTGAAGTGACTCGACCCGTGACCTGACCCGATTAATAGTTCTACATAAAGTAATAAAATCATATTAGATTGTGAAGTATTTTATTTAAATCTATTAGCATATATTATAAATGAATGTTGCATTTTTTGAACTACTTCCTTTGCTCCTTAAAAATTTATGATATAAATATAATTATATATGATAATTATTAAATTGTTGTCTACATGACGTGATATTTGGTGAAAAGTTGAAATGTCAAGTGTTGTCTTGTGATCTGGCTACACTTATAATTTATTTTATACATGTGAAATAGAGGTATTTTATCGGAAATAAAACTCTAAATCAACAATTTTATCCTATAAATCTATCCAAATTTTATTGAAAATAAAACTCTAAACTAACTTTTATTTTTTATACTACAAAATGTATCCTAGTTTTTTATCCTATTAAAAAAATACAACTTTTTTATTCATAAAATATATATCTAAATAAATCCTATGTGTCATATTAATATTTAATTGTTATCTCGTGGCTCGACACTTGGCAAAAAACTGAAATGCCAAGTGTCGTTGTCTCGTGGCCTGGCTAAAAATTTAGCTTTATATATTAGTTACTAGTTTTGTGCCAGGCGACGCCCAGGTGGTTGATAAAATTTTAAGATAACATTTTAACTTGAATGTTAAATACAGTCAAATCATTCGTTTTGATAATGTATGATATTTAGACATACGATATCATGTGGAGTGTACTTTTTGTAGTTTTGCTTGTAAATAGATATCTATGTTATTATTGACTTGAAATTATTTTTATTGAACTTAAATTATTTTCACTGAACTGAAAGTATTTTTACCAAACTAAAATTATTTTTACTAATTAAAACTTATTTTTATTGATTCTCTAATATTATTTTAAATAAATTAAATAACAATGCATTTTGTATGCGGCTAGCCACACCATCTAGCCGAACAAAGTAACCCCTATAAAACTGACCGAGTAACTCATGTGATACTAACTGAGCAACCTCTAACACCGACTAAGTAACCCACCCCTATATATTTATAACACTGATTGAGTAACCACTATGACACTGACCAAATAACCCTTATAGCACTAACGAAGTAACTTTTGTAATAGTTGGCACAATTTGGCCAGCTACGTATAAAAGTTTGTGATTAAATATATTATAAATAATGGAACTTATTTTATAGAACTTTTTAAAACGAATTTGATGATGGAAATAGAACAGAGTTATAGGACATTTATTAAAAGTTATGATTAATTTTGTATATATGAAATATTAGAAATCTATCGGTAAAAAAACTCTAAAAAACAATTTTATCTTAAGAATCTATCCAAAAATCGCTTACTTAGTATCATATGTGTCACAACAATACCTATTTTTCGCCTATGTGGCGCGACACTTGGCGAAAAACTGGAATGCCAAGTGTCACTGTCTTGTGGTCTGGCTGCGAGACCGGCTTTATATATTAGTGATATGATATGATATCGATAATAAAACTCTATACAACATTTTTATCTTAAAAAATCTATCAAAAAATCGTTTACTTAGCCTCAATAATATCTATTTGTTGCCTATATGACGCGACACTTGGCAGAAAACTGAAATGTCAAGTGTCGCTGTCCCGTAACCTGGTTGCGAGATCGGCTTTATTTATTAGTGATATAACTAGCATTCTGGCCCGTGCAATGCACACGTTATTTATAAAAAATTGCATTGAAAGATGAATGAGTTGAGGACATATCAATAAGTCATTATGGTTATAATGTGTATTAAAAAAATGATTAAGGAAATTAAATTTTTTAAAAACTTTAAGTGAAAATGAGGATTTAATAAAGAAAGTGGAGGGACTAAAATTAAAGAGTAAAAAGGAAAAGGTTAAATTAAAGACGGGAGATGAGATGAAGTGTGCGTGGAAGATGAAGTATAAGTTTAATGAAAGAATTAAAGAAAAATAGTGTAATAAAAAATTAATTATGTAAGAAGACATGTGGCACTTGGGTTAGAGAGGAAGATGGAGAAGTGTAATAAGATGGAGACATGTGTCTTTCTTGGTAAGAGTTTTTAATACTAAGTATAGATATAAATATGATATGATTAATTATGTTTTGGATTTATTAATTTTATAAATAATGATTCAAATTCATGTAATTCTTTGAAATTATGAAATTAATAGCATGGTCTTGATTTTGTTGAGTATCAATTTATATTTCATAATTTATATCTTTTATTTTAGGAGTTTCACAATTACACACACGTGTAAGTTACTTACTTTACTTATTGGTAATATATTAGCCGTATACTATAAGATAACAATATCTCAGTGTCTTCACTCCATAATATACACATGTGAAAGGTTAAATTGTGATAATGATCTTATCTTAAGGAATATTCAAGAGTGTTTAACAAAATTTTAGGAATATATATAGCAACACCCAACTCATTCCATGTAATAATATAGCTTATGCCTTATGAGTGTTTTCCTGTGTGCCTTAGTGGCCCTTAAATATATGACCTAAGTCAAGTTAGTCAACTTGCTGGTTTCTATGAGATGCAAATCATGCAATATGTTACACAATTGACAACCTGCTGCTACTCTTCATTTGTTTATTGTTATTGTTGTTCCAATGACTTTTTTTCCCCTATTTTTATACGTTTTAATGAACTACATAAGCCCACTTTTTCAGAGCATATTGGGATTTAGCGGCCTTATGTTATTTCTTTTAAAGTATGTTAAAGGTTCAATCAGAATGATTTTAAGGTGTTTTATGGTTTTTTCTTAGGGCATTGATCGTGTGGGTTATGTAGGTAGAACTGCTTAGATCATTGCCAACTACTGAGTTCTTGAGTATGGATGGATCGCTCATAAGGACTTCCAATTCTGAATACCCTAGATAATGGAGGGATGTTAAACTGATGGTTTATGGGGTCGAATAGCACTATTTGGTTCTTTCAAATTTGGTGACATTCTTAGGTAGACAATTATTGCTTACTATTATTAGCTAATTGTTGATGCTTTCGTAGTTAGATGTGTAGATTTCGTGTTTCGCTAGGATGTGCAGTGCTTGCAGCCAAGGTATGGAATCAATTATATCTACATAATATTGCTAAAATGCAAATTAATTCTGTATATAAGTCGGTTTAAAAACTATTTTCCACAATATCGTACATATAGGATCAGTTCTAAAGCTTGGAATTTGCTAGTTTAAAATTGCTAACAATGTATATAGAACCACTAATACCATTAGAGGTTCTATGCATATAACCTATAATGTCATTAGCGGTTCTTATTTGAAGCTACCTCATTTACTTAAGCTTTCAATTATGCCAAATTACATACATAGTACCACTAATGATAAAACCAAATTATTTAGAATCACTTATGGTATTAGCGATTATATATATAGAACCGCTAATACCATTATCTCTAATACCATCAAAGGTTTTATAGTTAGAACCGCCAACAATGTTAGTGGTTTTATGTTTGCAAGTAACGAATCTTGAAACCGAGCTTACGTGGATGTTATTGTGAGAAATACTCCATATGTTTCATAATAATCGCAACACTTTCTTTTTTACATCTGTTTCATAATAATTGCAACTTTTTTTTTTATTTGGTAAGGATCCATTATTATTTTATTACTTTTCTCTCCTACTAACCCCTCACTTACACTACCTTTTTTTTTTTTTTTTATTATTATTATTATTATTATTTTTCTTTCCTAATATAAGTAGCAATTTAAAATATCTCACTAATATGCTTTATACTAAGTATTATAAAATTCATCTTTTGATCTTACTTTTTAATGTGAATCGCTAAACATCGCCCGCAAATCTCCACATAAAGCCCACAAATTTGTATTGAAGTGACCTTATTGCCCTTTTCGTTTTTAAAAAAAAACCACTCACTACATCTCTCTAAAAAAATCAGAAGATCTACCTCTGTCGAGGCGGCAAGGGAAAGAGGCGGCGGCGGCGGAGGAGGAGGAAAGGCGGCGACTTGGTGGCATGGCGTGTGGCTTGGAAGCCCAGCCAACGGTAGAGGCGTCCAAACCAGGCGCCTGCCCACTGGCTAAGGCTGCCGGATCTGGCGCCACCGCTAGTGGGTGGGCGTCCTGGCCAGGCGCCCCACTTGCCTTATATATATATATATATTTTTTTTTTTTTGGAAAATCAGAAAATTTGTGTTACTTTTAAATAATTTTGTTTTATGTCTAATTTTTTTTAATGTGTTTGATTTTTTTTTAATATTTATTAATTTTATGTGTTATTTTTTATAAGTCTATGTATATATATTTTTTTTATAAAATCAAATAAAAAACATAAATTTCCACATCCTAAATCAAAACATAAATTTATTAAACATAATTTAAAAAAAAAAAAACTGTTTTTAATAGAATTCCGGATTTTCAATTTTTTTTTTTTTAAAAAGAAAAAAAACAAAATAAAAAAAAGGCAAAAAATAAATAAAAATTAAACGGTAATGGCGGCGTCTGGCAGAAACGCCAGTGCACTAGTGATGGCGCCTGGCCTGGACGCCAGTGCACTGGTTGTGGCGCCTTGCCTGGACGTCCTTGCCATGGTTCCGGCGTCCAAACTAGGCGCCACCTCATTTTCCGTCGAAGACAACGTATCTCCGGCGTCCCTCACCTCTCCGGCCTCCCCTCCAGTCTCCCTGGGCAACCCAGTTTGACTCCACATTTGTTAGATCGAGATTTGTTCACTTTGGGTACGATTTTAGAAATGGGCAAAATTGTCAAACCATGTCTAATTTGTGGGCTTTATGTGGAGATTTACGGGCGGTGTTTAACAAATCCCCTTTTTAATTCTCCTAAAAACCAATGTATTGTGTATATAATTTCTTTTAAAAAAAAATGTTAGTCCCATATGGAATCAATCACATAAAATAAGAAAAGAAGAATATTTGAAATATAACATTAAAGTACAAAATAATTCATAATTAGTTTACCTTATTTAAGTTTTCTGATTTTTTTTTTTTTTTTTTTTTTTTTTTTTTGGAAAAACATAAGTCATAATGCATAATTTAAGGTAGAGATTTCCTTATTTAGAGCCATGTCATCAATCCACAATCAATTAATTTCCAAAAAAATTAAGTTAAAGTTGGAGCATATTCTATATGAGTAGATCTTTTTAAAACGCCCAAATAGTATATGAGACTAACATTATGAAACGGAGGGAATATTGTATAAGGAATTTATTTATGTTATTACTGTGTTGTTCTTATTTATTTGGAAAATTGGTAATTACCACCACCTACTATAGTTCACATTTTAGTAATTACCACCTACAATTATTTTTATTTTATTTTACCATCAACATTTTTCTAAAACATCAAAAATTACCACCTCTTTGCTCAAAGCCTCTTGTATGACGTCACTTGGGCCCCACTCCTTATTTTTCCCTCTTTTTTTTCCTTCTTCTTACGATTTTCCCTTCTTTATTCATCAAATTTGGGCAAAAATCTAAAATTGAAATATGAAACATAAAATTAGGGTTTCAAAAATAATTCTTCTTGCTTCAATACTCAAATGCAATCAAGGAAAAAAGTATGTTTTGTTGTTTTATGCTTTCGAAAACTTAAATTAGGGGTTTTGAAATGAAATTAGGGTTTTGAAATCAAATTGGAGATTTGATTTGAGTGAGGCATTTGGAGAAATTAACTCAAATTTCTTGAATTTGACGTTATGATTAACAAAATTATGGTTGTCATTGATGTTAAATTTACCAAAAGCAATAAAAAAAAAAACCCAATTTACCTAGCTTTTTGCCCAATATGCATGAGTTTGAAAGCAATAGATTTTCTAAACTTGGTACCCCTCCATTGTTGTCTTTGTTGTTCATTTTTGGTCCCTTTGTGTTCTTTTACGGTGAAATTACTAATTGAATGATAATTTTTGAAAAAAAAAAATTACCCAAAAAAATTGAAAAGGAGAGAGAGAGAGAGGGGGGGGGGCAGTGTGAATCTAACTTGTGAGGAAAAAAATGGTGGATTAGCATCACCAAAGAGAATTAAAGAAGAAAGAAAATGGAATTGAAAGAATAGAGAAGGGGAAATTGAGAGGAAAAGGGAAAAAAGAGGGAAACTGTAGGGTATGACGTCATGCATGAACGTTTGGGAAAACTAGTGGTAAAATTTAAGGTTTTGAATAATTGTTGGTGGTAATATAAAATAAATATAACTGTAGGTGGTAATTACTAAAACGTGAATTATAGTAGGTGGTAATTATCAAATTTTCCTATTTATTTTTATAAAACTTACTTAAAACCTTTTTATTTTTTTATTATTTTTTTATTTTTTAGGAAAAATTGTCCGGAATAATCTCACCTTTGGGCCGTTCACTAAAAAAATCCCACCTTTACCCCCTGATCTTTTTTAATGGTCCCATTTTACCTGGAACCGGCTGAATAGGTAAATTTTTTTTTAGAAGTTTAATTTACACGTGTCGTTACTTAATTGGTAAAAAAAAAAACAAAAAAAAAAAAATTAAAAAACCACCACCGCCACACCAATTCAGCCACCACCATCCCCACCACCACCCAAACCCAAACCCTAGAACCACCATCCCACCATACCCGAAACCACCGCCACCTAGAAGCTGACCGTGCTGACGACCGGAATCCCACCCAGCCAACCCAACCCCAAAACCCCATTAACCCAAACCCAGCCAACCTCAAAACCATCCGAAAACCCACCAAACCAAACTCGACATTGGGTTCGACGCGGCTTGAATCAGAGGATGGGGGAGGTCAGCGACGTCGGAATCGGGGGATGAGGTTGGTCAGCAAGGTCGAAATTTGGGGGAGGGGGGAGTGGCCGGATTCTTGGGACAAGCTAAGGGAGTTCAACAGCCAGATTCCTGGGACAAGGGATTTCGCGCGTGGCCGGATTCCTGGGACATGGGAGTTCGGCGACCGAATTCCTGGGACAATGGAGTTCGACGGCCGGATTCTGGGAGGTTGACGGCTGGGAGTGGCGGCATGGTTGGTGGTTTGGCTGGTAGGTGTTTTTAAAATTAATTAATTGATTTTTTTTAACTTTTTTTTTAATTTTATTATTTGGACCAATCAGGTGCCAACACGTGTCAAATAACTTGCTATAACAAGTTAACTGACCGGTTGAGACCATTTGAAGAAAATTGGCATGAAAGGTGGGATTATTTAAAAAATAACTCAAAGATAAGACTATTTTTCACGGACGGCCTAAAATTCGGATTATTTCGGACAATTTTTTCTATTTTTGAAGGAAGCTTCCTTTAAGGAATCTTCTCATTTGTAAAGTGTAGCAGCGTGTAAAAAAATTGATGAGTTTCAGAAAAAAAAAAATCGATGAGTTTCAGAAAAGTTTAGTTGCATCCCCATTCCAATTTACACAGATCCAATTTTAAACCCTAAAAAATCCACCAATTTTCCCCCTAATTTCTTCTTAACATTTTAAAATCCGAAACACAATTCAAAACGAAACGTTATCAATGGTGACAAAAAGTTGAAGAATTCAGAAGAAAGAAAGAATTCAGGCGAAATGGACGTTCGAAGGGATGAAGAACAAAGTGAGAGAATACGGAGTTGTAGCAGATGCATGGTTAAAGGTGACAAAATGTGTTACCAACATATTGTTTCATATTTATTTCCAGTAATTAAGAAGCATAATTCTCCTGAATCTGGAAAAATCGAAGAAAAAAGTTCCCAGAAATTAACCCCAGTTCAATTTAATGGGGATTTTGTTGAGAATAAGAAAAATGAAGAAGAAGAGATAGAGGGGAATCATGGTGCTGTAAAAGAGGTTGAGGAAAATGAGTGCACACCAAGTGTTTGCGAAAATGGCTCTGAGAGAGAAGAGAAAAGTCCGCTGGAAATAACACTTACGAAACTTAAGGAGAAGCTTGTTAGAAGTAAGAAAAAGGAAGAGGAAGAAAGTGCGCGGAAAATTTCAGTAAGAGGGAAGAAAGGGAGAGGTGAGGAGAGAGAAATTGGGATTTCCCGGGTTAAGTTTCGAAAGATTGAGGAGAAAGTTGATGACTTTGCTCATAGTAATGAAGGGCTTGGTAGTGTGGTTGAGGGGAAACTGCGGAATGAGGACGATGGTGACGATGGTGATGCATTGTTTGAGGATGATTCTCAACAAGAGGAAGAAAAACAGGAAGATGAAGAAATAAAGAAGGGCACACCAGGTGTTTGTGAAAATGGCACTGAGGGGAGTAAACACAAGATTGATAAAGTAATTGGAATGACTGGGTTTCAGTTTCCCTTGTTTTGAATTTTCTTTGCTGTACTGTTTTCTGACCATTTTTTTTTCTTCTCTTGGCCAGAGGATTAAGATTGATTCGAGCGTGTGTCATCAGTGCCACAGGGGTGACAAAGGAAGAGTTATTAGGTGCTCCAAATGCAAGACCAAACGGTTTTGCATTCCTTGCATCACAACCTGGTCTGTCTTTCTGTTTTTGATGTTCATTGTGCTTGTTCAATATCATGGTTGAACTTATTATAAAGTAACAAGTGTACTTGAAAATTAACTTTATATCATTGTGCTGATAAATACCAAACTTTCACTTGTTCTGTTGTATGTTGAGGACATTTGTCATGTACTTGAGTGTGATGCGGAATAAATTTTAATCATATTTACCCCTTCTGAATTTGTTGTATAACTTCCTACTTGCTGCGATATTCTTAGCTACTACCTCTGCCTCTTATTATGTTCAACAAAGCTCTAGACATGGACTTCTAGGCAAAATTTGTTTGTGGGTGATAACTGGAGATAGAAAGCTAGACATGCATGTGATAAGGAGTGAGATAGAGAAATGACAACTTAAAATGGAAAGAAAACATTGTTGCACATAGTGGGTAACATACGTTTTTAGTATATGTTAGATATATTATGAAACGGAGGTAGTATTTACTTTGCATAACTAGTGATTGTTCCGGATTGTTACAAATAGTAAAATTTTGTCTATTTGAGGAAAATAAATTAAATAAGGATTAATACCGTTTTTTAATCCCAACTTTCACCAATTTAGTTTCATTAATCCCAACTTTGGATTATTCCTCAATAATCCCAACTTTAAGGTGGCCTATCATTCTTCATACCCAACCCGTAACTAAACCTGTTATATCAGGTGAGTTGACACGTGTCAAGTCCCGATTGGTCTAAAAAAAAAAACAAAAAAAAAAAAAAAAAAAGTAAACAAAAAAAACCAAGCCCCACCCACGACCACCCTCCCCACCACCAGCCACAACCCCCTTTCGAAACCCCATCCCTGCTGCCGACTGGACACCCCTCCCCCGTGCCGGCACCGGTGACGCCCCTCCCCCTACCTCCTGAACCACCGGTAATGTTTTTACACACAGGCTGAGTAATCACAACTTAGTACCAGGAATGATTTAATGCTCAGGCAAAAAGAAACCTTAACAATAGATAGTAGTATGAAAGTTGGAATCATGGTGCTCACAAACAACATAATTTCATTAATCAATATCTACAACTAAAAATTAATACACTAATACCCAAAAATATTTCATAATCAAATTAATAAAAGTTGGAACAAGATAAAATCAAATACTACCAGGGACGTGGTTGAGGGAAATACTGGTGGAGGAAAGGGCGTGCTGAACGGTGGAAGAAATACGGTGAGTTTCGCCGTAACCACCGTAGTTCAATTTAAGGAGGGTGGCTTGAAACGGAAAGGGGAAGGGAAGAGGGGGGTGGGGTCGGAAACACGGACCAGAAGGGGAGGGGGCACCATAAACATGGACGGGAAGGGGAATAGGGTCGGAAACAAGGATAGGGGCTGGGGAGGGGGTTTCCGGTGGGGGTGGTCTGGCGGAGGGGGGCAGGTGGTTTCCGGTGAAAGGGGGCTGGGTAAAGGGATTTTTTTATTTTAATTCTAAGATTTTTATTTGAATTAAAATCATCATTATTATTTAAAAAAATGTTAAAACAAAAAAATAAAATCTTAACAAATTTTGGTTTTTTTTTTAAAATATTTTTTTAACCAATTAATTTGTGACACGTGTCACTTTAACCAAAAAAAGAAAAATTAACCCATTCAACCGGTAACCGGTTTTTGGGATTGAAGAATGATAGGCCACCTTAAAGTTGGGATTATTGAGGAATAATCCAAAGTTGGGATTAATGAAACTAAATTGGTAAAAGTTGGGATTAAAAAACAGTATTAATCCATTAAATAAATATAACTCCACAAAGTGTTGGAGTTAAAAATAATGTTAACTGCTTGTGTAAACTTTTTAAAGAGATATGCTTATAAGACATTTTTATATCTTATTTTGAAATATTTAAAAAATATTAGATTGGTGTTTTGGACTTCAAAAAATACATGGTTAAGTTTTCACTTTTTCATTTCAAAAGGTCATGTGTTTGAGTTTTTTCTAATTGAGGGGTCATGTGGAAATTTGACGCTTTTCAATACAATACGAAGTAGCATAGGTATAGATTGTTTGCTTTGCTCAGCTAGTTTCTTTGTATTGTCTATTCTATTGGTTAAAATTATTCATTACTAATAGTTGTTTCTGCTTTATGCAATTGCTCTTTATTCTCTATCGACAAGATAATGTAGCATATGTTGTCAAGTTATAACCTGACTCTTTTAAGATGAGCGCCGTAAATGCCTACCGTGCACTGTACTCCCCCCCTCCCCTCTTTCGTTACCTTTTATTAAATCATCTCATTTAACGGCGTTGGTGTCTTATTTCCAGTAGTACTGTTTTCGAAATATAATAATAATTAAAAAAGAATTCCAGTAGTATTATGGCGTTTGATGTAAAAAAGGATGTTAAAATCCTCTTGATGATTTTGTGGACCAGGTATCCACAGATGACCGAAGAGCAGATTGCGCTGGCTTGTCCAATTTGCCGTGGGAACTGCAACTGCAAGGCATGTCTGCGCATGGAGGGACCTTTCAAAGTGTGATTTTCCTCTCTTTATCTCAGTGAGATGTTTCTATTTGCTGTATTATTTTACTTACAGAATTCATGGGTTGACATTTTTTTTATAGAATCAGGTGAAGGATGGATATAATATTAGCCTAGAAGTAAAGATTGACCACACCAAAAATCTGTTGAGGAGTGTTCTGCCATTTCTAAAGCAATTTAATCAGGAACAGATGACAGAAAAGGAAATAGAAGCCAAAATTCAGGGTATTGTTTCATGTTCTCTTGTAGGATGGCATCATATCTTTTCTAATTCACAGTTGCCTTTATGTGCATGTTGATCACTTTTGTTGATTTCTTGCAATTTGATTTAGATGCACATTTTAAAATGACTTGATGTGAGAACCATTTCCTTGTGTACCAGCAGACGAACGATGCATAATTGCATAGTATTTTGTCACTGAAATCTGATTTTGCTATTAATTATTTTTGGGAAGTTGACTCCAATATCTTGCGCAGAAGTACTGGGTTTATCTTCTGTTTTGTCAATGTATCTACCCATGTGTAATATAACTACAAAATCTGAAAACTCTGACATGTCATATTCTGGGTATGATCTGTTTCCAGCATGTCGCTGTGATGACTAAATAATTGATTATTATTCCTCATAGTATTTTAATTGATAATGTTTTTTTTTTTGGTGTTTCGACTTTTGCAACTCTTTGAAGAAGATAAACATTGTTGAACGAGATTTTTTGTGGATAATTGCAGCCTAAATTTTCATGTGGATAATAATGTTTGGAACTAGGTGGACGTGTAGTGAAATATTGCTAGGAGGATCATAGAGTTTTTTCTGTGCACTCTAAATATTGACCCGTGCATTTATTATGATTTTTATCTACTTGCTATTGTCTGTTCCCAGTTGCTTATTCATACAATCATACTTGTATTGTGTGTGTGTGTGTGTGTGTGCGGGCGCGTGCGTGCGGTGCATGTGCGTGTGTGTGTAAAACTTTGGACATTAATATTGTTAGTTTGGTTTTAGTAAAAGTTATAAAATTTGATATTTGAAAAGCATAAATCAAAACGAGTATTTTTTTCTTACAAATAAAACACAAAAGATGGTCAAAGAGGGATACGTGAATAGCGAATAAATCCAAATGGAGCTATTAAAAAAAAAACAGATGATTTTTTTTTTAATGGATTCTAGGTTATCATCTTGTGGTTTCAAATTCCCCATGTATACTCCAAAAATTGGCTTGACGAAGATACCTTTGTGACAGTTGTTATAAATTGGTGGTTGTTCTTGTAGGTGTACTAGTATCTGAAGTAGAAATTCAAAATGCAATTGGGCGAGAAAATGAGCGTGTATTCTGGTAAAGGGGTATACTTTAGTGCTTTGCTGTTCCTGATGAGTTGCTATTAGTCTTCAGGCCATGATTCGGTCATATTTGGTGCAGCAACAACTGCAGAAACTCCATTGTCGATCTTCACAGAAGTTGTCCAGAATGTATGTATGATTTGTGTCTCACTTGCTGCCGGGAAGTTCGTGCTGGACAGCTGCAGGTTTGTGAAGAAGCTGTAACGGAATATGTTAACAGGGATGTACAATCTATGCATGCTAAAAGCTCTCGTGGTCGGTCAAAAAAATCTACTAGAGGCTACAACACTCTTTCCAATTTGGAGGATTCAGCTAGAAAGAGAGCGCATGCCCAATCAGAGAGAATTGCTGGAGGCAAAGATGCTCCTGCTCAAGTAAAGAGAATAGCTGGCGGCCTTTCTCCTGAGTTACCCCTTGATCAAAACAAGGCTACATCTGAATGGAAAGCAGAGAACAATGGTGCCATAACTTGCCCTCCACCAATATATGAGGGTTGTGGTGGTGCAATTCTTGAATTAAAATGTATCTTATCAGATGGTTGGGTCTCAGAATTGTTGAAGAAAGCGGAGCAGACTGTGTCCCAATGGGAACAAGATAATTCTTCCCATGCTCCTGAGGAATGTTCATGCTCTGCTTCAGATGTTGACTGTGGAGGCATCGTGCGGAAATGTGCTTTCAGAGAAGGTTCTAATGACAATTATTTATATTGCCCAGATGCTGGGGACATTCAAAATGGAGATCTCAAACACTTCCAGTGGCATTGGACCCTAGGAGAACCAATCATTGTCAGGAATGCTCTTGAGACTAATCCTGGTTTAAGTTGGGAACCAATGGTCATGTGGCGTGCTTTTCGTGAAGTTGGAAATAGGGTATTGAAGGTGAAAGCTGTTAATTGCTCAGATTGGTCTGAGGTAACTGCTATGCTACTTGCATCTCAGGACAAACTAATTTACCTGCTTAAATTGATGACCTACATTGCCATTTTATGTTTTCTGTTGCTTTGAGTGTTTCTAAGCTTGGTGTTTTTTTTTTAAACCTTATCAAAATCCTATACTATTTAATGTATGGGGCATTTTTTGCTTCTAATTTATATGCAGTTAAAATCTGTGATCTTCCTATTGATATGGAGCCACAATTTGTCTTGATATGCTTTGGACTTAAATGAACTCGCTTATGTGTCCCTGTTGTCTCTCTTCAGCTTTTCATATCTCCATTCACCCTATAAATGATAAATTTCATCTGGTTCAGGATTTTGATAGGTAGTTTCAGACAATTACTAAGTATAGTAATGATAGTCATGGATATAGTACGAACTACAAAGTAATTGTAGCAGTCTTCATCTAATAGTAAATATTAAATTATAATCATCATACATAAATAAACATTGAAATTTTTTTCTTGATCTATCTCTTATTTACGAGAAATTTTCTTAAGGAACTCTCGTCTATAAATGATCACGGTTTATTTTCTAAATAGTAAGTACGGAATATATGAATTTGGAAACAAGCGCACTTCATTGTGGAAGACTTTCCTCCGAATTGTAGAAGAGGGATGCAATTATAAATACATTTGAATATTCTTTTCATGCTAGCTAATAAATACGTCCAACCATGAAATTTTCCAATATGATAGGACTGTAAAGAACTAATAAATGTAACTACTTCACATAAACTCTGGATTGTAACATTCATCACTCCTTGCGACCTTGCATCCCAAGTTGTCTTTTCTATTTTAGTCAATCCACCATAAGTCAAGACTTTGGCAAGCTATTTGACCATCATTGATAACAAAGGGCCACTTTTTTTTCTAAAATTTTAACTTTTGTTTTTTTTTTTTTTTTTTTTTGTTTTTCATTAAGTTAAGGTTTTATAGTGTGTGTTATTTTGTCCATTGTTTTTGCTTTTATCAATGCTGTGATTCTCAATTGTATAACCTTTTTGTTCTCTGTTGCTTAAATTGTGATGGATGTTGGGTACCATTCGCTGTAGGTTGATCTCAACTCTCACCAATTTTTTAAAGATTATTCACGAGGTCGATTGGAGGGTGCTAAGTGGCCTGGCTTACTGAAGTTGAAAGACTGGCCACCTATTGGTAAATTTGAGCAGCGTTTACCACGTCATAGTGCTGAATTTATCAAAGCATTGCCATTTAAGGAGTATACACATCCCAGGAATGGAGTTTTGAACCTAGCTGCCAAGTGGCCTTTAAGAACTTTGAAGCCAGACTTGGGTCCAAAGGCCTATATTGCTTATGGATGTGCTCAAGAATTGGGTTCTGGAGACTGTGTCACCAAGCTTCACTATCACATGTCTGATGTGGTACGTATTTTTATCTGTATCTATCTATTTCTTTGCACCTTGAATGATGCATGAATGTTCCTCCATGCAATCAACATTAATACAAAATTTGAAATTGCCTATAGTGTGTACGAAAAGGTCTACTATTTCATACTCCCTCTATTTGCAAGTAGCTGTTCCACTTCCTTTTTCAAGCTCAAAGTTTGTTATTATTGACTCTGTATTTTAACTAATATATATGAAAATTATTAGTGTATACAAAAATTTCTTGTTATTTCCCTTTTTCTATATCGGGCGGTTCTTTATGACAATTCATGTTAGCTATTACCTAATCATTTTGGGACTAAGGATTTTTTGTTATTTGTTTGTTATACAAAAATTTGTATTTACCATGAATTATTTTGATTCGTATGTACAAAAAGTATACTTTATTTATTTATTTATTTATTTTTTTAAATATGTAACTAAAGTTAGTAATGGTCAAGCTAGATGATTAATTACTTACAAATGGAGGGAGCATTAGTTTTGAGCACTGCAAGGTCTGCAACATCCTCTATTGCTGTTTTGGCTGATGACTGTATGATATATTGTCATTATGTTGACTTTAATTGCAAGGACTCTTAAAGTAGAAACTTGTCTGTTTGATTTAGTGATGACAGTGCTAGAAGAGATCTGTCAGCTGTAAAGTTATTCATTACTACTATGCTGGAATTGCCATGGTTGTCCTGTTTGGAGATATTGTGTATATATTGCAAGCACAAAAAACTAAGTTATAATATTATGCTTTCCATAATAAATGTAGTTATCATTTTTTGTTGTTGTTTATTGATGTGTTGTTTTTTCATTGATTAATGATCAAACAGTTTAAGTTGGCAGGCTTTATGTAATAAATGCGATTATGCGAATTATGCAATAAAATTGAATAAGGCTGTGTGTGTGTGTGTGTGTGTGTGTGTGATTGCAACTTGATACCAATGAACTAGGCCCGTTAGAGTTCAATTATAATGTCTTGGCCATTTGAGAACTTTGTATTGCTATGTGTTGAAGTTCTGCTCATTACCAAAGCAAACAATATGCTTTACAAACAAGCAATGTCTTGCATTTGACATCGATCAGTTCTAAACTTCTAGATGATAGTTTTATTGGAAGGTTGAAGGTTTTTACTCAGTATTTTTTGTTTGAAATGTGCTGAGTCTACTTACTGCTATTTTGTTTATTGGATTTCTAGGTCAATATTTTGACACATACTACTGAAGGTACTCTGCATCTTGGTAAAGGTGCTCGTCCATCTGGGATCTTGGAAGGTTCAGAGGATAAAAGTGAAGGTGCTCTTTGGGACATCTTTCGTAGAGAAGACGTTCTTAAGCTACAGGAGTATTTGAAGGGACATTATACGGAATTTAGGCATGATCATTGCTCTCCATTGAGCCAGGTAATACTACTATTCATTCATTTAATTAAGGCATGTAAGCTACATAAGGCAAGTGATCAATTTCAGGTTGCAAGTAATAATGTTCCTGTGAGGATTAAAAAATTTCTAATATAAATAAAGATGACAAATGTGTAAAATTTTACTTCTCGAGTATTTAATAATTTAATAGATTATACTAATGACTTGATACAAAGAACAAAATCTTAGCCAATGGCAATAGATGCTAAGGCTTCTGGTTCATTATTCCAATATCTATATAGTGATTCTTGCAACTATATTGGGACCACATTTCCTTACTTATAAAGCTGTCCCACATTTCTTGCAACACTTTTATAAATGGCATATACCCACAATTTCTTTATTATTTCTCTCACTTATATTGGGACCACTTTACTTACTACTCCCTCCAATCCTTATTGTTTATTCCATTTGGAATCTTGGCACTAGTTATGATAGTTTCTTCTAAATTACTCTCAATATATAAAACAAAACGTAGTCATATTGGGTCTTATTTGATTTGTTTCAATTAGTAATTTATTAATATTTAATTGTTATATTGTTTTACTAATATGAAACTAAAAATATTTATGGCCAAAGTAATTTATTGCCAAGCATGCAAAGTCAAAATGGGAATAGCATTCAGGATCGGAGGGAATACTTTTTAAACAAACTTTATAAAAATAAACCCCTCACTCACATCCTTGAAAAGTAACGGCATATTTCCCACTAATTACATTGAAAAGATTACTCCACTCCCAAGTCCCAACTACCACCCATTTCTTTATAATCATCTACACAATAGTAGACTATAAAAGTGCAGCTTCCCCCTCTCTCTCCCAACAATGGTCCTTTTTCAATCTTTAGCTTTGGAATGTGGACCACGAAATGCGATGAGATTTGCTGGAGTTGGTTAAAGTATATAAATCTATGCAATTGTACCTAAAATCGATTGGTGGACTAAAATAAAGCAAGGCATTCTACTCTTGCTAGCAGTGGAATTAGTCCTTAATAAAGATTTAAATCGCATTGGGTCTTCAAAATGATTATCACCGGCTGGCGAAATTGGTCTTTAGGTCTAGTCTCCTTTGCCAAATTCAATGTCTCAGCTTGGACTACGAAGGTATGATGTCTATTAACCAGTATGAGCTATCCCATAGCACTCTCAAATTTGTAAATTTACTATAACTTAATTTGTAGATACCCAAAAGGGAGTAACCTCCTATAATATCAATATAGGGGTGACTTGGCATCAAAAGCTTACCAAATTAATTTTTAAACACCCCCAATCTGCCACTACCCTCAAGCTGACAATTTGGAGAGTGTTTGGGGAGATGAAGGGGATGGATGTATGTGGAGACTAAGAGATGGTGGGAATGATTTCCCAGATGAAAGGTACCCATTACCTAGGGGCAAGGGAGAAAAACAGGGAGAGTTGTAAAAAGGGACATACTGCCATATTGTAGAGGATAATAAACAGAAGGGGGCTGTGTCAAAAACCTGGAAGCTACCTGAGGAAAAAAAAAGGATGGAAAACTGCGTTGACCATTTTTTGTCACTAAACGCATTCTGCGTTGAGCTTTTTTTGTCACTAAATGTGCATTCTTGGTGAGAGGAGAGTATTAGATCCTACCATAAAAAGTTACTTGTCAGTCATGTACTCATGGTACATGATTCACGTGAAATGAAAGCCGGTCTACCTTTTATTACCATTATTAAGAACCATAACATATACTCACATGAAACTAAAATTAATTATTGGTATTAAATTAACACAAAATGAAGTATGTGTGGCTGCACTAATACCCTACAATATAGGAGTAGTTTTATGTGTGGCTGCACTAATACTCTCCATATAATCCCACACTCCTGCTCTTCTCTCTGTTTTGTGCTCACTGACTCTGTTGTGTTAAATTTCTTCTGCTCTTAAATCCTCTCTATGAAAAAAAGAAAACTAAAGCAGCATTTTTCTTAAGAAAAATTGCACCCCTAACCTACATTGTTCTGCCTTTTCTATTCTCTGGAAAGTGGTCAACTTGTTAGCCTTACTGCATTCATTCTTGCAAAGACAATAGGGTTTTTCTTACTTTTGCCTGCACCAATGAAGTTGAGCTTCATGGGAATTATTTTTCCTTCCTGCCATTCAGGTGCTGTTGGCAATGGTTTATATGTCTATTTGTTGTTGGAAGTGTTCATGCGCTAGTAAATTATCAAGGATCACTCTCTTTCTTATTGCTTGGGATGTGAGCATTGACATGCTTTCCTTTTTTTTCCTTTTAAATTTTGACACCCATCCATGTAATTGGAGACCCTAATTTTTACAAAAGGTGAATTGAAATCTATTTTTAAGCTCCTGATTTGCTAGCATGCTTTCCTTTTGGTTGGTATCTGAAGATTTGCCAATGCTGTAACTATATGCGCGTTCTAAGGACTGAGCTTTCTTTATGATGACATTAGTTTTCATTTATTATGTTAGCTATTCACAAACTTATTGATATATTCTTCTTAAGTTTCATTGTTTGATTTGGTATGAAAGTGTAGGTCATTCACCCTGTTCATGACCAGACATTTTACTTGAATGAGGAGCATAAAAGGAAGCTGAAGGAAGTATATGGTAGGTTTAAGATTGTTTTCTGTAGCTCTCTCAATGGTTTTTTTACTCAGCCTTTCTTAATCATTAACTTCTCTCTATTGCTGCTTATATTGGCTTGAATTCTATGCTACTTACAGGAATTGAGCCATGGACATTTGTTCAAAAGCTTGGAGAAGCAGTCTTAATCCCTGCTGGCTGTCTTCACCAAGTTAGAAACTTGAAGGTAACCATATTGATTCCCGTGGCCCTATCTTACTTTTACAAATTTTTTGAGTTATTGGATATTGATATATGCCTCTTAATATAAGCACTTAATACATTATGTAATTTGGTTTTATTTTAGGAACGCTTGACAAAATTACGCATTCCTAATCAAGTGGAAATATTGTGTCAAACCCTAAGGGTTGTATGCATGTATATATCATTTTCCTTTTTACTTTTATGGATCAAAGCTAGTTTCTTGGTTAATTTTGGGGATATTTGACAATTACCACCTACAGTTTTTTTTTGTTCGAATTTTACCACCTACTATTTTTTAAAATATTAAAACTTCCCACCTACTTGGCTCTCAACTCAAATGTGACGTCATGTGGGGCCCACTAACTACCTTCCCACCCTTTTTCCCTCCCTTTCTTTCTTTCTCACTCGATTTCTCATCCCCTGTATTGTACTCCTCTCAAAATTGGGAAAAAACTTCAATTCGTGAAAAAATTAACATGAATATGTAATTTAATTTGAAGTTTTCCCCAATTTTGAGAGGATTACAATATAGGGGAATGAGAAGTCGAAAGAGAAAGAGAAAAAAGGAGGGAAATAGGGTGAAAAGGTAGTTAGTGGGCCTCACATGACATCACACTTCCGTTCGGAGCCAAGTAGATGGGAAGTTTTGATGTTTTAAAAAATAGTAGGTGGTAAAATTCAAAAAAAAAAAAAAAAACTGTAGGTGGTAATTCCTAAAACAGCAACTATTGTAGGTGGTAAGTGTCAAAAAATCCTTAATTTTGTCTTCTATTTATTGTTCAGTTATCAGTACTCATGTTAAGAAGTTTAATAGGGGTGGGTCAAAATGTGTAAAAACTAAAAAGTGGATAATATGGGTTTATGTGATAGAGAGAAAAGGTGATAACAGAAAATGGTGGGCTTTATCCGTTATAGACAAGTGAAAGATAAATGTGGTGTTTTTTTTATTTTTTTTTTATTTTTTTTTCAAATACCTTTTTTAAGAGCATAGGAAATTAGGAAGTGCCATGTAAGAAAGTAAAATCCTCTCAAAAAAAATAAAAAGTAAGAATGTAAATATTGTCATTTAAAAAAAAACACACACACAATTGTGCAGCTATATTTAGAGTTTAGCAAATAACTTTTTTTTTTTGAAAGATAGCAAATAAAATTTCAAGGAAGAATATGAATAGGAGATGTCACATAATGACATAAGTATTTTTAAGTATTTATTCTTTGAGGCTGCCCCAGTCAATCTCCGTGATAAACAAATTTCGTTTATCACGGAGTATAACCCCTACCTCAAAAATTACACTTTTGTCCCCGTGATAAATCTCGTTCATGTATTTTCTCTTTATTCTTTAACCTCGTGCATCATGTGTATATTAAGCTAGTTGTATAATAAAAGATAATATTGCTATGGAGGGAGTATTATGCATGATTCTGATGAATTGACCTGTCTGTATGTTCCAGTCATGCATAAAGGTTGCGCTTGATTTTATCTCTCCTGAGAATGTTCATGAGTGTATCCGTCTTACTGGGGAGCTCCGTAGTCTGCCTCGAAATCACCAAGCCAAGGAGGATAAATTGGAGGTATGTCTTTTGCCGATGATTGCATATTTTCTAGTGCTTCCTTAGCATCATTGACTAAAACATAGCTAGAAGAATGTAAACTTCTGGGAAAAATCTGATTATATTCTTGGTGTAGGTTTGGAAAATGATTATATATGCTGTAAAGAAGGCTTTAAACGACTTGAAGACCATATAGGAGTCAGATGAAGCATTGGTTGCCTGAGCTAGACCTGGGTAATTTTTCTCGTAATTCAGGTCTGCAGTTAAGGGTGACTTGAACAGAGTTGAGGCTTCTATATTGTACAAATAATCTTAACTGAGCTTTAAAGTATAGCTTGCACACTCACAGCAAGTCTAATTGTGAGGATGGTGAGCCTCAAGGAAGGAATGTGGCAAGTCAGTCCAAACATTTGGAACATAATATTGACCCTTCTGTTTCTAAGACAATTTTAATTGACTTTACAAGTATTTCTATCTTTCTTCAATGTACTAACGGAAAGAAAGAAAAAGATTGGATTTTTTAATTATCATTTCCTCTGTTGAATACCGCCAACCCCTCCCCCCCCTAAATCTTAGCGCTATAATTTCAATTCAAAGTATGAATCTTATAACCGCGAGAATGGATACAAACACAGGAAAACACAAGCAGCAGTACTTGAAAGAATTAGCTCAAATGACACAAAATGTAAAATAAAAATTAATTACATTGATTGATCAATAACAAGTCTCCAAAGAAAAAGAACCCAACATATCAGCTCTAGTTATACTCCCCAACTGGCCAACTATACAACAAAATTACCAACACTTCCTGTCTGAAATCCATAATCCACAAACACTTCTACACTACAATTCCAATCCAATACAATAGTAGGACTAATCTACTTTTATCATAATCTACCACTGCCAATGGACAGCAACCTCAAAACTTCCGCAATGCCACCTGTCAATTATCTCATTTTCACTGCAACGCCAAACAAAATAACCAAATTTTACAATCCTATTCAATCAAATCAATACATATTACAAGCATTGACCCTAATGTAGATTATAATGTAGATTAATCAAGATTTTGTAGCTTAAAGATTAATCAAGACCCTAATGTAGATTATAATGTAGATTAATCAAGATTAATGTAGCTTAAAGATTAATCAAGACGGTGAAAAATCACATTTGTCAAGAACTACATTGTCAAATGTAGATTACTTTTTTTTTTTTTTTTGAAGGAAACCGGGCAGCTCATTCATTAAATAATATCCAATTCCGTGAGTTCAAGGTAACTCTCCGGAAGAGGTGCAAACCGTACTGTCAAATGTAGATTATAATGTAGCTTGAGTCTCAAAGTTTCCAACTTTCACTAAAATTATTTGATTCAAACCCGAATTCAATTATGAAATGAGCGTCAACAACAGCTATATCACCAAAATTCAAAGAAAAATCAATCTTTCACATTGAATCAAATAATTTAATTAATGATCGAATTATACCTTTCCTACCTTAGGAGGCTGTGGAGTCTCATTAACTTTGTACATCTCCAGTGAAAACGCAGACAACCATAGGTTAACATACAATCTTTTGTGTGTTGTTTTGTTCCTTAGCTCTATCAAAACCATTGGACATTTCACCTAATTCTAATTAAAGCGAAAATTATAGAAAATTGAAAACATACTCGTATTATGTAAAAGAGTCGAAATTTAATTTCAATTAGCATAAAAAATAGAAGGAAGCCCTAAATCACAGATTAATTAGACCCAATAACTACATATTACAGTCAATTCAAGTTCTGATTATTCAAAATCTAAGCCTAATTTCATCGCACTAAGCGTAAATCAAGCTGAGCCAAGTAGGAGAGACGAGAGAGAAAGGGGGTGGGGGGAATTTCCTATGATATTGACCCCTGAATTAATGGAGACAGTAGCACACTCTGGGCTTTCTCTTTAAGAGAGTTTCTTACAATTATATGTAAATTAGATTCAAGTTATGATGA
Source organism: Chenopodium quinoa (assembly GCF_001683475.1). Taxonomy (NCBI): domain Eukaryota; kingdom Viridiplantae; phylum Streptophyta; class Magnoliopsida; order Caryophyllales; family Amaranthaceae; genus Chenopodium; species Chenopodium quinoa. Next base: position 1,435,270 of record NW_018745569.1, read on the forward strand.
ATAAGGTAAACATTGTCAGTCTAAGCTAAAAATTAATAGTAGTGGAGTGAAGCTCATTTTCTATTGCTGCTGATCAGAAAATTGGCATAATAAAACTCAAATTAGACAACAAAATAACTCAAATTGACACGCAGAAATATGTATATTGAAGTTGTAAACCATCGAACAATGGCTGAGATAGAGGGGACTATCATACCTTTCTACCAAGCTAATTAGCCCATCTACCATGTCTAGCAGAGTGACTTTCATCTTTGCCTGAATAAAGATCAACAGGAGGGAAGCAATAAAAAGAAATTAGGGAAAATAATAAAAAAAAGGGTAAAAAAATAGAAAAATGCAATCTTGAAACTAAATACTGTTCTTTTTAATTGTCTGAACAAGCATGTGAATTATCAAGCAATCTAATTAATATTTCAAAGGATATTTAATAAATCAAACTTATTATGCAAGATGCAAGTCAACAAAAGCACACTTATTTTATACACAAGACTATATATAACATGCAAAATTATAGTTGAAGCATTCCACATACCCATGAGAAATATGCTTAGTTAAGAATCAAATGCTGCTTACCATACCAAAGAAAAAAAAAAGCTGAAATTTGATTAGTAAAATCTCTTAAACGAGCTGCTCCTATGTTCTGCAAATTTAATATAGTAAATTATAACTTGACTCTCCCCTCCATTCACTCCTCTGTTTCCCAGGATGATCTCCTTCCCCTCTGTCTACTTCTCTACTCGTCTTTTTCTGATTTTACAATAGAGAGTATCTTTTACAAATTCTCTCTATCTATTCCTCAATTACACTCTATAAAAATAACTGCATTACAGAGCATTGGCACACGTGGGCAATATTGCAAATGGGAGAATATCTTCCCCTCTGTCATACGCCTACGCTTTTTGTGAGGCGTTAAGAAGCTTTTTACATTTGATTTCATGATTTATCATAGAAATCTACCTTCTCTGCATGTGCCAACCCTTTTGGAAGAAGATCAAGAATCATTGCTTGCCAATTTTTTTATCCTCTAAAGCAAAGCACTGAGGTCTGTCCAATTTAATGTTAACATAACAATTAGAGAAATGGAACAGATAACAATATACTGTAACTTTGAAACCTACACAAGACTGATATAAAAATCAGATCAGACCAAGCCATATAGTGAAATATATCTACCCCATTGTCAAACTTCGAATTGCCAACGAAGGAATCTCCATCGCAGTATCTTAGTTTGATGCGGTTCCAGTTGTAGAAGCCTCTTATCACTGTATATGAAGCAAACTTTGAATCAATATTGCAAAAATAAACAAGATTCTTTAAAATTAAATCACTTTCATATCCTATGCTTCAGGTTATTTTTTCACATAGAACATGTCTATTTACATTACACATTATAGATCATTGGAACTGGAGTATGATCATGCAATTTTTTGAGGTTACAGGAATTACTAGATAAAAATAACCTGCTCTTCGTCTGGGTTTGGTACAGAGAAGACAACAAAGCTCATATAGCACTGTAATTCTCTAGTTCTTCCAGTTTTCCCTTCAAGTAAACTAAAATTTCTCCATGTAGCCATGCTGCAAGCTCAAGCTCAAACTACCACATATCCTGCTTCTGTTGATCTATTACAAGCCTAAAATCAACATCTTATCCATACCAGAAACCACAACTCAAACTACACATCATGAACACCGCCATGCCAGCGCCTCTTGATTACTGTAAGCTATGGTAGAGTTTAAAACGTCATATACTGATATACTTACTGCTCACATGTACTGTAAACTATCATACCTCTATAGCTGCAAAAGTTAGATAGCCTCGATTCCAAAAGGCATAAATGAAAATGATATCACCACAAGTCAGGGGTATAGGGGAGGTAAAAAACAAGAGTAAGAATTCTTGAAATATAAATGGGTTGGAATTTAGGAAACATATAGGGACTAGGGAGGGTAAATAATTCCCCTCAAAATGGGGATAACTATTACCAAGCGCCCCCCCCCCCCCCCCACCCCCTTCCTCAGCGTAACTTTTTCCTCCCTAAAATATTTCCCTGCTTAGTACTCTCACGTGCCTCCTCTGCCCTCCTTCCCATCTCCCTCCTCTTATCCTCTCTCCTATTCATCTTTTTCAACTCCATTTTTGCTCATAGCTACTTATACTCTCTTCTCTCTCCTCTCCTTCTAGTTGTTGCTTATTCTTGATTTCTTCTTCCATAATTATTACAGCAGTACCGTTGCCAAACTATGAAAAATGAAATATTATCCCCTTAATTATTCCCCAGTAAATTTAGCCCCATTAAATATTACCCCAGTAAATTACTTCATGGAATCTAGGCATGCCCTTAAAATCTATATTCCTCACTTTATTTTCACTTAATTCATGGAAATAAGTTCAAATATGAGCCAATAAATAATGTCATGGTCTGAAAGGGCTACCCAAGTCCACTTTACATCTACAAAAAGTATAGATAAGTTTAATCAAATACGATCAGTCCAGATAACTAAACTCAAACTCGACCTAAGAAGCACCCTTTTTTATTTTATATATAGAAAAGAAATTATTGCTCCATTTTTTAGCAATGCCACCCTATCTCAGAGGATAAAAGGGTCGTTCAGATAGTAAAAATGGAACATGAAACTACATGATGTCAAATTACCTACTTATTTACCACCACATTTGCACACTTTCGCCTAATAACTTAGATGGACTCGAAATAATAGAACTCCAAAGATATCACCCCATCTATGTAGAATAAACGTGACTGCCTAATTAGCTCATACAATCTTAACTGGTTTTGCATACTACCACAAGAAAACTCAAGTACTAAAACCCAGGAAAACAACCGTTTAACCCAGAATTGGCCATCCAATGAACATATTAGCCCTATATAAAGAACTCTGAATTGTTACTGTAGCTATAATCCAAAGAGGGAACTTTACCCAATAATAACATTAATTTATATCTCATTTCAACACTAATTGAAACAGTTATTCAAAACACTTCTTACGAACATATTCCCAAACAAAATTTGACATGCAATTAATTATGCCAACATCACAAATACATAAAAACAATTCAGCAATATATATCCAACGACACAAAGTCATCATCAAATTAGAGAGAAAATGAGGAATACCTCATAGAGATTTGGTGACCAACTTATTGGTAGACAATGGATTACATATGACCAGTGGCGGGCTCAAGCTTGGAAGGGAATAAACTATAAACGGCCAGAGTCAGAAGAAACCATTTATATCAATAATCCACGCAACTATCTGATCTACCCCATTTTCTCTCTCTGCAATAAAATAAACCACATTAATAGCCCTGAGGTTGTTTTGTTCATTCATTAATAAGAGAAAAGACAGCAAGATGCAAGGTTTGGCAAGCAAAAGTTTTGCCAGAAACCCATATAAAACTGATGAGCAGCTAATTACCATGTAAACATATAAGATCAGTACACTTCTGGTATAACAAATTAATCTAATACATGCATATTTAAACTGTAATCAAAGGTTTACACTATAGCTAATACCTGCCACTAAGGAAAGTCACTTCAACATTTTTCTTTTCTTTTTTTTGTTAATTTTTTGTTAATTTTTTTTATTTATTTATTTTTTTTTTTTTTTTTAATGTAACTCTTGGTTTTTGAATCCGAAATATTACCACATACTCTACTGAAATTCTAGTTCATCTCATCAAATTCAAGCCCCAATATAAGCTCCCCTTGTTATACCCAAAGAGAGATAAAGTTGTATTATTTTCATTGATAAGTAACAAACCTCAAGCCAATATCTAGATGCTATTGTTTCTGCTGTCTTGAGAGTCCTATTCAAATCAGATGACTATATAGTGGATATATTAGACTCCTTTGATAGTCTCTCAGCAACCTTAAAAAAAAAGGATTATATTCAAGGACTCAACAAGATAACCTAGACCAGAGCAGAATAGCATAACTGACTTACTATGACGGCTTGTTTTCTCCCAACCTCATTTAGCTCATGTCAGTATGTCCTGGGATCATTAACAAAGAAGTAGAGATTAGAGTGATAAAATGACACCAATAAGAGCACCTGAAAGGCTGAAACAACCTTATCATTGCATATAAATAAAGCAAGGATTCAGCAGTATAATGAGAGTACTATCTAGGCATCTAGCAGGTTCTTTACAAGAGTAAAGTTTGTGCAATGCTATAGACTCTAGTCATTTTTTTTTTTTTCAGATAGGTTCTGCTTATGTTATTGAGAAGAATAGAAACCGAGCTCGGTAGACGAGAAATATAGCCCAAAATCACCTTGTGATATAAAGAATACACAGAATAGCCTGAATTTTGAAACAGAGAATACCGATGAAAACCGATAAAGGAAATCAAATACTTGTTTAAAGGCAAAAAATGGACATTATTAGCATGAAGTTTATCCTCTGTAATGTAATCCATGAATCTTACAGCCATTTCCTGCAAAACCCAAGATTCCTTCCCAAATTACATAGAACAATGCAAGCTTAAGTGCTTAACCAAACAAACAACAAATTTCAATGTTCAAATTCAAAAACTAAACAAATCAAACCTTATTCAATTCAATTCCTAGCTTCGATTCAACAACAAATCCGCTTGTTAACTCATATGAAGTTCTTCTTGCTTGAGAATATCAACGTTAATTGCACATAGAAAATTTTAGCAACAAATCAGCTTGTTAAATCTCTCATAACTTCACAAATATGACAAAAATTTCAATTATAATATGTCATTGAGCTCTTATCCAACAACTTTGAAAAGTCACATTTCACAATCTTAAGTCTCATCTCCACTAACATCCCCAACATTCTTAAAGGCAAAGGTTAAAGTGTAAAAAAATCTGATGTCCAATTCTTTAGTACCTCGTTCCATATCCCACTATTCTTTAGTACCTCGTTCCATATCCCACTATTCTTTAGTACCTCGTTCCATGTCCAGAAATCCAGGAGCACTAATGTCTTAAAATCAAAATAATAAAAAATTGCAGTATGAGTATAATTAAGCTTCAAACTGTAAATCTGATCCAACCCAAAGATAATGCTTACCACTTATCAATTTTAGCATTCTAAATAACCTAAGTAAAAAATTAAAAGCTAAAATCCATTTAAAGTACAATCCTTCCTACACATATAACTCAAATTGATCAGTATAACTACAGAAAATACCTATAAATACCAGCAATTACATAACCGCGAACTGGCCTTATCCATCACCACTCCATTTCTAGCCCCAAAACAACTCAAATCTCAATTTTCTAATCATCCAAGAATTCTTACTTATCTCTATAGTGCAACACATTATCTCTCACTTCTCAACCTTCCATGTTATCATAATCCACTTCATCAATCACATTGCAAACAAACAATACAACATGACATACACAACATAAAATATATACTACCTCCGTTTTTTTTTATGTGCAACTTTGGCACAAGTTGCGGTTCACGAGGCAAAAGATTGAAGGGCAAAGATTAAGAAAGTATAATGGTGATTAATATATTATAGGAGTATGTAATTAAGGTGGAGAGAGAATGTTTGGTTAATTAATCAAACCACCCACTGCCACCACCATGCCCAGCCACCACCACCGCTGGCTTCACCAAAACCACCGCCGGCTTCACCACCACCACTACCACCCCCACGAAACCACCACAACCAACCCCACGAAACCACCACCACCCTCACGTCTTTCCCTCCTTTTTCCAGCAGCCCCCTCCCTAACCAAAAAACCCAGAAATCTATCATTCCCCTCCACCACCACCCCTAACCACCTCCAACCCAGACCACCCACCCCTCAAACCCACCTCTAACCCAGACCACCCCACCACCCAAACTCACCTCTAACCCAGACCACCCAAACACTCTCAACTATACACACAGATCCATCAAAACAACACTCAATTCAATCCAAAGTTAACCTCAAAATAATAACTCGAATTCAAAAAAAAAAAACAAAATTAAAAATTTCAAAAATCAAAGAAAGAAACAGAATGTTAATCCAAAGTTTTCAGATCGTAGTGAAAACAAAATCAAAAAAAAAAAAATTGAATAACAAAAACAAAAACAAACCTCAAAATCGATCGAAGAAACCAAGTTCTGGAAAAACAGAACACAAAAATTCCGATCTAAATTAAGATCGGATAAATTAAACACCGTACAAAAAAAAAGAAGAGAGGGAAAGAGTGAGATCTACCAGTTACTGAATGAAGAAGAAGAACGAGGACCCGAAAATCGAAAAAAAAAACCCAGAAAGCCGGTGGGTGGGATGGAAGGTGGTTGTGAAGGAGGAGAGAGAATGGTGGTGGGAGGGGCGGTGGTCGTGACTCTTGAGGGAGGAGGGTGAAAGAGATGAAGAGGGTGAAGGTGAAGAGGGTGAATGGGTGATGGCTGGTGGGTAGAGAGATGAGTAAATGGGTGGGTAAAATTAGGTTAATTATTTTAGATTAGACAAAAAAGTTATTGTGTTTAAAATAAAATAAGGGTAATATTAAGAAAATTTGAATTTTTAAGTAAGGGCAAATTTGTAATTTTTAGGGTCTTTGTTTACTAAAAATAGAAAGAAAATAGAAAGTTGCACATAATTATAAGCGGACTAAAATGGCAAAAGTTGCACATAAAAAAAAACGGAGGTAGTACTTCATATGCAATGTCTATATTTACCTTGTCCACCCAAAAATATATATATTCAGCAATGTATGGATTGTTAAGCTTGGAAATCAACTCCATTTGAACATAACATCAAGACCCTTAAGAAAAATTGTTAGGTAATGAGGATTAAAAGCTTTAGATGAAATAAAAAAAAATGCCTAGTTTCGTTAATTATTGCTATGCTTGTTGATGAAATAAAAGCCCAATTTTGTTAATTATTGCTATGCTCATCTAGTCAAAATGCTAAGCCTAAGCTGGCCCCTTTTGTGACGATCATTACACACACATCTATCTTATTTTAATTAATCAAATTAAATAGAAACCGTGCCAAAATGTTATCATGCAATTCAAGTCTACTTTCAAACTTCAAAGGGTGGAAATTAATGGATAAACAGTAATCCACCATCAAGCGCCTCAAGATGAGAGGTATATACGCCATTCTTCTTCATAGCCTCTAGAAGGCACAAAAGGAGAATAGAGTGGAATTGGCTATTTTCCCAACAATTAACCGGATGATTCAGTACCTATGGAATAAGGATACTACTTAAGCAGAGCTGGTCAAATCAATTAAGGTTATTTAAATAAGTAGAAATTTTCATGTTAGCTGCATTAAGATATTAATTAGATCCTTCATACAGCCAATCATAAGCACATTGGTTTCTAGTCATGATTATTTATATACATACATATAAATGCAATTATGTATGCAATTACAACAATTAATAGTTTAACACATAAGCAATTTAAAGAAAGGAGCAAAAAAGGATAAAATTAGTGAAATAGTACCTGTTTTATCCATTTGATAATAGGTTGATCCAAATTAGCCTAGTAACTTCTGGTGGCTTGTCCTTAGCTTTCTTCCCATCCCACATGTAAATGTCACCCGTCGATGTAACTGCGCCATGCCAATACTTACCAGTAGAAATACTGACAACTTTTTTTTCCATTAAGATAACATGAATGCATAAACGATGGCAAACGGATAAAGAGGTATTAATAAACTAACATTCTGCTATAACATTGTGGTCAAATAAAAAACCTCTAGTGTATTTGGAATACCAACCTGCTGGCATTTGAGGTCAGGATCAGATGAAATCCAGTAAAAAAGTGCATCGTCATCAGTTAAAGCGATGCTATGCACCATTCCTGTGGCAATAGAAACCACGTGAAGCCTCTCCATTCTGTGAAACTTCATTAAAGCATTCCCATTTTCTTCAAATTCCTAGCAATAATCACACGTCTCGGTGTTACAAGTCGATGACCCCAAGTGAACACCTACAGCCAAGAGAAACGATGAAAATTTTACGAATCCAAAAACTATGCCAGCTTGGTTAAACTTGCATACCTCTCCAACTGCTCCTAGACTATGATATTTTGCAGCAGATACTGCCGTAAAGAACTTTCCTTTAAAATATTCAACCAACCTAGGAGTATTATTGGAGCTTAAGTTAGATGTACCATAACCAAGTTGCCCTTCCTTGCTGCAGCCCCACGTTAATACTTCACCAGTCTCAGAAACAGCAGAAGATTGTTTATTTGCCGCAGCAACAGCCACTATTTTTGACTTAAGAGAACTAACCCCTCCGAGGAGTTGGTTGGGTGTCCACAGAAGCATAGCCAAGTTGGCCCTCTGAATATATAGTTCACAAGAAAATCAAAGCACGACATACATAGTTACAGCAGAGGCAAGAAAAAAGTAAGAACATGATTCTGATGATAATGCAAATTTAGGCAAACAAACATAAAATGAACAAACTCAGAGAGTAAATGCAAAGCAATTTACACCCACTAATCACTAATTTTACACATCTATTGGATCCCCAAGTAAAAACTTCACCACTTTCAGTAGCAATTACTGTGTGGTGTTTAGCAGCTGCAAGCCTGCAACTGCCTTGACACGTCGAGAACCAAGGCCTGAAAACACTTGCCTTGGTGTTATAACTGCAGCTTGTCCACTACAAGAAGACAACAATATCAGAATCTCAACATTATACTAGGGACCCACAGCAGCCAGAGCACAACACAAGATGCAAAGGTAGTTATGATACAATTACTGTGGTTGCAAGCTCATCAACTTTCAACATTTCAATGTTAAGCATCAAACAATTAAGCATTCATCTATAAAAGGGCAGGAAAATCAATGCACTAAGGACAGATTCTACAGCTATCAGCAGTAAAAAGTAAACAGATACAGTGTTTAGTGTTTACAATGCATAATCACATTCAGAGGGGTCTTATTAGAGCAATTCGGGATTCCAAAAAACAGGTTCAAATATTCAAACATTACTGGTGAAACAAAATTAACCCTACAGCCTCATCTCCCTTGCCACATCATGTAGAAACAGTCCCAACAACCACACCATTTGCTGCTTCAGGCTACAGTAAGGTGTGCGAGTACTTAAAAAAGTGATTTGCAATGGATACACTCCTGAGCAAGGTGGATGACCATTCATCATTCCACACAGTACCTGGCAAGATGAAAATTGACCAAAGTCCAAAATGTTTCCACTATTTATCTTCGTTGATTATTTTAGATATATCGGCTCACTAATTTACTTGCTTTCTTCCTATACTCGAGCCCTCTTATCAGCATCTCCAGTAACCAACCCTTGGTCCTTGTCGAAAACCCCCTCACAAAACAATCCCTTTTGCAGCCCATCAATTCTTCCATTTTTCATTATTTTAAAATCAAAAGACCTAAGAATTGGACTTCTCTAGGTAATATGCCCTTAATTATCATGAATCATAAAATCATAACCATGCAATATCAAAAATTATTCTTGATAAACATACAAGACTAAATTAGCCAATGGAAATACTTCAACAAGACGTAAAAATTACAAATTACATGATGATTACTTAAAAGGAAGAAATGGAAGAGGAGAGGGAGAAGGAGGGGGGGGGGGGGAATCAGAGTCTTTACCTATGAATGTCAAACTTGGGATGTCCAAGGCAGCCACGCCTTCCAAACCCCCAAGTATAAAGCTCCCCACGGCCAGTGACTGCTACACTAGGAAACTTTGAAGCAGAAATCAACTAAATAAATGAACCATGAAGTGCGTCCAATTTGCAAGGTAACTTTTGTATGTGAGCATTTCCAGTTCCAAGTTGGTAATTAGTACCACTTCCCCAACTTAAGACTTCAGTAGTAACTGTGCAAGAAAGAAAAGTACAATTGAGTCATCCAATCATATCAATGCAATAATTCCTAACAACGACCACTAAGAGGCAAAGCCACAAACCTGAAGCATGTTGATTGCCCAGAATCTGCGACAAAGGTCCAGAAGGAGATCGATAGGGGTTCGTGATTTGAAGTCCTCTATAGAGATTGATGCACCAGACTGAAGAAGGACACCTGCCACAGCAAAGTGGCCAAAATAAAGAGCCCTATGGAGACTACTCCATCCTAAAAGACAAGCCGCCTAAGTAAGAAGAACAAGAGAGCAGAAAGGAATCTAATGATCATCCATTCTATTAAGCATTCAAATTCCTTTGAATAGTGTTATTAAGAAAGGACATGAACAAAGGATGACAAAAAAGAAAATAAATGTTTCCTGACATCAGTGCAAATCAGCAACTGACCCGCACATGCAAATCCAAATGATGCATAATACACATTGACAGATACTAGAAAAGTGGTTCAAGTTAGATTTTGTTTCACAATGCATATACTAATACCCGACTCCCAACTTAACTAGAATAGAAGGTAAATCTTATAAAGACAGAGTAAAGAGGAATAACTCACCCTAGCGTCAGGGTCAGCACCTGCTGCACGTAATCTCCTCACAATAGGAATGTGATTTCTCCAAGTAGCAATGTGAAGAGGAGTAAGGCCAAATGCATTCCTCGAGTTGATATTACCACCATTTTGTTTCAGTTGAGTTAAAGCTGATTCGACATCAGCTAAGCAGCCTTCCTTCACAATAAGCCATATATCTTTCTGAGTTCCTCCTAAAACAGATTTGCGCCCATGGCTTTGAGGACTTTGCTTATGCCCTCGAGGTGAAAGAGAACCTTCCATCGACAGTGTTTGGAGCCAAAAAGCTTCTATGATTTTTTGAATGCAAGCCAAAAAGCTTCTATTTGAACTAATGAAATTTGAATCCAAGATACTTTGACCAGGAATAGCCTTTAGGAAATTGAGAACAGAAAATGGTACTTCAAAACCAAAAATAAGTCGGAAAAGAGATAGCAACACAAGGGCTGTCAACAACACAGCCCTTGACCTAACTGTTTTCTCATCATATTCTACAGTAGCAATTTTCATGTTAGCTGCATTAAGATAGTAATTAGATCCTTCATACAGCCAATCATAAGCACATTGGTATATAGTCATGATTAATTATATACATACATATAAATGCAATTATGTATGCAATTATAACAATTAATAGTTTAACACAGAAGCAATTTAAAGAAAGGAACAAAAAATGAAATTAGTGAAATAGTGCCTGTTTTATCCATTTGATAATAGGTTCAAACTGCAATGGACTCGCCCCTGACAACACACAACATAGCAAAAAAACAGAACACAACAGAGCAAAAAAAAAAAAAAAAAAAAAAAAAAAAAAAAAAAAAAAAAAAAAAAAAAAAAAAAAAACAATGCAAGAGAAAGGTGAAGCTGTGATTAAATTAACGTTTCTTACAAAGCTTGGTAGCTTTACTCTCCAAAAACAGTGATTTAACTCTCCAATGAATGCACAAATAATTACTTCCTACCCTTTCCCTTGTTTCCACCATCTTATATATACAAGATCTAACCTAGATAAACATCATTCCTAAGTTAATTGATTTGGCGGCCTCCTTGTCAGTTGGTGTTTTTGTCTCCTTCTGATTAATTACCAGCTACCACTTGCTCTTGGCGTGTGCTTGCTTGAGACACGTTGCCACTACATAAAGACGCCTATACCACAAAGTCCAGCATACAGCCGCACAAGAAACATGGGAAAAGTCTCAGAAGTGAGTACCTCAATAAACTGGTCGTCACGATAATCATCGCCGTCCGACTCCAACAAGTAATATTCTTCTGGAGCTGTCTTATCTTCTGTTAGACGTTTATCTATGTAATGGAAGTGAGTCACTCGCAAAAAGCCTAAAATAGTATAGCTATCCTCCCTCAAAAATCGACCCTTTTGGATACGATTCAACAAAGTTCCTTCCGACAAATTTGCATGCCAATCTTTCACATCACCTAATGATTTAAGCATCGCGATTATGGATGAACCAACAGTTTGCTGGCACTCAGTCACATCATCAAATTTTGGATTTTCACTCATTTCAAACAAGGTAAAAACATTACTCACATCCTCAATACATTGTCCTTCTCGATGATGAATTTTCATCCATACCCACTCATAGAAAAAAAACCGTCGCTCCCAAAACCAAAGACTAGGATGATCGGCAATTAGTTGACGATTGGCTTTTAGGTTTCGAAAATCTCCCATCAACATTTGAAGATGTTTCAACTCACGTGTCAACTCTTCACCCTCAAGAATCATATTGAATATCACCCCACTCAAGCGCATCAAATCTCTCTCTATCGATTTTCCATCCTCCTTATCACCTCCACTAGTATTTTGGTAAACCAAAATACACTCCAAATAGCCGTCCGGATACCACCTCTTTGATCAATCTCTTTCTTAAAGAGGAAGTTCTCTACATGGTGTAAGAAACCATGGTATTCTCCCTTCTCATGAAGTCTCATCACAGCCTTTAGCATACTTTCTACCACAAGCCTTGTATCCTCAGAAAGTCTCCTACAATCCCAACCAATGATATCATCAACTTGGTTCGATTTTCTGATTTCAGCTGAGTTCCAAACATTGTGACGATTATCCCAATGTGAATGATTTTTTTTTGTTTTCAACCAATCGACTAAGGTAAAGTCATATGCTTTACACATTAGGATTGTTTTCTGGGAGGTATCAAACCCGTCAACGACAAAATCATTGGATTGGTACGTCAATATGTGTTGATCGTACAAACCGTGCAACCTCTCATAAACCGGAAAAATTGACTCTGAATGTAAATCCCTAGACCGTAAGAGCATGGCTGCCTGGTTAGAAGTCTCAACAGGAATCTCCATAGTATCAGTAGCCCCTAGGGCAGGTGCAGAAGCAGTGGCAAGTGCAGGAGCAAGAGCAGGTTCAGATTCAGGTTCAGTAGCAGTGGAAGCATCTGGAGAAGCCAAAGTAACCTGTGAAGAAGTCCCAGACCCAGTAGTTTCACATCCAACTTTTTTACCCTTGGTTTTTTTCTTAGCACCACTGACAAGCTTACCCTCAGACTGGGTATCCTTACTTTCTTGTCCTTCAGCATCCCAAATCTTATCCACCAATTCATTGAAACCAGCAATTAATATACTTTCTAAAGTTAAGTTCGAAAGGTCAGGAGTAGGACCCTCTGGTCTTGGCATGAATTGAAGTAAATCAAAAGGAGCTTGCGGCTGTGGTGCAGCTTGTGGCTGTGGTGGAGGTTGCGGCTGTTGGATGGGTGACTCCGAACTTTCTCCTTGGCTTTTGTTGCCTTTGTTATGCCTCTTCTTTTTCCCCATAACCTAAATCAATAGAAATTATATGAATATTCAGTACATAAGTTCAAATTATTGATTACAAATAGATTACACATAGAAAAATGAAAAAATAAAACTACAGAAGCATTCTTCGAGTATATCTCAAATTCATTATACATCACTATATCTCAAATTCATTATATATCACTATACCACAATGGCACAATCTACAATTTTACATTATATATCATTATATCTCAAATTCCCAATCAAATTAGCATTTATCATTTACCAATAACTCAATACGACAATAAGGCAAAAAGGCAGCAAGGCACTAGTCACTTAGTCAGGCATTCAGGGTCTCAGGCAGCAAGGCAGTTAGGCACTAGGCAGCAACTCAACAAGACAACAAATGCAATTAGACAAAAACTAAAAGACAACATTCAGTCATTCACAATTAGTCAATAAGACAATTTCTGAATTTCGACAACAATCACAACATTCACAAATTACAATTAGACAATTTCAACAACATTCACAAATCACAATTAGACAATTTCGAGTTTTCGACAATCGACAGCAATGAAATTATGAAAGACAGAAAGACAGCATTGTCGCATACTCGCATTGAGCATTCACAATCACAGATTCACAGCAAGCCAGCAAGGCAGCAATAGGCATTAAAGGAAACCGGAAAGGCAAGCTCACCAGACACCAGGTCGACTGGTAGAGGCCGTGCCGCCGTGAGCCGATTGATCGAAGTGCCGTATGTGATTGCGGTATGGTGAAGGACTGAAGCGTCACGGACTGATTGATTGAACGAAGGTGGCCGGTGAAGGACGACTAAAGGCGGAATGCGTCACAGACTGAAGGTGGCCGGCGGGCGGCGGCCGGCGATTGGCGAGATTTAGGGGAGTCAGGGTTCTAGAATTTGGGGGAAAAGCGGAAAACTGTTCGTGATAAACAGTATTGTAGAAACCAAAAAGGAAAAAAAAAATAAAGTGTGATTGTGAGTAATGGGATTTGAACCCATAATTCCATATACAATGTGAGGTAAAATTACCGCTAGGCTGCACCTTTACTTCTTGACATTTACTACACAGATATTTTATAATAAAAATAGTAATAATAATAATAATAACATGGAAATTTTGACTTTTAATACCACTAAAACACTCATGTTTCACTTTTGCTACCTCTTAAAAATTTCATTTTATTTTGCTATCACCTAAAATCACATAATTTAAATTTCACTACCACTTAACGGATTCCCGTTAAGTTTATTCAAAAATAAAACATAAAAAAAAAAACCAGCCACCCTCAACTGCCCCCCCTCCCGTCAGCCACCCTCCCCCCTCCCTCTTGTCGGCGGCCGGCGCTTGGGCGAACGCCGGCGACCCCACCCCAAACCCTTTCCCCCACCAACGAACGACGATGATGATGATTGTATGATTGTAGGGGGGGTCGATTCGAACAAGGGGAAAATCGAAAAATTTTAACCTCTAATTCGACAAGTTGTGTCGAAATTGATTGAGGGCTTTGTTTTCTTTAGATTTCAATTGCAAAATCATGTAGATAATTGTTATTTTCGTTTTGAAATCAAAGAGTTTGATTCAAAAATTTTAAAAACCCTAACTTTTTCCCCAATTTGATTTTGAATGAAAATCATCATATTAATTCAATAAGATTAAAAATTGATACCAAAATCTTGTTTTGGGATTAAAATCGAACATCAAACCGCTAGAAAATCCTAATTTTGATTCGAAATTGTTCGAATTTTTTGGACTCGGTTTTCTTGTTCGTCGCGGCACCGTGGCAAGGCGTTTGTTCCTAGTTGCGCGGCATTCAAGTGGGCGTTGGCTGGTTGCGGTGGCTAGGCGTTTTCAAGCGTCGACGTTGGTGGCTGAAAGTATGTTCCTGGCTGCTACGTTGGCTGCTGCTGCGTCTGTTCATGGCTGTTGCTGCTGCTGCATTTGTTCATGGCTGCTGCGTTGGCTGGGGAAAGGGGAGGGGAAGGGGTGGGGATCCGCCAAGGGGGATGGCTGGGCTGGTGTGGTTGGAAGAAGAGATGCGGGCCAGGTGGCTGTGGGGTGGAGGGGGAGTGGCAGGGGATCGGAAGGGGATTGGTGGCTGGGGAAGGAGGAGAGAGAAAGGCAGGGTTGAAGTGGGGCCCACAAACGGCAATAGTAACAGATTTCGTGAAGTGGTAGCAAATTTTAACATATGTGGTTTTAGGTGGTAGCAAAATAAAATAAAATTTTAAAGAGGTAGCAAAAGTGAAACAGGAGTGTTTTAGTGGTACCAAAAGTGAAAATTTCCTAATAATATAGGTGGCAGTTTCCAAGTCGTTTTCAGGTCACTTTGGAGGCTATTCGCAGCGTATGTTTGTTTGTTTTATTTGGTTGTTTTTGTCTCGTATTGGCTTTGTTGGTGTTTCTTGCGGCTTGGGTAGTTTTGGTGGTGCATGTTTGTGTGTAGCTATGTCGGCTGCCGCTGTGAATTGAAGTTTCATTGTCCCTTTGTGGGTCTTAGTGGTTGTCAAAATGGGATTGGAAATGGCCTTACTAGAAGTTCTCTAATCAAGCATCTTAGTGATCGTCATTGTTGTATCGGTGCGCGAGATATCACCTGACATTCTCTTACTTCTAATTTGGCTATTTTCGTCATTGTTGTATCGGTGCGCGAGATATCACCCGACATTCTCTTACTTCTAATTTGGCTGTTTATATTGAAGCAGAAGTTACTTTTACGCTTATGGGGATTTGGTTATGTGGGTTTGCTACAAAACCCATACGCTTCGTTCTAAATGTCGTCATGGTAGGGGTGAGGATGTACAAAATATTCATTGCTTTTTTTTTTTTTTTTTTTTTTTTTTTTTTTTTTTTTTTTTTAAAATCTGCTTCTATAATAATTCAAGGTCACCATGGAGATTTTTTTTGTTTTTTCATCTCTAATACATAGTATCATATTTATGTGGATTACTATCAGTGATTAGTTATGAATATATTTTTTTTTCTTGATTTTTGATTTTATCTACTTCGTATTACTTAATTCCCTCGATTTTGTTGATAAATTTTAAGGTCTGTATTGTTTAAAAGAACAGGGTTATGATTTTAAACAATTTGCATGGACTCGGTCTAGATAACATTACTGTGTTTTGTGAACCAAGCCTATCACATGTCTTTTACCCAAAAAAAAAAAAAATTAATTTGGTATAATCACTTTTTAATCATCTTTAATTTGATATAATCACTTTTAGAACTATAATAAGGCTTTAGATTATATGATCTAATCTCATAATAACTTTCTATTTTATGTACCACCTTTTCTTCTCTCCATCACCATTCACCACCAATACTATCACTCGGATTGGCAGAAGATTCACTTGCAACACAAGTAGATAGCGAATTCCCTTCAGATAGGTTAACATCCTGCAAAACTGCCTAAGGATACTCTCCCTTAGCAAATTATGAGACACATTGAACTGCTTAAGATTATCAATCTACAAACTGATATTGAATCTGTCAATTGATTTAGCAAAGTAAAATTTGACTAACAAGAGAGCAACATTAGTACACTTGTTTTGAAATCTTAAATGCTAGGGATTGGGAGGGGTAAGTAAGAGACATACTACGAGTAATGACTAATGAGTAGTGAGCATGTAAAATACTTGAATACTGAAGAGGAGGGAATCCAAGCCAGAAGGATTACATTAGATAGAGTAGAGCTTCCATTCCCAATACAAAAGTCGAAAGTGAACAAAAGAACAAAATGAAGTTTTCCCCACCTTTGAGATTAGATCTGTACAATCAACTTCACAAAATGCCCTAAATCTTCCGTCAAGCCTAATTGACACAATCAGACTACCTCTCAAATAGTTACCCAGCAGACTATAGTGGTACTACAAAATATAAGCCTTCTCTGGTGACTATTAGGATCAAAAACCCTTTAACTGCAGACCTGTTTAACATCTTACATTACTCGGTATCTGACTCTGACTCAGACTTTAGCTCAGGTTCAGGCTCGGAATCAATATTTTCATCAGCATCCGAGTCATCATTCTCCTGAAACCTGAAGAACCACACCACCAACAAATACATCAGCTCTCCAACTGCAGTTCAGTAAATCAATAAAAGGCCAAGGGAAGGGGGAAAAAATAAAAGTACCTGAAGAAACTACTCTTATCACACAACACATCATGTCAAAAATTGAAATAGCAAAAAAATATTCTTACAAATTGCTTACAGAAGTTCAAACTAGATCTATGAAAAAACATAGTTTTGTACTTTGTGTGATTGTATATTACATGGCAACGTTTCTAAGGTCAGTTAAAACAAAGGCAGAAAGTAACATTATTCTGTCTATAATCACAAAAGAGAGGGAAAGAACATAAAACCCATGCGATGTAATTAGCATATCCTCATTACTTTAGCCCTACAAGAGATCAGTTTTGTGTGATTATGAATTATGACTGGCAAGTTTGCCCTTAACTTGCTCTTCACACACTAGCTTATGTATATCAGTCACAGCTCACTTATCTCTGTTTATTATTTCTTCTCAATTTAATCACTTAATTTCTCTTCCAAAAAAAAAACCCCTTTTGTTTTCTCAAAATCTAATTTGACAATACCTAATCAGGAATCCAGTCCTGACAAGACAGAACTGGCGTCTTACAATAAATTCAAGGTATTCAGCTGGTCCGACTTTTTTCTTTTTTTTTTCTTTCCCCTAAAGCGAAATGTGCTTCATTAGGGATTGAACCAAAATGCTGCAAGTGAGTGGGTTTATCTTTGTCTTTTTCACTTTTGTGAGTGTATGCAAGTGGGGTTAATGGTAATGACATGATACCATATAAGAAAATGGGGCAATTTTTAAGGGACATTTTAAAGTGGAATACTCTGTATGTGACAAACAAATAGGGAGGAAGGGAGTAATTATTAAGAAACAAAGATCCAGTTATCTATAAGTAACTTACCCTAAATTTTTTAAAGCCATCTTCACAGCATAAAGAGTCATTTTCTTCACCAGCATCAAGAAGAGAATTTATTAACTAAATATTGAATAGCATCCTTGACAATTGGTACTGTTGCAACCTGAGGTTACAATAGCAATAATAACACAAACCACAAACTGCAACTGACATACCTCCAACTTATCCTCCTCGGCCTTGTGGTTTTGAGGCAGAGCCCGGAACTCCCCAGCCAGGCGGATACACTCGCCAACATTCTCAGGGGATACAAAATCAAGCGCAACTTTTATGCATGACTGACCAACAGAGTTTCAACAAATTAGTTGAGCAACATCAAGGACAGACTCATCAAAACCAAACACCCCAAGTTCCTATCCAAGAGTTCAATACATGTAATAAATTCTAGATTGCTCATTGTCATTTATATGTTTGCATATATATTACATATTTAGAGATTAACAAACTAAAATCATTTAGAGACTGTATAAATTATGAACACAAATCAATATGAAAAAAAAAAAAAAAATAGCATACAACAAAATACACCACCTTCAAGTTTCTAACTTGATGAGGACATCCAGCTGGAAAAAAGACTGCCTCTCCAAGATTTTGAACAATGTCCAAGCCTCAATTCCTATAAAAATCAAACTAAATCGTGCAACCACTGGGATATCTACTCACAAGTGATGGAAATAAAATCCAGACCAATGAGATGCACTAGGAGAGACCGAGAGATGTCATTAAATATTGTGAACCTTACCATATTCTTCCTTCAGTTTCCTTTTGTGCTCCTCAGTAAGGTAAAATGTCTGATCATAAATAGGATGAATGACCTATTAATTGACAAAAACCAAAAGCAAAAGGAGAAGCTTAAGCAGGAAACATCAAGACAAAACCACAGATGACAATATTGTCAGACAACTCAAGGTAACATTTGATTTTGAAAAGTAATACGAAGTATACAATAAAAAGCCAACAAAAAGAACAAGAATAAAATATAGAGAAAAACGATTGTTTTACTACTCCTGACAGGCAAATCTTTGTAAATTTTGCCAATATGCTAGATAAAAGGCAAACAAGCTTCTTACGTTTAAAGAATACAAATAGACCTGCTTCAGCGGGTTACAATGAATATGCCTGAATTCTTGATAGTGTCTCCTCAAATATTCTTGTAGCTTAGGGACATCTTCTCTACGGAATATATCCCAAAGAGCACCTCCACTATGAGGTTCTGAAACTTCTAAGCCCTCAGACAAAGGAGCTGAAGTTTTTTTATCCTTAGTCTCCCTGCCTTTATCAGGAACACCTTCTTGAACATCTAAATCTGAATCCAAATTTTGTCAATGTTAGTTACTTTTCCATTGTCAACAATCTCAGCTTTAAAAACAACAGTGCAATCACTCAAATAATGATTGTTTAATGACTAATTACAAAATTCATCTTAACTTGATCATTACCAAGGTTTTTGCCTTCAGCAGAGAGCTTGGACAGCTCTGTTTCTTTTTCATTGTCTCCAGGACTATTGGTTCTCCTCTTCTTACTTTTATTGTGACCCCCACTCTTCAGAGTCTTCTTATGTTCAGCAGCAACATCATTACTCTTTTGTGCAGTTGTAGGCATATCGTGATCCATTTCAATGCTATGACATACTACACCTTCTTTACCACTCAGGTTCTGTGGAATTACGTTTACCTTTGTTCCTGCTTCAACATTAACCATTGTATCTGTACATTCAATATCTTCTTCTACCACCTTACCAACATGGGCAACATCATGATGTTTTTTCAACTCAGAACCTTCGCCCCCCTTGGAGTTTTTGGGTTCAACACCAAATATTTCCTTTTGTTCCTGGGCATAATGTTGCTTTTTTGATTTGGAAATGGCTTTGCGATTCACTGCAGGCACAACGACTTCTGTAGTATGTGCCAAGATATTGACCTATAAAACATAATTGCGATTAAGTACAAAGCCAAGGCATTTCAAACAGGACACAATCAGCACTAAATACAATCCTATACGGCTTAATTAGCTATACCCTCAATATTAAACAAGTTCCCTTTCAAAAGGCACCAATCTCAATAGAAAAATGCTATAGCTGAATAACACAATCGAGTTAATTGCGCCAACAGAAGGAAGAACTTACACAGTGCAAAAGCTATTTTTATTAAGGAAGTATAAAATAAGGTGAATAGATCAAGATCCCACACGACTATATAATTCCTTTAACAATTAATCACCAAATCCAGCCAAAGTAGAGCATGCAACTATTGTATAGTTCAAAGTGTTGCAAGTAAAAAGTACAGAGGAAGTGAGATTTTTGAGAAAAAAAAAAAAAAAAAATCTAACACACCCTACATTAGTGCATCAGAATTTAATAGAGTTTGTCAGGAAAATGTTAACAACACCCCCTACGGCAAACACCAACAGGGGGGGGGGGGGAAGATTCAAAAGACAGCCATTATGGAGTCTCAACTCTTTGACTTATAAATAAAAAATTGAAATTTCAAACAAAAGCAACAAAAAAGCAAGTCTAACAAAGTTAGGAGACAAGGACATAAAACACCCACAAATATAGAAAGACCATCATACAGCGTCAGACATATCACAATGAAGCTTCGTTACAGAGTCCCCACGACCCAATTCTTCAAATAGTCCATAAGCAATGTAGGTCTTTGGTCCCATGTCTTGCATCAAAGTTCCTTTAGGTAATTTGGTAGCTAGATTCAGTACTCCTTTCCGCGGATGTGTGTACTCCTTGAATGGCAACGCATGAATAAATTCAGCACCATGACGTGGCAAATGCTTCTCAAATTTACTCGTATGTGGCCAGTCTTTCAACTTCAATATTACAGGCCATGCAGAGCGATCAAATTGTCAATCGGAATACCCTTTAAAGAATTGATGAACATTAACATCAACCTGCAATTAATAACAGGGAAAAAATATTGAGAGACAACAGACTGAAAATGAAACCAAAATTATAAAGACAATCTTATAAACAACATCAAAATACTGTGGCCTATTTATAAACAGAATACCTTCAAACAGTATATTCTACTTAAAAACCGACTGAGCATAAATACTATCAGTATCAGGCATATAATAACCTGGTATTTGGACAGCAAAAAAATCAAAAAAGACAGCCATCATTTACTTCCCCTAGTGAGATTAAGGATAAAGCATCAGAAGTTTTTCTGGACAAAAAAGACATCTCAACTCAACAACTTGGTGCTTTCATAATTTAATACTACGTAGTATCACTTATTGATATAGCAGGTTGATTTGTAGTTTTAGCACCCAGGCTAAAATAATAACAATATTATAAAAATAAAAAAATAAAAAAAAGGAAACGAAAAAAATCTAAGACATAAACCCATCATCAAACCAAATGCGACTTATATTTTCTGTAAGTTAACAACTCAAGACAAGTAAAGGGAGAACAACAATCATTTATATCAATCAAACAAATTAATTTATCCTGACAGAAAATTCACCTCACACCAATCCAAACAATCAATAGCTTTCACATCCAATAACGTAGAATGCTTTGTATTCTTAATTTGTCGAACAGCACGCCACATGACCATAGGTTCCCAACTTAAGCCAGGGTGGTTTCAAGAACACTCCTGACGATTATTGGTTCTCCACGGACCCAGTGGCACTGAAAGTGTTTCAAGTCTCTATGTTGAATATCTCTGGCATCTGGACAATACAAATAATTGTCACTGGAATCTTTCCTGGAAGCACATTTCCGCATAATACTTCCACAGTCACCATCATATACAGAATCAGAACATGAGCACCCACTTAGAATTTGGGATGAATACTTATGACCCGACTTTGCTACTGCCTCCTCCGCTTCCTTTACCATTTTTGAAACAAAACCATCCGACAGGATAGAGTTTAATTCAAGCAGTGAACCACAACCCCCATGATCTGATGGGGGACGGCTTATGCTGCCATTTTATCCGCTTTCCATTCAAGTTTCCCTTATTTTTTACAGGTTGTGCCCCCAGAGACTTGCTTCCATTAGTTTTCTCTAATCGAGCAGGACCATTGGTGCCTGAAGTAGTTTTCTCTGATTCTAGATCAGATTTTTGACTTCTACTTCTTTTTTGGACAGGAGCACCCCTACCCCTCCACTAGTTCCTTTAGACTCTTCACCACCATGCAAATAATCAAAACCCCGGAAAACAAAATCCATTACCACCTCTTCACGACCCTGCAACTGTCCAGCACGAATTTCCCGGCAGCAAGTGAGACACAAATCATATTCACACTCTGGACAGCTTCTGAGGAAATCAGCAATTGAGGTTTTGCAGTTGTCACTGTAAAATACAACAAACTCATTCATCGAAGAGCAGTAATATCCATCTTGGACAAATAAAATACTTAATGCAAATAGCTTACCAGTATACACGCTCGTTTTTAGCAACAGATGCCATTTGCACGACAGCTTCAGACACTGATACACCTAAAACAAGTATACAATACTGAGCAACCCTACAGACCACTGATCCTTCAAAAAAAAAGATATAAGCCAAACATCGCTCTTCCGAATAAGGCCTGATAGATAAATAATACTTTACATAACATAGTTTTGAAAATTTAAGCAGTAAAATCTACGTAAATTGTCAAGGAGGCAGAAACCTTCAAAGCAAAAAGCCATGAATTCAATCAATATGACATCCATTCTTCCCTTTCAACACAAAATTTTAGGTGAAAAGAGCCAAATATCAAACACAATATTGATGAATTTGAACATCACCAATCTTTGAAGTACTGATTAAATACATTCTCGGGGAAATTGTACCAACCCAAAATCACCGACAACCAAAGTAGCTAGGACCAAATACAGAGTAAAATTTTTCAATATTAATATTTATCTCCATCCAAGAATTAGGACATGAGCCAGAGCTTTAGAGTTTGCTAGTTACTGTATAAACAAGACATTGAGTGATACAATGCAGCAAGGGTAAGACCTTATTAAGAAACTTCCAGAAATTAAAGGCACATCAACAATATATCAAATGAAAAAGCAAAAAAAAAAAAAAAAAAAAAAAAAAAAAAAAAAAAAACTCCTGAAACAATAATATTCTGTCAGCTAATCAAGAACATTGACCTCCACAAAGTAACCCCGGAGTTAAATACTCACAAAGTTGCTTCTAATAACTGCTCAAAAATATTGTTCATATAATCACACGAAAATGACAAATTACTAACAAAAAAAATGGAGGCAACTATGCCAGCCAATTTTACGAGAGAAAAAGATGTGATACCCTGAATTTTGGCCTCTATTTCCTTTTCCGTCATCTGTTCATGGTTTATCTCCTTCAGATATGGAAGTATAGTTATCAATGTGTTCATGGAATGATCAAACTTTTCTTTATCTCAAACTCCAAAGGTATCTCGCATTTGATTCTGCAAAGTAATCAAGATGTAAATTTAAAATATGTATTATTAACAGGAAAGCAACCTTTCACAGAGTTAATGGTAGAAAAGACACCTTAATAGGTCCCTCCATCCGCAAGCACGTTTTGCAGTTGCAATTATGAAGGCAATTTGCTCCTCTGTCATTCGTGGATACCTGGTTCGCATAACAGCATCAGAATTGTTCCAATATCCTCTATTCATGCGGGACATTTTATAAATGTTTGTCAAAGAACCAACAAGCATAGCGTGAATGTTGTTGAGGAACCCAAGGCCTCCGAAATTCATGAAAAAAATTAAACGGCAGAATTTAGTTTTATGATTCATATTGGACATCGTCTTTCTCCACCACTTTCTTCTTTCCCTTCTTTCCACGGCTTTGCTTACTTACAACCGCCTCGCCATCATCCCCGTCCCCATGCTTCTCATCACCATTTTCACAAACACCTGGTGTGCTCTTCTCTGCCCTTTTCTTCTTCCCACCAATTGGCTTAGTGTCAACCTCTGTACCATTATCCTCCTCCTCTTCTTCTTCAACACCCTTAACATCAGCCTTATTGCCCTTCGGTTTCCTCCCACCCTTTCGCCGTTTCAAGCTCTTCTCCTCCATCTCATCTTCCTCAAAATACACGCGCACTGCATCATCTTCTCCATAATTACTCTTACGCGCACCGCTACGCTTACTCCTCCTAGCCAAACCATTGTCATCACTAACAATTACTTCACTATGATGTCCTTTCTCCGCATCATCTCGAACCCTTTTCTTCGAAACTTCAGCTTCCCCTTCTCCATCTTGCTCCAATTTTACTTGGTTTTTCTCTGAATTATCTGGGCTTTCCTCCGATTTTTCTGGGGTTTTCTCAGGATTTTCTTCTACAACTTTTATAATCCTCTTACGACCCCTTTTCTTAGGAACTTTATTTTCTGCATCCTCTTCTCCATCTTGCTCCAATTTTAACTGGAAGAAATTTGGTTATAAATACTATGGGTATGTTTGGTTATTAAAGTTTAGATAAAAAATGAGCTTATTTGACCAATTTAGAGTTTTGATTTTGTAGAAGTATTTGGTAAATAGCTTATTAGGCTCAAAAAGCTCTTTGTTGAAAATCTAGTGGTGCTACCCAAAGTCTTAAATGAATAGTCTGAAAGCGATCGTACGAGGCCACAATTCACTCAACACGACCTTCCCGGTGAAGAAGAGCTTTTTGAAATTAGTTTATTAAACAATTAAGTTTTTTGGTATTAAATACACTTAAATAGCTAACAATTAACCGCTATTTACCAAACACTTTTACAAAATTAGCTACGTCGGCCCTATATTCGGAAACAATAGCATGTCTAAAATATGCTTAACTTGGGGTCTAACTGATGGTTTGCAGTGTGTAGAGTTATTTACAAATTGCTCCCATTTGGTGAACATGCTAAAACAACAAAAAAGATATGCAGGATGTCTCTCTTACATGGAATATTCAACCGATTAAAGAAATAGGCAAGAGAAAGAAATACTGCAAAATACGCCAGGTTGATCGAGGTATGGTAAATGATGCACACAACAGGGCTCAACAAGGCATTTCACAGGGCATTTTTACTGAAGATCTTTAAGAATAATTTAGTTAGTTTGTTTATTGTGACGTCAAAAAAAAAAAAAAAAAAAAAAAAGAACATTTCAGACAGCTGATGTAGTAGGATCAAACACCCTTACAGCCTCAATGCCAGACCTAAATAACAAAATTAAAACTATTAGGTATCTGACTAAATCTTCATCTGCTCCTGGGTCAGTCTTCGAAGCCTTTTTCGTCTCATCATTCTCCTCTACAGGCCTGAAGAACCACAATCACCATAAACATTTAGCCTCCAAGTTGCAATACAGTACATACATCACTAATCACAATGAAAGAAAACAAGAAGGGCATGCCTGCAGTAGCCACTTTATATACCATAATCCACAAAAGGCATAAATGTTAGTGTTATCATTGCTCGGTTTTGAAGAGTATACACTATGAAACTAGCATTGCCTGATGGGGGACTATACATTAAGCTCATACTAGAACTTATTGGATGCTGACTTAATGCAGGTAAATGCAGAACTCTTTCATAGTGTTCTTGGAGGAC
The DNA here is from genome assembly GCF_001683475.1 of Chenopodium quinoa. Taxonomy (NCBI): domain Eukaryota; kingdom Viridiplantae; phylum Streptophyta; class Magnoliopsida; order Caryophyllales; family Amaranthaceae; genus Chenopodium; species Chenopodium quinoa. Next base: position 1,460,954 of record NW_018745569.1, read on the forward strand.
TTGGACAGTTTGGCATCATCACTCGAGCAAGAATTTCTCTCGAATCTTCCCCTAATATGGTAAATACTTCATCTTTAATCTAATATTGTGATTTAAAATAGGCATAGCATTTTCTAGGGTGGTCTAATGTTCAAGTATGGACTAGTATTCCCGGTAACAACAAAAAATCTACTTATGCAGGTGAAATGGATCTGAGTTTTGTATTCAGACTTCGACACATTCGTCAGAGAGCAAGAACAGCTCATAGCAGCAAAGGAAACATTCGATTATTGAAGGTTTCGTCATAATAAACAGAACAGGTCTTCTAAATAACTGGAGAACATCTTTCAATCCACAAGATCCTAGTTCAGGCTAGTAAATTCAGTTCAGATGGGAAAATATTACTGCTTAGAAATGGCAAAATACTTTAATCATGAGGAAGCTGATCTTGCAGATCAGGTATATATATCATTGCCTGTTGTTAGTGTCATAATGTATACTCCCCCATCAGGCAATGCTAACCAAACTAACAACATTTTAAACCGACTTAAAAATATACGTTTCAATTGGCTAAAAGTAAATAAAGTTTGGGACTCAAAGGATGGAGATGGCACCTTCAAACTTCTAACTTGATGAGGACAGCCAACAGGAATAAAGACTGCTTCTCCTGGCTTTTGAACAAAAGTTCATGCCTCAACTCCTACAAGATAGCATAAAGTTTAGCCCAAAATAAGCGCCAAGAAATTTTTTAGAAATAATGAAACCGCTTAATAACTGCTAAACCGACCTTATTCTTCTTTCAGTTTCCGTTTATGATCCTCGGTCAAGTACATTGTCTGATCATGAATAGGGTGAATAACCTATTAATAGAAAGGGAACAAAAGCAGATCAAGTTCTAGCAAACTAGGAATCATATGGAAACTAGAAAACATAGTATTATTACTGACAACTAATTGCATCAGGAAAACAGAAAACTCCAGAAAACTCCAAAACATTTCAAGTGTCAAGGACACTACACATTTTTGCTGCTTTCTTTTAATTGCTCATCAAGAGTGACCCATGATGCTTTAGAAATAGGATTACATGCTTTCTTTTATAGGCTGATAATTAATTATAAGCATCTTTCTATGTAAAACCATTAATACTGTCTTTTTTGGTTCTATATTATTACGCGCTGGTAAGTTTGTTGAAACTATATTGTGACCTGGAAGTGGTCATTAATGTGTTGGTGTTGTATAACATTGTTGTTGAATACAGGTTACCTGCCTTGATAAGTATAACATTGTTGTTGAATGCAGGTTCATATTATATTGTGGATTTGTGGTTGACTACAGGTTTGTGATACCGCAGGTTATAGTTTGTTGAAACTATAACAGGTTTTTGAAACTATATTGTGACCTGGATTAATTCTTTTTTTCCCCAACTGCACAAATTTTCTTATCTCGTTTAAGTCCAACTAGTATGATCTTTACCAACCTCATGAAAATTGAGCATGAAAAATAGTACAGGTTTCAGAAAATTGGGCCATTATATATCAACATATGATTATTTCGAAAATGATCAATGAGATACAAGCAACCTCCGTAAAACGAATACCTGAATCTGGCTACTTCTGAGAATAGAACCTGTCAGTTGAGCAGGAATAACAGGGCTGGGGCCGTTCATGTGCTCCAACCACAAACCTTTAAATGGTCTACTTAGCTTTTGAGTAGCCAAGTATTCCCCAAACAATGCTTTACTCACCTAGACAGACATAATATAAGTAATTCAGGTCTTTAGGCCTCAATAGTAAAGAGAAGCAAAACCAATTACCAGCTATTTGACTTGACAACAATGAACCAGCTAGGCAGCAACCGCTTAGAAAATTGTTTCAAGTGCATCAATATAGTTTGCTTATAGCCAAGATTCGCAGTAAGTTAATTAGCTAGGTATATTGCACATCTACAGGAATTATTTGTTATAATAAAGGAATAAAGGCAAATTTAACAAAAGTAATCCAATGATCAGTGGTTTACTAAAGATAATCCTCGGTAGCGATTATATAGAGAAGATCCCAGCTATGGTAATTAGACTTCACTCGAGCTAACTACAGAAGAAACAGAGAGAATTTGTGTACTGAAGAACTCTGCAATACAATCCTTACTTTTGAGAATTGAGATGTAAGGGCTCTCCAACAAAAGCAAAACTGAGACAAATCTCTTGATAATTTTCTGGATGCCATAATCTTAATATACCTTTTATATAAAGCTGAAACTCCCTAACAATTCCATAACCTAATTATTCCCTTCTTCTTCCCCAGGAAAGCAGCCTAACAAACTCCAGCAACAAACTAAAGTTATTTTATCAATCTGCCCTCAGGTTGAGTTAACAACATTTCGTGCCTTTTTCCTATTAAAAATCTTGCAGTTATGTAATACTAAATAGCATATGAAATTTTTATTTATGTTTGAATAGAGTGATATTTGTGATTTCAACACCAACTGTCAAATATCTTCTTTTTTTTCATGCTAACAACTCTGCTTAATTGAGCAGTAAATTGTGATAGCCAGACTACCAGAGTGACAGATTGACCCAAAATCAAGTCTTTTATGGGTCAAGCTCAAGCAAAAATCAAGAAGAAGATCAAGAACCACAGACACTCCAGATTTGCGTGATTCCAAGGAGGACTACTTCATTAAATATGGAGGTATTATGCTGGAAAAGCAACTTACTCTTAGGCCAAGTGTGTAACCTGTCAGCATATTACATGTTTAATCACTGCATGAGTGTGTAACCTGTCAAAAAAGACGATAAATGAAAAAATCATTTCTAATATTAGAGCTCAAGATGCATTTACTATGAGGTGAAGATATTTAAAAGATCTAGTTAGTACCAGTGGCTGATAAGTTGGTGGTATGCATAATCGTTGACAGCAACATAGGCTTTGGCTAACTGCCAAAGGGGGGCTTTAACACCATCATTGGCTGGAACATGTAATTCGCTGACAGCACCAAGTTTGTCCCCCTTCTCATGTGGAAGGCTTAACTCTATTACCAATGGATTCAAATTTCCGTCTTCTTTAAGAAGAGCATTGTCCGGGTGGCATAGACCTTTAAATTAGTATCTGTGTTGATTTGCCTCAAGTATGGCATTACTATGTCATGGTGATCTGATATGAATAGCTTGTTCCTCTGGATTGCCTGGGTGAAGTATTAAAAGACCCCAAAAAAAAAAGAGAGAAAGAAACTCATAAAGATGTCATGTAATATAATTCAGATTTAAACTTGTGCAATATGATAAGCTCTGTCCTAGATTAATATACCTCTTCCACACTTAACCCATCTAGGTTCCCTTATGCATTCTTCGATCATTGAGCTGTTCTGGTTTCCATATAATTCAGGATCTAGCGTACTAACTGTTGGAAACTCCTGCATTGGAAGGAAAAATCTTGTTAAACTGAAAACATATTGGTACATCGCTTTATAGCTTTTAAGCCTTTAACTCTAATTGAGAGGGCTGCAAATTTATTCCAAGCTCTCTAATTTTAAGTTGCATCTTTCTTTCATTAAGTCGTGCCTGTTTTATGACTTGGAAAGAAAAAATGTAGTCATATTACCTCTAAACTTAGTATGATAAAAGGATTAATGCCAGCTAACATCTGCCTGCTAAATTCTCCATCAGTTCTCCACACTGAATCATCCTCTGCCCAAAACTATAAAACACCAGAATGCAATAAAATTATATGCCATAATTAACTAATTAAGTCTCTTAAGACTGAATAATTTACAACAGTATGAAATTGGTGTGAAATATCTAAAAATATGCTTACCCTTTAAAATATCAGGCTTTGGGTAATTTAGAAAATCTGCACCATCACTCCTAAACAGTGCTTTCAGAAATTGTGTCGGGGCCATTTTCCTAATCTTGTCATGTAATGAGTTATTTTGAAGTTTAATTGCTCCCTCATACAAATTGTGCACTTCTTTGAAATGGTTAAACCTTTTTTGGCGTCCAATCAAGTATTGCATCCAGCATACCAAAAACTCCATGAGATAGACTTGACTGTATCACCCATGAAATCAGACAGCTTAAGGTACTGAAACTTTTCATCTCTTGGAACATATACATGTGTGGTCTTGGCTAGTGACAGCCTACTTTCGGTGTGAGGATCTGCAAACAAGGTATATTGTAGAAAGAATATAATGGAGGCAAATTAGCAACTAAAGGTAGGTAGTCACAAAAAGAAATGATGTAGACAAGATTAATATTAGCGGGTATTATCTCCCAAAACTTTTTCCACGAAGATTAAAGTAAACTCATGCTAACCTTTCTTTGTACGGGGGAAGCTTGCTCTTCCTCTCTGGAGGTAAGGATATTCAGTAGACCCTCCATATATTGGGCGGACATATTTCTTACCTTTTGTCAGGCTCTCTTAGAACATTATAGTATGCATTTCATTTTGATCTTTCCCTTCTCCTCTCAAGATTTTTAGCTCTTCCTCTCGATATTTGCATAGTGGTGCAGGAGTTTGGTGAGGGAGGTATGCCTACACATGATAAACGAACATAGAAAGGTTTTAACTTTAAGGACAACATATTTGTTACAAATGCTTCAACAAAAAATAGCTAGGTGATTATGGTAGATAACCTTATTGGTGAAAAAGACAGTCTTTTTAGTAGAATTTAGCAGGACAAATCCACAAGTTGCAAACAAAATGGATTGAACCATGACGCGGGATGTCTTTCAAGGTGATGGTTCTTAGGTAACTTCCCTGTCATGCTCATTTCTTACTATTAGTGCTCCAGGAAGATCAATATCCTTATCCCAATCAAATCTCACTCAGAAGGCCTGCTCGCCATCAGCTAAACCAGTAATTGTTTTGACCCCTTATTCAAGATATGATCGTTTTTCAAGTTTTCCTTTGAAATTGTTGGCTGAAAAGTTGAACAATTTTGCTGTTAATATGACTAAAGTACTATACAAAATCACTTAAGGGATCTTATACTTATATGATCATCTGCCCTGTCATCACTAATAGTATAAACTATGAAGTATAAATTAATTTACTGTCAACGTTTTACTTCTAATCTGACATCTCCATTACAAATGAAATACTCCAGATTATCATGTTCTTGAGATTATGCGATTAGCACATGAGATTTTGCAATTACCCATGGATTACGATATCTAACATCGGACCCAGCTCTTTAACTCACTACACCCTTCAATGTGTTGAGAACACTATATTAGTCCATAAAACTCCTCAATTACTGCACTAATTAAGACACAAACTCAAATTTCAAATATTCACTAAATAATTACAATTTCGAAATTTTGAAACAAAGTAAAGTCACCCAGATTGAAGCAAGAACTATAAAACCCATCAGCTCAACTATCAATTCTAGAAGAAAAATAAATAATAATAACTAAAGATTTAATCACATATCAAAAGGCCAAAATCTCTACCTATAATGATATAATCCCAAAATTCAGATATATAGGCATAATTTAAAAATCTAATCTGGTTGTAGTTTAATTAAGCCAACAAAAATCAGCAAATTATCCATATTCACAAGTCACAACCCACAACCCTCACCTCAAAATTAAAATTCTAAAAAATTATAAAACGAAAGAAAATAAACCCTGAACAAAAAAACACAATTTTCATAAAATTCAAAATAATATGAAATAGACACATATATGATTTCTCAGCCTTATCCATCTCTACTTCAAGATAAGTAGTCTTAGCTTTCTTCATTTGTAAAGTATAATCAAGGATAAAAAATGAAAAGAAGTGTCAATATATGCATGTAGTGCACTCACAACAGCTGGAAACTTGGCAGCTATAGGCAAATTACTTTCAACATTGTTTCAGATACAGAGACTGAAATTACTACATATAATTTCTAATTTGTAATGATATTTCAGACCCCCACACATTGAATAACTACTTCTGTCAGTGAAACATAATTTGATTCAGATATCATTGAAAAGTATTTATAAACTCTGAAAGATGAGATTCTGTCAGTGAAAAAAGCTGCAAATGAAGGGGCTTCACTCCACAAGACCACAAATAAACAGTAAAATGCAATTTGGAGCCACCTCCACCTCTCGGAAAACACAATCAGCATGTTTTATCACTCATAACCATACCAACTATTGACTTAACAACAAACGAAAAGTCTGATTATTACATCATATTTCAGAATATAAATTTACAAGAAATTGCTACCTTAAAAGCCACTTCCATGGAGGACGATAAGATTGGAAGCCGGAATTCATAAATACGCTCAACCCATTAAATCTACACACGATTCAAAAGCAACCTGTTCAAATCTTTAAAATTGAAATTGGGGAATTTATTAGGAAACTATCATATTATAGAAATCACAAAAATTGATCCTTGCTTCTTTAACCAGTAACCCTCAGCAAATACCAAAAATCAATCAAAACAACAAAAAAGGATGAGCAATTAAACATGCAAACTAAGTGGGATTTATAATTGTTAATTCAGTAATCCAACTTAAGAGAAAATTAAATTAAAAATCATAATTCTCAATATGATGCTAAAATCAATATCAAGAACAGCAATTAATCACAAAAATTAATCAGATTCAATACACTCAAACAAACCATAAACCCTAATTACGACAATCGAACAAATCAGAAGGACAATCAGCACAATACAAACAATAGCCAATTCAAACAATGTCTAAAAGCCCACAGTTTAATAACATCCAGGAAAAGAGGAACACAGATAAAGTGAAAATGAGTATAGTCGTTAAATGAATTTGTATGGACTTACATCATAACTATGGCCTGGGTTTTTAACTATGAACTGTAGATGACTTTAACATTATATACCAACTTTAGAATGCAGAGAAATAAAATCCCAATTTTTTACCAAATTGAATCAAAACCACCCCCAAAATTTTGAAATAATTGAAATTGAATCGGAAAAAACTTAACCAAACCCATAAATTTTAAGAGAACTGAACTAAATCGAAAAACCCACCAATTTTTACAGGCTACTTTAACTCATGGATATTTTTATCAAATTAAAAAAACAAAGTTATACCTCAAAATCAAAATGGTAAAAATCATAATTAAAAATTAATCAGAAAAAATAAAAGATCAGAAAAATCAAAGTGTTGAGGAGAGAGATGACCTTAAGAACTGATTATATAATGTTATAATAACCCAATAAAAATTAAGTAGATTAAGACAAAATGCATGAATGTAATAGTGCTTGAATTATCAAATTCAAATGAGCTTTTAAATAAAGTTACCAAACAATTCTTTTGCAGTTTTATCAGCGATTAGGAAGGTGTGAGAGTATATGCATGAATGTCTTTGCTGACCCGATTAAGAAGTTCATCCATGGCGACGATTTTCTTTGGGAGACGCCTAATTAGCCTCAAACAACTGTTCATAAGACATTTTCATGATATTACCACTTTTTAATGCTGCTCTAACATTGTCAGTGTTATCATTGCTCGGTTTTGAAGATTCAAAAATGACAAAGAATCTAAACAATATCCTACTTTAACCATTCAATTTTTTATTTTATTTTTATAATTTTCACTAAAATAAGTATATATTGTGTCAATTTTTTTTTTCTATGAGAAACAAAGTTTAAGGGATGAGTGAATTTTTGACATTACAACTCTACGATTAATGACTAATGAGGTAATGAACAACTAGAATACTTGTATACTGAAATGGAGGGAATTCAAGATAGAAGAATTACATAGGATAGAGCTTCCATTCCGAAATCCGAATACAAAAGTAGAAGGTGAACAAAAGAACAAAATGAAGTTTCCCCCACCTTTTGAGATTAGAGATCTGTACAATCAACTTCACAAATGCCCTAAATCTTTCGTCAGGCCTAACTAACACAATCAGACTACCTCTCAAATAGTTACCCAGCAGACTATAGTGGCACTACAAAATAGAAGCCTTTTTTTTCTGGTGACTAGCAGGAGCAAACACCCACTAACTGCAGACCTGTTTTACAATTAAATTACTCGGCATCTGACCCGGTCTCAGGCTTGAGCTCAGGTTCAGGATCTGAATCAACATCTTCATCGGGGTCCGACCCATCATTCCCCTCAGGCCTGACAAACCCACACCCGCAACAAATATATTAGTTCTCCAACTGCAGTCCAGTAAATCAATAAAGATTGAAGGGGAGGGGGAAATAAAGGTACCTGAAAGAACTACGCTATCACATAACACATCACGTGTCGAAAAATATTACAGCATAAGAATTCTAACAGAAACTACGCTATCACATGTCGAGAAGAAATAGTGTTGTACATTGTGTGAATGTGCGATTGACATGATTGTACATACTAACAGGTAATGTTTCCAAAGTCAGTTGAAACAAAGGCAGAAAGCAAAAGTATTTTGTCTACAGTCCTAGTAAAAAAGAGGAACAACCTTCAGATTTCAGACCCATTATGACAAATCACAATGTAATCAGTCATACAGTAAGAAAGAAGGATTCAATTATCTAAAGCGACTTACCTTAATGTTTTTAAAGCCGCCTTCATGGCATAGAGAGTCATTTTCTTCACCTGCATCAAGAAAAACATTATAAGTAATTAATATAACCTCCTAGCTTAGTGCAACCTGAGGTCTCTAAAGCAGGGATTACACCACAAATTGCAACCGACATACCTCCAACTTATCCTCCTTGGCCTTGTGATTTTGAGGTAGAGCCCGGAACTCCCCAGCTAGGCGCATACACTCGCCAACATTCTCAGGGGACACGAAATCAAGCGCAACTTTTATACATGACTGAGCAAGAGAGTTTCAACAAATCAGTTGAATTGACATGAAGGACAGACTCATGGAATCGATAACCCTAAGTCCCTTGTTTTCACTTTTAAATTCATAAGTTTGCTTATTATTGTTGACAATTCAGGTAGCCGACCCCAATTCGGGACTAAGACCTTGTTGTTGCTGCTTATTAATGTTGACTCCTAAATTATTTAGGAAATTAAAAACTAAAATCTTATAAGCTATATAAAATATAAAAATAAAATCAATTTGAAAGAACACCGAGCCCAAAACAAAAAACACTACCTTTAGGTTTCTAACTTGATGAGGACATCCAGTTGGAATAAAGACTGCCTCTCCAAGATTTTGCACAAATGTCCAAGCTTCAATTCCTACACAGTAGCACAAAAAAGACTAAATTGAGTAGGCATTGGGACATCTACTACACACAACACAAGCAAAAGAAAAATCCATAGTGGGAGAGATGTCACAAGCAAAAACTGTGAACCTTACCATATTCTTCTTTCAGCTTCCTTTTGTGCTCCTCGGTAAGGTAAAATGTCTGATCATGAATAGGATGTATGACCTGTTCATTGACATAAACAAGCATTTATATGAAGCTTAAGCAGGGCACGTCAAGAAAAGGCCACCGATGACATAATATTGTCAGACAGCTTAAGATAACCTTTGTTTTTGAAAAGTACGAAGAGTCGAAGACAATACAATAGAAAGGCTTGAGAAACAAGAATTAAGTAAAGAATCCATAATTATTTTTATTTTTTTTTTACATATGATGCAAATCTTGATAAATTTTGCCAATATGCTAGATAAAAGGCACGCAAGCCTGATAAAGTTCACAGACTACAGAACAGTACCTGCTTCAGCGGATTACAATGAATATGCCTGAATTCTTGATAATGTCTCCTTAAATATTCTTGTAGCATAGGGACATCTTCTCTTCGAAAGATGTCCCAAAGAGCACCTCCAGTATGAGGTTCTGAACCTTCTAAGTTCTCAGATGGAGGAGCTGAAGTTCCATTATCCCTAGTTTCCATATCCTTATCAGGATCACCTTCTTGAGCATCTAGCACTGAATCAAAATTATTACCCAGGTTAGTTTCTTTTCTACTATCAACTATCTCTGCTTTAGAAACAGCAGTGCAATCACTCAAATCATTATTATTTAATGAATTATTACAAAGTCCATCTAGCATTCGTTCATTACCAATGTTCTCCCCTTCAGTAGAGATCTTAGACAATTTGGGTTCTGTTTCATGGTCATCAGGAATCTTAGATTGCCTCTTTTTTCTTTTATTGTAAATCCTACTCTTCAGAGTGTTGTGCTCAGCAGCAACATCATTACTCGTTTGTACAGTTGTAGGCATATCGAGATCCATATCAACGCCTTCACAGGCTACAACTTCATTACCATTTAGATTACATGGAGTTACCTTGACCTCTGTTCCTGCTTCAACATCCATTGTATCTAAGCACTTTGTATCATCTTCTATCACCCTGCCACCATCATGAAGTTTCTTTAACCCGGACCCATCAACCCCCTTAGAGTCCTTGGGTTCAACACCAAAAATTTCCTTTTGATCCTGAGCAAAATGCTGCTTTTTTAATTTAGAAATGGCCTTACGATTATCTGTAGGCACTGCAACTTCTGTAGTATGTGCCAAAATATTGACCTACAATAAATAAATGCAATAAAATTAAAAGTCAAGGCATCGCAAACAGGACACATATGATAATAAATAGAAACCTGTTCGACTTAATCGACTATACAAATAACATTTTAACAAAGTCTTTTACAAGCCATCAATCTCGAAAATAAAACACTATAACTGCAAAACATAATCAAGTTAATTGCTCCAACAATGGGCATAACTTGTACACTGCAATATAAGAATTCAGAGAGAAAAAAAAAAAAAAAAAAAAATCAATCTCAGAAAACAACATTAGTGTATTAGAATTTAACATTCCGCAATAGTTTGTCAGATATAAGTTAAAAACAATCCCGAGGGCAATCACCAGAAGAACAGAAATTATAAAAGATAACCATTACTGACTCTTCACTCTTCGACTCTAAAATAATAAATTGCTAGACCAAACAAAGGCAGCAAAAAAGTAAGTTGAACAAAGTTGGAAAAGACAATGACAAAGACATGATACACCCACAAATTTAGAAGGTCCACCATACCGCGTCAGACATATCACAGTGCAGCTTCGTAACAGAGTCACCACGACCCAATTCTTCATGAAGTCCATAAGCTATGTAGGTCTTTGGCCCCATGTCTGGCATCAAAGTTCCCTTAGGCAATTTGGTAGCTAGATTAAGAACTCCTTTCCGCGGATGTGTATACTCCTTAAATGGCAATGCACGAATAAATTCAGCACCATGGCGTGGCAGATGCTTTTCAAATTTACTAGTATGTGGCCAATCTTTCAACTTCAGTATCACAGGCCAATCTGAACGATCAAATTGACATTTTGAATACCCTTTGAAGAATTGGTGAACATTGACATCAACCTACAATTTATAAAAGAAGAAACTGTGAGTAACAATAACGGAGCAAATTTGCAACCTATAGTATGAATTTGTAGACATGAAAACAATTTATAAACAAGATTAAAACAATGGAGCTTATTCATAAACTAAACAGTTTTTAAAACTATATTCTACTTAGATATCGACAGTGCTTAAATACTGTCAATATAAAGAATAAAAATAAAAAATCTATTTTGACAGTTTAAAGCCAAAAAATAAATCAGGACTCTCCCTAGTGAACTAGAGAGTAAATCATTTGAATTTCTGAACAAAAATACAGGCTTGTTAGCCATTCCAACTCAACAACTTTGGGTTCTCCTGAATTAATATTACTTTAAATAACAGGGATATTAACCCCTAGACAAAAATAATAACAAAAATAAAAACCAAAGAGCCAACAACCCATCATCAAACCAAATATGACTAATCTTTAGCATTATATTTACAACAAATTCAAGAAATGTGAGAATAAAAAGAAAAAAAAAAAGGTATCAAAAGTTGAATTCTGCCTGAAGCACATACCACAATGACTGGACATCAAAAAAATTAATCAAGTAATATGAAGAAAATGAAAAATAAAAGACAGTGTAAAGAAAGACAAACATCAACCAGTTAGATCAACAAACAAATTAGTTTATCCAGAGAAAAATCACCTCACACCAATCCAAGCAATCAATAGCTTTCACATCCAATAATGTGGAATGCTTTGTGTTCTGAATTTGACGAACAGCACGCCACATTACCATAGGTTCCCAACTTAAGCCAGGGGTAGTTTCAAGCACACTCCTGACAATTATTGGTTCTCCACGAGCCCAGTGGAACTGAAAGTGTTTCAAATCACCATGTTTTATATCTCTGGCATCCGGACAATACAAAAAATTGTCACTGGAGCCTTCTCTTGAAGCACATTTCCTCAAAGCACTTCCACAGTCATCACCGCATACAGAATCAGAACAAGAGCACTCGCTAAGAGTTTGGGGTGAATTCTTATGTCCCCACTTTGCTAATGCCTCCTCCGCTTCCTTCGCCATTTCTGAAACCCAACCATCTGACAAGATAGAATTTAATTCAAGCAGTGAACCACATCCCCCATGCTCTGAAGGGGGACAACTTATACTGCCATTTTCATCCGCTTTCCATTCAAGCTTTCCCTTATTTTTTACAAGTTGTACCCCAGGAGAATTGCTTCCAATAGTCCTCTCTGATCGAGCAGGGGCATCAGTGCTTGAAGTAGTTTTCTCTGATTCAACATAAGATTTTTGCCTTCTAGTTCTTTTTGGGACAGAAGCAGCTTCACCTCCATTAGTTCCTTTAGATTTTTCACCGTGCAAATATTCAAAACCCCTGTAAACAAAATCCATTACCACCTCTTCACAACCCTGCAGCTGTCCAGCACGAATTTCCCGGCAGCAAGTGAGACACAAATCATATCCACACACTGGACAGCTTCTGAGAAAATCAGCAATTGAGGTTTTGCAGTTGTCACTGCACAACACAACAAACCCGTTCATTGAGGATCAGTAAAATCCTTCTTGGACTGAAATAGTCATAATGCAAACAGCTTACCAGTATACACGCTCATTTTTAGCAACAGATGCCGTTGGGACCATGACTTCAGATATTGACACACCTACAAGGAAAGCAAAACTGAGCTATCTTACAGAACGGTGATCCACCATAAACAAATAATAAAAACAAACATCAACACACATGTTTAGATGGGAATAATCAAATTTCAAATAATTCATTATTGATGAAAACAAACAGCAGACCGACCCTTGTAATACTAATAATACATCTACTGGGATATTGCAATAACCAAAAATCATCCACCAATGAGTAGCTAAGACCAAACACAGAGTAACACTCCTCAGTATGAATATTTATCGGCACCCACATGTCAGGACATGAGCCAGATTAGCTTTAGGGTATGGTAGTTATTGTATATACAAGGCATTTATTGGTACGAAGCAGCAAGGGGAAGAATAAACATGGAACTTCCAGAAAACAAGACACATCAAATTCTTATATATTCAAATGAAAAAAGAAAGAAAAATAATTCTGGAACACATTTTCTGTCAGCTACGCAACAAAATTGACCTCCATAAAGTAGCCCTAGAGTTAAATCCACAAATACAAGGGTGCTTCTAATAACAGATTGTGAATATTGTTCACACAATTACATGAAAAGGACAAAAAACTATCAACTCACATGGAGGCAATTATGAAGCCAATGTTACAAGAGTAAAAAATATGATACCCTGAATTTTGGCTTCTATTTCCTTTTCTGTCATCTGTTCTTGGTTAAATTCCTTTAAAAATGGAAATATAGTCATCAACGTGTTCATGGCATGCTCAAACTTTTCTTCACATTTAACTTTGAATTCATCCTTCATTTGATTCTGCAAAGTAATAGAGATGTAAATTTAATATGTATTATAAACAGGAAAGAAGCATTTATATGTTAAAGACGAAATATGACACCTTAATAGATCCCTCCATTCTCAAGCATGTCTTGCAATTGCAGTTCTGAAGGCAGACTGGGCAAGCCTGAGCAATTTGCTCCTCTGTCATTTGTGGATACCTGGTTGACATAACAAGCATCAGAGTTGTTCCAATATCATCTATTCATGTAGGAATTAATATAAATAGTTGTCAAGGAACCAACAAGCATAAACTAAACATTGTCAAGGATCCCAAGCCCTGGAAAATTCAAGACAAAAACACTTGTGGCAGAATTTAGTGTTACAATTCTTATTGGACCTCGTCACAGATACTAAGAAAACTAAGCAGACTACGCTATAATCTTGCTGGGTGATATTAACTTGTCTAAGTAGGACAACAGGTCAAAGCAGTCTTAATGAAAAATGAAAACAGCCTAAACAACAAATCAGTGAAGTGGAAGCACAGCAATAAAAATAATAACAGATTAATCACACAATTAAGACTGTAGAAGAGTGTATCCCTCTCATAGAGTCATTGGTAAAGAAATAACCTTTTTGCAACACAAGCAAACTACAGCAGATGGTTGACAACGAAAACAGGCAAGAACCAAAATTAGTATAAACACCACATTATCCATGTTACTAAAATGGAGATGCATATTACAAACGCGTAAATGTTTAATGGAAAACTAAGGGTTCCACTGACAAAAAAATCATTAATCACCACATAAACAATAACAATAGCTTTCAAGATGACTCCTTTCTGTTAAGCAATGCTCTCATTAGGTACTTAGGCAGCCATATGCATAAGCTGCAGAGCAGCAATCAGAAAAGTGCAACATCGAAACAAGGTATACAAAGTTTACAAACCAGTTTCCTAAGCAAGGAATGCAAAACCGCTTGGTCTTGCAGTTGGTGCACCTCACAACTCTTCCCTTGTCATTCCTCTGGCACTGATGACACATATCCGAATCGATCTTGATTCCCTGACAAACAAAACACACAAAGAAATCAAAATGGGATATCAATAAGAATCGAGCACTCGAAAAGAAAAAAACTAAAATGGGGTGGTTAAATTATGTTACATTGTCGTCATAAGCCTTATCTGGCTTCAATTTTTTCTCCGGAATTGAAACAAGAGGCTTGTTCCTACAAGCCCTAGTTTGCCTTCCCGCTCTAGTTGTGTCTTTCTCCACATCTATTTCCTCAGCGACATTTTCACAAACACTCGGTGTGCCTTTCTCCACCACTTTCTTCTTTCCCTTCTTTCCACGGCTTTGCTTACTTACAACCGCCTCGCCATCATCCCCGTCCCCATGCTTCTCATCACCATTTTCACAAACACCTGGTGTGCTCTTCTCTGCCCTTTTCTTCTTCCCACCAATTGGCTTAGTGTCAACCTCTGTACCATTATCCTCCTCCTCTTCTTCTTCAACACCCTTAACAGCAGCCTTATTGCCCTTCGGTTTCCTCCCACCCTTTCGCCGTTTCAAGCTCTTCTCCTCCATCTCATCTTCCTCAAAATACACGCGCACTGCATCATCTTCTCCATAATTACTCTTACGCGCACCGCTACGCTTACTCCTCCTAGCCAAACCATTGTCATCACTAACAATTACTTCACTATGATGTCCTTTCTCCGCATCATCTCGAACCCTTTTCTTCGAAACTTCAGCTTCCCCTTCTCCATCTTGCTCCAATTTTACTTGGTTTTTCTCTGAATTATCTGGGCTTTCCTCCGATTTTTCTGGGGTTTTCTCAGGATTTTCTTCTACAACTTTTATAATCCTCTTACGACCCCTTTTCTTAGGAACTTTATTTTCTGCATCCTCTTCTCCATCTTGCTCCAATTTTAACTGGTTTTGCTCTGAATTATCTGGGATTTCCTCCTGTTTTTCCTGGTTTTCTTCAGATATTTCTAAGTTTTTCTCGGATTTTATTGGGTTATCTTCAGGAACTTCTGAGATTTTTCCAGGAATTTCAGGGTTTTCTTCAGGAATTTCTTCTGCAACTATTCCAACACTCTCACCACCCCTTTTCTCCGGAATCACAGTCTCACTCTTCTCCTCTTTAACTTCCTTTACTTTTTCGACAACTTTCTCGACGCTTTTCTCTTCACCTTCATCTGGGTCAACTTTCACATTAACTTTCTCGGCACTTTTTACTTCAACTAATTCAGCCTTTTTCTTCTGAAAAGCCTTCATAATTGATTCTTCTTCATCATCCTTCTCAGTTTTAGAACCACCCTTTTTAAAATTACCCTTTTTAGCCTTATTCTTCTGATCATAGTGTTTCTGACACAATTTGTCATCATCCAATTTGCGAAGCTTACACCGCCAATCTTTTCCATCATTTCTCTCACATCTTTCTTCAATCGGAATCACTTCATCATGATTCTCTTTCTTATTATTATCACCATCTTTTCCCTCTAAATTTTCTTCCAGTTTAGGTTCAGCAACATCTTCTCCCTCTAATTTTTCTTCCAATTTAGGTTCAGCAACAACCCCATTCTCGCCTTTTTCTCCCATAACTACGAAACTATTTCAATTTCGATTTTCAGAAAATAAAAGGGGATTACAAATTAGGGTTCATGAAGGAATATTGATGAGAGAGAAAGAGAGAATAGTAGTGAAAAATAGTGTAAAAATAGAAACAAATTTAGGGGAAAGAATTCAAAAGGTCCCGCCAAAAGGAGGAGAGAAAAAGCGAAAGAAAGAGAGAGAAAAAGAATGAGAATTTGAAGGTAAAATTCACGCTAAATAGACGGGAGGAAGGAAGGAATAGAGGAGAGAGAATATGAAGGGTTTTTTCGTTCTTGAATCGTGAAACAGAGTGAGTTTTTATTGTGGGCTACAAAAACCAATTCCAGTATATTGTTTTTCGTTTTTAGGTTCCCCGTAATACCGCCATTGCTATTTTGTTGTTCTCCTATAGTCAGTCAGGCTTCGATTTTTGGTCGGAATGAACTGTTAGTTATCTAATAGTTAGTCGGTTGTTTATCTGTCAGTAATAATACAGTTATGACAGTTGGTTTTATAGATTTTTTTGGGTAGCTAGTTGTCTGTTAGTTTACAGTTATTTAACTAATTATTACAGTTATTGGGCTGATTGTTAGTTATTTTACAGCTATTCAGCTGACTGTTAGTCATCTAACACTCGAAACAGTTAGTCATCTAAATCAGTAACGATTAATCAGTCATTCAATAGTTAATTTATTTTCAAGTACAATGTAGTTAGTATAATAACAAAAAAACATATGTAAATGCAAAGGAAGTCATATTTAGAAAGATGTAAATTTATTTCAAAATGTTTTGCATGTAAATTACACCCTAATATACAAGATGAAAAAAAATGTCAAGAAGTCCATCATCTTCAATTCATAACAAAACCTATTTATACAATGTCTATTTTTCAAAGCATATACAGTTATACTACATATATTTTATTTTCAGTCAAACAACTAGTTGAATCAGCCTCTAGATATGATTTTGTTCAATTTTATTGAGAATTAAGTAAAATGGGCAAAAACTAAAATTTAAGTTTTTATAGGTAACTCAAAATGTTTACGTAAATATTGAGTACCACCTCCGAAACTTTACAAACAAATTATATGGCAGTAAACCAAATGGGTCAATAATTACCTTATGGAGAGAGTTGATGAACATGTCTAGTCTCAAGTCTCAAGTGGCTAATGGGTAGTAGTCCCTGTATGGAAGAGAAGCTGGCAAAGTAAACAGACTGATAAAGGATGGTGGGAAGAAGAGCAGAAGATAGACTGTCTTTTCACTGCTCGAGAAGTCTGATTCTTACTAATGCTAGAAGAGAAATTGTACAATATCCAATAAAAATACTAGTTACACTTCACCTCACTGTCTTTCTCACCAACTTGTCAACTTTAATAATACACGCAAATTTTGGAGGGAAAATTTACTGTATCAAATAGAGGGAAACAGCCTACTACAGTAAAATTAAAAATTATTCAAACTCAAACTATTTATTTCCTCATCTTCCCCACATTATTTTGTTTGTCTAACTCATACTCTGTACATAGTACGGAGTACATATTTATTGTTTGTTACTACGACTCTACGAGTAATTCTAGACTTCAACAACCATAAGGAAGGACTTACTATGGTCTACTTCCGAAATTTATAAACCATGTCCAAGGCTTTTGTTTTCCTGCTTAGTTCACACTTTCAAAGTAAAAATGATTACAAAATCATGGGCACACCTACTACAGAATTCAACTCAGCAGTACAAAAATTTATTTTTATCTCGGATCAGGTTCACTTTTTGCATGTAAACATTTAATTAAATCATCATCAAGTTCACCAGATGACGATAAAAAAATTTCACTTTCATTTGCCCATCGCATTGGTATTCAATGGAAAGAGCACAGGCAAAAATATAATCACATGGAATCAAAATGTTGCCCCGTCCTTCGACAGGTGATGCTGGAAGAAACTTCCACAATTCACATCACATTCATGGGGTATGGTATTATGCCACACTGTACTAGGAGAAAACGTAACAGAGTATTGAATTTATTTCAAACTAACTTAGAAGGCCCCTCTGCTTGAAGACATCGAGCATTGCAGCACCCATCTTTGCAGGAGACTCTACCACGGTGGCCCCAGCTTCTCTGAGAGTCTTGATTTTGTCTTGCGCTGTGCCCTTACCACCAGATACAATGGCTGCCATGAAATATTTTTTTAAGAAAATTCAAAACATTAAGATTGTCAATTCATTATTATCACTAGCCTTGTGTTACAGTAAGCAAAAGCACAAAATCAGACACCAAACACCCAAACTGAATGATGTGGAACAGCAACATATATATATATATATATATATACACACACACACATGAAGTTCTGAGCTGTCCAATATAGAAGCAATAATCATATCATGATAGCGCTAGGTAGACACACTAGAGTTAAGCAAAATACTAAAATCAATAACATAGATCATCAACTAATTGTTACAGAAATCAAGGCAGCTAACTAAAAATTGCTGTCATAACACATTACCTCCAGCATGACCCATCCGTCGACCAGGTGGTGCCGTTAGCCCAGCAATGAAAGAAACCACAGGTTTTTCAGTTTTACTTTCCTGTTTCAAGCAAAGAACTCACTAAGAGACATAATCGCAACCAGGAAACACATCAGCAGAAAACAGTTATCTAGAACAAATTTCCCTTGGCCTAAGGAACATTAAATATATTAATCATTGACAGCTTTGCTCAAACTATAATACAATTACCAAACTACCAATGCCTTCATCCCTTAGGGACTGTGTCGTAATTTACTCTCCTTATAAGCTAGTGGAAAAAAAAAATCTACTACTGTTTCCCTCTGTGCTAAAATACAATGTCACCACTAAATTTCTCAATAAGTAGGGCATGTAATGTGGGGAAAAAAAGCGGATAATTAGCCACAATATCAGATCTTTCAATTTAAAGAAGGATGTAAGCCGTGTAACAATGTTGCCTTTATGTTTTTCAAAAACACCATCATCAAATTGCCAAGAAACGACCATTGTTGCCTATAACTGAATATACCATGGCCTTGTCCTATTCCCTAAAACAGTTTAATAAAGGGCTACTAAGATTATACCACAGCTAAAATTGGTTAGATAAGATGTATTCAGCTGAAAAGAATGAATCCTAATAAAAACACCCATGTGATTTCTAAAACGAAATTTTATTCTTCAGAAAATAAGTATAACTCTGTTTACCAAGCAAAAGATCTCTTTAGCAAAAATCGGGTGGCTAAAGCCATAAAGCTTTTAGCAGGAAAAACTTTCAATCCAAGGTACATGGTCAAAATGGCTTACCTTAATCACAGCAGCAGCATCCTCTTCAGCAGTTCCCCCTATTTCCCCAATAAGAATAATACCTGTAGTAAAATCAGCAGGAAATATATAAGCAAAGGTACATAAAAACAATCCAAGCAAACAAGAATACTTATACCTCCTATTGGTTCTCATAAAATGCAATTTTCTAGGAACATTTTCACTCCATAACCCTTTTACTAGGTAAATGTGTCGCAATATTTTGATACCAGCACAGGTTGCAGACAACTCATTACAATCTGAAAGCCCATCCTATTGGAGATTTGGTTACACAAACTATGAATGCACAAAGGCTAAACTAATCAAGCATCCCTTCTCACCCTGTGTCTGCCATGGTTGCGGATATATGACTAACATGGGGTGGAGAGAAATTATATACATAAACAAAATGGCAGAACATTTCTCAACAAGCTAAATCTGGAGTCCACTACAGATGGGATGAAGAAGTTGTGAAGGAAATTGAAGGATGACATAAGTGTATTCTGACTTGTGAAGTTGAAGAGGGATATCTTTATTCAAACAGAAGCAAGCAATAGCATCGCAAGCCAATACCATACTTCCAAAGTTATAAAGTGTCTGCCCCCCATCAATGAGTCACTATACCTCCTAATACCCATCAGATACAGCCATATAAAGCATTGCAGAATCTTCTCTCTCATGTACACCAGCATACACAAAACAAATACTTCCTTTGTTCTCCTAATATTGCAACAGGGGGGAAGACACAAAATTAAGACGAGGAGAGAGATAGAGAGAAATAAAGATAGGGATCCATGTGATGAGGAGAGAGAGAGAGAGAGAGAGAGAGAGAGCATGTGTATACATGGCAATGTTGCACTATTTCTAAAACTTCCTAAAATGGTAATTGTTGCAATATTAAGGGAACAGAGGAAGTATAATTAAGTGGGATTTTTTTAGTAAAACCAGTAATCCAGTAATCATAAACTGCGCAGTCATCTGATCTCCCACAAAATTCTGAGTACTATAGCCATTGTTCTAGGAAGGTCAGGGGTCAAAGAATGATGATTCATATAGTAATGGTTCTTTTCCAATCAAAATCTACCATGAAAAAGTGAATTCATTTAGCCACTAATCCATCAGATGGAAAACCAACCAATCCTCTAATGTTTAGCAATCACAAAAGCAGATCAAGCCACTTGAACAGAAGTGTAATCAATTGATTGAAAGGGTAATGAAAAGCATTTTAGGAAAGACAAAGTCCACCTTCAGTCTGGGGGTCATTAATGAACTTCTCAATGCAATCAACAAAGTTGGTCCCATTGAAAGGGTCCCCACCAATTCCTACAACAGTGGATTGCCCAAGGCCAACAGCAGTTGTTTGGAAAACCTACATCACAACACCAAGTATAAATTGATTGGCAGATTAAAGTCCTATAAACAAGTAGTAAAGAGATATAATTTTATCATGACTTCAAAATATAACACTCATAATGACGCTTTCAATAATTAATTAGTGCAATGATGTAATTAATAAATTAGTAATAGACTAATAAGCTGAGACAATCAATGATAATGATCATTTAGTTAGTATAGACAAATTGTGATACCACAACAACATCATCCAGTGAAATTCTACATTCATGGTATAATGGAATAGAAGATAGGCAAAGAACTCTCAGAAATAAATATATTTTGAAAGTACAGCTTGAAAGCAAAATATAGAAGGTAAGTATTATATAGATCAGCTATTGGGCCACTAAACATAAAGAATAGCAAGTAGAGAAATTCCATACCGCCTCATATGTCAGTGTACCAGAACGAGAAACAATTCCAATACGACCTGGTTTGTGGATATAACCAGGCATAATGCCTATCTTGCACTCTCCAGGTTTGATGATTCCAGGGCAATTTGGACCGATTAGCCTGGTTTTCGATTGTCTATTAAGGGCAGCTTTGACTCGAACCTGGAATAGCAGATACAATATATTTGAGAAAGCAAATTTGCAAAACATCCCAACCAATATGACTGCCTAGCGTCACAATAAAAGAACAAACAGCAAGAGAACTGACACTTGAGAGCTGATTACCAGAGAAACTTAACCGTTTCATTAGGATAGACAATATAAAATTCTACATATCTAACTAATACATAGATATTTGAACCAGATATCAGAATGAAATAACAGTAAACTGGAAAGAGCACAAAGTTAATTAAACCACAGCACAAAAAGGCACAGAGGAAAAAGAGTGCTTAAGTCTTCCATGTAACTTTAAAATGGATGAACAAGATGTGTCAGATGGGGACATGGGATGCACCCTGTATTTTGATTCAACCACTGAATATGTTCTTAGCCTTGATACAAGTATGATATAATTCAGGCATTTTCAATACAAAGCCTGTAACTTTGAGGTCTGAGAGAGAAGAAGAATAAAAAAAGGAAGTCCACAAGGGAATGAAATACAAGCAACAAGGAAGTTTGAGATAGATATAGTCACGATGTCAATTAGGCTAAAAAGAAATTAAAGTATGCTAATGAGAATAGGAAATTCTGGACAAACAAACATTAATAAAAATAATAACCAACAACAAATTAATTCTAGTTGATAAGTCAAATGGCTTACCATGTCATGCTGAGGAATTCCTTCAGTGATGCAGACGATTAGATCCAATTCAGCTTCCAACCCTTCCATGATTGCTTTCGCAGCAAAGGGAGGAGGAACGTAGATAACTGAGGCATTGGCCCGTGTATCTTCCTTTGCCTCAGCAACAGTGTTGTAAACTGGTAACCCTAAATGCTCAGTACCACCCTTTTTTGGTGTCACACCACCAACCTGATACCAACAATGAAGCATCCATCATACAATGCTCTTGTCATTAGAGAATGCAAGTGATACTCATAAACTAATATGATGTCAGAAAAAGCAAGCCAATTAATGTCTAACCAATCAGAACTTCCATAATGAGTTGTGACCACTGTATGAGTGTATGTTCAAGTGAGTTTCACACAGCTTTTCTACATTTCGATCATTATGAAGCCCGTGTACACATTATGGCAATATATTTCTAATTTCTCTGTAAACCCATACCATACAAAGGATAGATTGACCCAAGCCACTGATCTGGACTTTCTTAGCTATCCCCGATTGTCCACATATATTCTTCAAGACCTCTACCAATGCCATCTAACGTTAAACTCTCCCATGGTCCTGCCTACACCATTACGAGGGAGAGGGCTACAAGCAGACATAATTACTGCACAACCGCAAAGCACCCTCACTTCATTTACATTCTTGACTCTTTCTAATTATCACTATTCTTAACATTTTCTTTTCCTTTAATGTCTCAAATTCTACATTAACTGCCTCTTCCAACTCCACTAGTAATTCATAAAATTCTCAACTTCTTATGTTACAAACCACATTTGTTTTGCAGTCTTCCCTTCGGTAAACCACTTGCCACAACCAAAGAAAAACACGAATATAATAATAAGCAACACCACCTCAGTCTTCCTTAAATCAATCACTGATATTTCGCCTAATTGGGCAAACATATTCTAATGATGCAACAAGCACTATCTCTGAGGTCCTAAAATCCTTAAAATTGTTTCAAATCCACCAAAACGAAGTAACACGAACTACCTTAGTCTTCCACTCAAATTAATCAATCATCAATTCTGATTAAAATACTCTCCAATTTCATACATCCAACACAAACTACAGAATAGCAACACTAATCTATTGCATCCATAAAAATTGGTGTAATAATTCCAATCAAACAGCGTAAAAAGAAAATCAAAAGCTGCATTCCTCACTTCCATATTTGTCAAAAACAACCTCAAATCAAACCATTTTCTCATCAACACTAAAAATCACCAACAAAAAGGCCAAAACAACATTCACAAATCGAAAAATCGCGCATCTAAAAACATCTAAAAATGAAAATCTGGGTTAAAACAAAATCAGATCCAACAAAACC
Organism: Chenopodium quinoa; assembly: GCF_001683475.1. Lineage (NCBI taxonomy): Eukaryota > Viridiplantae > Streptophyta > Magnoliopsida > Caryophyllales > Amaranthaceae > Chenopodium > Chenopodium quinoa. The sequence continues at coordinate 1,484,481 of NW_018745569.1, forward strand.
ATACAAAACTAATGAAATTGAAAACATAAACTAACCTAAAACGAAAATCAAAGGTAGAAGAAATGAAGCGGTACCATTTTGGTGCCATATTCGATGGCTTGTTCAGTGTGAAAAGTACCATTTTTGCCGGTGATACCTTGGCAAATGACGCGCGTATTCTTGTCGACGAACACAGCAGGAGGAGGATGAGAGGTGCCGAACTGCCTGGTTTGACCGATCGAAGAAGAAGAAGAAATGGTAGGATGAATCTTGGAAGACAAGGTAGCGAGGAGTTTGCTGGCTTGTTGTCTCGCCATTGTTGAAGCTCCAAATTAGGGCTTTTTTTGCTGGTCTAATGTTAGAATTTTATTAGGGAGAAAGGAAATGAATGAAGTCAGTTAGTAACCTTTCACCTCCCGTGGAATGGAAATGGAAAAAAGGAGGCGAATGTTGAAGCATGAAACCCGAACCTATTAAGGTGTACAAGCTAAAAGGCGCAAGCAAATGTGTGCATAATTATCACTTTAATATAATGATAAATTAATAAGAAATTAAAGTTGTATATCATACTATTAAATAGGAAATTAAAAAATAAATAACTTTTTTTTTAATGAAGTATATATATTATAAAGCATATAAAATTGAAAATATGTACTCATAACCAAATCAAGCAAAGATTGATGTATGGAGAACAATTTAACAAATGAACATAGATAGATAGATAGATCATAAAAAAAAATTGATGCATGGAGAATAATCTAACGTAACTATGAACATGAGATTTCATTTCAAGCAAAAGACATACTACCATGACGAACAATCAATACCTCATATTCTACAAAATTAAAGATAGATTAGCAAGAGTCAATAATATCATAAGAATGAGTATTATGGTTTAAAAATATCTTAGAACATTATGATTATAACATAGGAAGATTATATAAAGAATCATCTAAGGGAAGATTGTAGTAGGACTGTAGGAGGCATGAGAAAATAGAAGAAACATAGAAATAAACACATTGATTCTCGTACAAAAGACTGGCATACCTCATGCATTCATGTGTGACTATAATAAAGGGACTTGAGAAAGTGATTAGCAGTTGTAGAAGGAATGGATCGTAAGACCACTCTCAATGGTGAGCAAAAAAAATGCTCACCCACTCTCTCTCTACCCACTTTCTCTCTCAAGAAATAAGTTTTGCTCATGGGCAAATTTTTTCACATATTCTCTCCCAATGGTGAGCAAAAAAATTGCCCACCCACCACTCTCTCTCTCTTACTTTTTCAATACCCCACCATTACTTTCTCTCTCCTACACAACACTTCTTTATTTATTTATTTCATTTATATTTTAACAATGTTACTCCAAATAAATAAAAACTAGTTAAAATTTGTGTAACTTATTTTTTTTATTTTTGTCCTTTTTATCGTTAAAATTTGTCGTAAAATTAAGTACGTTATATAAAAAAAAAAATTTAAAAAAGCTCAAAATTTCTTAAATGTTTTTATTTATTTTAAAAGCGGTACAATACTAGAAACCAATTACATTTGCAACGTCATGCGTAATTAAACTTAGAAATAAAATAAACACAACAAGTAAAAGTAGCTACGCCATAGTACTTGGCTTTATTTAAGTCGTGCTAATTTCTCCCTAATTACGTGGCCCGTAGTGTTGCCAAATATGTTCGACTAAATCACGTTTCAGAGATAGATGAATTTCTCTGTCACGGAGGGAAGCTTTTCGCTGTAGAAATGCGTTGAAATCAAAGTTGGTAGGTCGGCCTACGTTGAATTCAAACGGTGGCGTTGTAGATGTTGATTCTTGTTGATCTTCTTCGTAGAAGGCTCTTAGAACTTCGGCTCGAGTGTAGTTGTGGCGCTCATCTTCAACAATCATGTTGTGCATAATGATACATGTTTTCATTATGTCCCGCAGTATGTCCTCATCGTACGCCAGCGACGGTTTTCGTATTATTGCAAATCGAGCTTGCAACACACCGAAAGCTCTTTCAACGTCCTTTCGAGCGGCAGCCTGGTGGTCAGCGAACATTTTATCTTTGGCCAGTTGAGGGAATGTGATACCCTGAACAAAAGTTGCCCACTTCGGATAAATGCCGTCGGCTAAATAATAAGCCATGTTGTATTCATGGCCGTTAACCGTAAAATTTACCGGAGGAGCTCGACCATGCAGAACCTCATCGAACACTGGTGAACGGTACAACACATTAAGATCATTACAAGATCCGGGAATACCAAAGAAGGAATGCCATATCCATAAATCCTGATCCGCAACGGCTTCCAGTATTAGCGTTGCTTTCTTGTTCCTACCGGCGTACTGCGCTTTCCAAGCCGTTGGACAGTTCTTCCATTCCCAATGCATGCAATCAATGCTGCCTATCATGCCTGGAAAACCACGTAGTTCATTTTGATGCAGTATCCGGGCCAATTCATCAGTTGTAGGGTTTCGCATGTACTCGGTTCCGAACTGGTCAATGACCCCGGCACAAAAACGTTGTAGGGCAACTCGAGCGGTTGACTGACTGATTCGAACGTATTCATCAACAGCGTCTGCAGCCATGCCATAGGCTAACATTCGTATCGCGGCTGTACATTTTTGCAGAGGTGATATGCCTAACTTTCCAGTTGCATCCCTACGCTGCTGGAAGTAAACATCACCTTCAACGACCTTGTTCATTATACGTAAAAACAAAGGTCGTTGCATACGAAATCTTCTTCTAAATTGGGTGGTATTGTACACAGGATTATCGGAAAAATAATCATTGAACAGCCTGGCATGTCCCATTTCCCAATCTCTTCTGTTCGTACCCCCTCTACGTGATTTTGAAGTACGTTGGGATTGTGTTTGGGGCATGAGGAAAGATGTGGGTTGGTATGTGAAGAGTTCATCAACGAGTTGATCATATTCTTCATTATTGGAAGAAGATGAACTTGAACTTGAACTTGATGATGGTCTGGAATACATCATGTATTAATATTATAATTTTCTTAATTGGTGTGGTTGTGGATATGTGCCATGCCTACTATATATAGCAAATAAATCAAATGAATATGTGGTTACAAATCTGAATGACCACACCAACTAAAGCATTCAAATTTTCAGCCACGGAATAGGTATACTATGCTAGTTGACAATGACAAATCTTGACAAAGTGTATTCAGAACAAAAGTGACTACACCATGTCGGTATGAATGACCTAAAGTTAAAGCATACTGACAAAGTTAATTCAGAAACATGTGACTACACAATGACAAAAATGTGACTACTGAATGATAAAGAGTTATTGCAATTTTGTTGCCATGAATGACCCAAAGTTAAAGTGAAATCAGAAAAAAAGTGACTACCCAATGACAACAATTGAATGCAACTATGTCGGTAACAATGACAACTGAAATCAACTTGTTAAACAACTTGTCATTCAATATTGGAAAATCAGAATACAAGTTTACATATGACAGTGAAATTAAACACACCACTAATACATGTTAAACATAAAAGACTACATTGCGCATAATTAAAAACTTAACTAATACAAGCGTACACCTACTACAACCAAACATGCTTATAAGCCCTGTAATTTACCCAGTAAGAAATTCTTGTACGACTCTTCTTCAGGAGTGAGTGGAGTAGGCGAATTCTTCATAGCTTGCACCATATCAAACCAGGTTTTCATCTTATGAATGTCAAGTTCCTCCCTTTTCCTCTGTTCCTTCTCCCTTTCAATTTTGATCCGCTCTTCCTTCAGAATGGCCTCCCTCTCGCGAATTGTTGCCAATTCCTTCATTCGTTCGCTAAGCTCAGACGAACCACTGTCCGAAGCTACTTCTTTCCCTTTACGCTTGGCCTTTGCTTTCTTCACACCTTCGAGTCGTTGTATTCCTCCAGATGAAAAACCATCCGTAGGGGTTTCATCCCCTCCATCATCTCTGGACCTCTTCCCACTTCCAGCACTACCTTGCTCCTCAACATCACGAACAGCTTTTCTTTCCTCCTTTGACAAGGACCATCTCAGCTTTGGCCTCCACTTTGGATCTCTATTAAGCATTTCAACAGCGTGAGGAAAAGCGAAATTACGACCTTGGGCGAGATGGAAAAGCTTCGACGCACTTTTTATACGGTCAGCTTCGTTGTAACCACTCCCTCCCTCCGGAAGTCTACCTGCTTCATCATAGCAAGATATCCACTGTAGTGTGTCTGCTGCCAACCTTCTCCAGTGCGACGTCAGACTCTTCATAGGTCTTGGTGGAAGTATATGCGGCTTCTCCGCATGAGCAAGTTGATATGCTGCGTGTACATCGCGCCAAAGGGAAGTTGCTTTCTGGCTCGTGCCTTTAATAGCATTCTCACTGATCTCCAAGTACAACCCAATCAGAGTTTCATCTTCCGCAACTGACCAAATTCGAGTCGCTCGTGCAACAACCTGGTTGGATTTCAGTTCGGGAACTGGTGGAGGATATTGCGGCGTCTCTGGTACGCTGTCCTCTTCGCTCTCATTGAATTGTGTGTTGCTATCATGTACAGTTTCAGGTGTACATTCTTCAATAACATGGTTTCGTAGGGGAAACTGAGTGGGTGTCTGATACTGTGGAGATGGTTGCAAAGACGTATTGCCCATTCTTTGCAAGAACAATTGAAACTCGGGATTAGTTAGCAAATCATCACTAAAACCAGAAAATTGTTGGCGGAAATTTGGGTTGTTTGGATCCATTAAAAGATTCTGCATCACAAAACAAAAGATAAATATTTGTACTAAAATTTACTAATTTTTTACAAAAGATAATTTTTTTTTTTCACATAATCACATATATACTAATTTTAATACATAACTAAATTTATATATTAAAAAAAAAATTAACCAATAATTGGAAGACTTTATTAACTACGAATTTAGTAATGTTTGAATTTAGTAATGTATGGAGAAAACACACATATACTAATTTTAATACATAACTAAATTTATATATTAGAAAAAAAAAAGTAACCAATAAATGCAACACTTTTGCAACTACAAATTTAGTAATGTATGGAGAAAATATCAACAACTTTCTTCAATTACATAATGCAATTAAACAACATGGTTTTATATTTTTTTTTTTTCAAAAAAACACACATATAATAATTTTAATACATAACTAAATTTATATATTAGAAAAAAAAGCAAATATATCAAATAAATGCAACACTTTTTTTACTACAAATTTAGTAATGTATGGAGAAAATATCAACAAATTTCTTCAATTGGGTTTTTCAATTAAGTAAACATGGCATATAATATTTTTTTTTTCAAAAAAACACACATATACTAATTTTAATACATAACTTAATATTACAAAAAAAAAAAAAAAGTAACCAATAAATGCAACACTTTTTTTACTACAAATTTAGTAATGTATGGAGAACATATCAACAACTTTCTTCAATTACATAATGCAATTAAACAACATATATTTTTTTTTCAATTACATAATGCAATTACATAATATTTTTTTTTTCAAAAAATCACATATATATTAATTTTATTACATAACTTTATTTAAATAATAAAAAAAAAAAAAAAAATTTACCTCAATATGGGTGTGTTGCAACAAAAATGCTCTTCAACAAATTTAAAATGCTTAAGAAAATAAAAAAGTGGAGGATTTTAAGTGATTTCGAAAATATATCAAAATATATCAAAATGCATGTCTATTTATAGAGAATTTAATTTTATGACCGTTGGTAATTTTTTTTTTTTTTTTTTACTGAAAATATTTTTCAGAAAATGCAATGGGAAGATTATAACCGTTGTAAAACGGCTAATTTTGTCATTGGCCAACACCCTGAACATGCCACGTGTCGCGCTCCTACTCGCTGGCAGCCTGGCATGAACAGTACCCGTATTTTTTTTTTCCAGCTTTCCTCCAGCTTGTGGGCCCCACCGAGATCACTGTTCATCAGAAGAAATGCCCATGCTATGGACATTTTCATTTTTGCCCATGGGCTTTTTCTTGCATTTTTGGTTTAGCTCACCATTGTGGGTGATGAGCAAAATATTTGCTCACAAGAAATGCCCATGAGCATATATTTTGCTCATGGTTGTGAGTGCTCTAAGTGGGAAATTTTGAGTAATGAACATTAATATTTTTTTTTTTTTAATTTGAAGGTTTTTATTTTGTATGAGGAAGGATGATAGCCAGAACAATGGACAGTTTTTTTTTAAAAAAAAATTGGTAGTTATGGAGTATCAATTTTTTTTTTTTTAATTTATTTGGGTAGTTATTATTATTTTTTGGAAAATTTCACTTTTGCTACCATCAAAACACATGTGTTTCACTTTTGCTACCCATTTAAATTTTATTTTTATTTTACTACCATCTAAAAGCACATTTGTTAAAATTTGCTACCAGTTAAGTTTATTCAAAAAATAAATAAAAAAAAAAAAAATGTTTAAAAAAAAAAAAAAAACCCAGCCACCACCTTCAACCCGTCAGCCACCCTCCCCCCTCCCTTTCCTCTACCTTCAATTGCCAGCCAGCCCCCTCCCGTCAGCCACCCTCCCCCTCCCCCCTGCCGGCGCCCAAAGCGTCGCCCGACGCCGATGACTCCAATCCACCCTCCCTTTCCTCCACCTACGCAGCCCACCCCCCTCCCTTATCCCCTTCTCACTGCCCCAACCCCCACCCCGAAACAGGAAAACAGCCCTCCCTCCCCATCCCCCCCCCACCCTGAATCGGCCCCCTCCTCTTCCCCCACCCAAAACAGCCACCCCTAACCCTTAAACACCAGCCCAACACCACCATAAACGAAACCCTAAATCCCGTTTAGGGTTAGAAGTGCCGGTTTTTGGTGCTGGGGAGTGGGGTGACTTGTTCGAAGGGAGGAGCAGCAGCAGTAGCGGCGCATTCTGGTGGGGGAATGGGGAGGGGGGTAGTTTCCGGTTCGGGGTGGGGGTCGGGGCAGCAAGAAGGGGGAAAAGGAGGGGGGTAGGCTGCGTTGGTAGGAGAAAGGGAGTGGGGTAGGGTCGTCGGCGCCGGTAAGGGCAAGGGGTGGCTGATGGGGAGGGGACTGGGTTATTGTTTAATTTTTTATTTTTTTTTGGTGGCTGGGTTTTTTATTATTTAATTTTTTTTTTCTTAGTGGCTGATGGGGAGGCAGTTAGAGTGGCTGAGGAAGGAGGGGTGGTCGAAAGGTGACATTGAGGGTGGCTGGATCACACTAACGGAAATAGTAACCGAAAGTGTTAAGTGGTAGCAAATTTTAACAAAGGTGTTTTTGTGTGGTAGTAAAATAAAAATAAAATTTAAATGGGTAGCAAAAGTGAAACACATGTGTTTTGGTGGTAGCAAAAGTGAAATTTTTCTTATTTTTTTAACAAAATATTTTTTTTTGAAAATAAGTATTTTTTTAAAGGGTATTTTTGGAAAGGGTAAATTCCCAACCAAAAAAGGGAATTCCCTTTAAAGAGTAACATAAATCGATTTTCTCTAACGATGATACTAGATCGGGCCGAAACGACACTATAATGTGTGTTTTGGTATTGAATTACGCTTTGATTGTGTTTGTTTTTTCGTTTGGTAAAATAAACAATTCAAAACTAAATTAACCCATGTCATGTCACGAATAATAAGACTAAGCTTGCGAGCTTTACTAATTACATGGCATGTAAGAACGACTGTGAGCTCAAGCCATCAACTTTTCTTTTGAATATTGTGACACTATACATCGCTAGCGGGTACTGGTCTAGCCAACCCTAGCTAGGACACGTGGGCTTGGTTGTTGTATTAACTTTTCTCTATTTCAGGGAAAAGTGATGAAAATCATAGTTGTGAGAGAAAATAGGGCGGTGAAATTTATTATTGAAAATTGGAATACGGTAATATTGTAAAGATTTGAGGTTAATACTGAAAAGGTTTGAGGAAATACTCTTCACTATTCCATATTTTCGGGTACTTAAGTTTGTCACTAAGTGGATTGCAAATTTTACAATGTTATACAACCTGTTTCATAGGACCCCAAATAAAAGAAATACAAATTAGTTATGAGTAGTGATTTTGCAAAACTAAGTAATAAAAATTTGTATCAATTTATTACATAGTTGATGACTATTGTAGTATTGTGTGATAATTTAATTTAGCTAAAAAAATTCATTTTGGCCGGTTTTTGGATATTTGAATCACTATATTGAATTTAACCATGAATGTCATGAATTAAAAGTCAAATTATTTTAAGGATATTTAGATCACTATATTGAATTTACCCATGAATGATGTGAATTAAAGATAAATCAAAGGAAAATAAATGGACATGATTATCATTAGTGTAACATTCAATCATTTTTGAGCAATAATAGATATCCATTTTTTAACTAAACCACCTGATATCAAATCCTTATTAGATTCCAACTAATTTAACTTTAAACGAGTCAAATCGAAATCAAAGGTAAAAACTTACCCGATCTATGTTGATGAATTTCTAAAGTTCAAACCCGAGGTACTAGTAAGAATTTAAAAGAGTACACGGAACATAATATTAGAACAATCACCTTCATGGTAGACTAGCCAAAATATCTTATAACATGTGGCTCTCTTTCTTTTCCATACTCTTTCTAATTCTCTGCTCCTAAAACACAATCAACAAATTGCAGGGTGTATGTGTATCAAACCACCTCAAAAAAAAAATGGCTTCTACAACCTTTTCTCTTAACTTTGCAACACTAAATTCACCAATCATACATAAAGGGCAGAAGATTTTATTACATGATCAGTTCCCAAAATCCTTATCAAACTTCTCATATCATAAACTTAAGCATCATCATCTGCTAACTTGCAAGGCTGCATCATCATCGTCGTTGTCATCAACAAGCTCGATAATGGAGTACGACCTGTATGATCTTTTAGGGATAGACAGTAGCAGTGATCAAAGCCAGATTAAAAGGGCATACAGATCCCTTCAAAAAAGATGTCATCCTGATATTGCAGGGCTAGCAGGCCATGATATGGCTATCATCCTTAATGAAGCTTATGCTGTTCTCTCTGATCCCATCTCTCGATATGTCTACGATAAGGTAATTAGTATCTTCTGGCTAAATTTCAACTGATAATGAATACATCACAAAATTGTTCAACTTTATTTTTAGAGGTTGTTTTTCTGATACAAGTAGCAATTTTATGGTGTTTTGTATCCGATAAGTTTGCTCAAATATTTTGTAAGGAAAAGGTGTGAATGTTTGATTAGGAACGAGCTAAGCTCACAGAGTTGCAAGGATACACAGGCAGGCCAATGTACTCGGTTTGGCTAGGACCAGAAAGTGAACAAAGGGCCATATTTGTTGATGAGATCAGGTGTGTAGGTTGCTTAAAATGTGCATTGCTTGCTGAGAAGACGTTTGCTATCGAGTCTACCTATGGCAGGGCTCGTGTTGTGTCACAGTGGGCTGATCCTGAAGATAAAATTCAAGCAGCCATAGATGCTTGTCCTGTCGATTGCATCTCGTAATGATCATCTCATCTCTGCCTTATAATTTCAGTAGGTTTCGTAGTCTTTCTTGTGCTAAACTAGGATGTTCTAACAGAACCTTTACTTAAGGAAATCTAGCACTCTGTAGTTACTAACTTACTACTTGATCACGATGTTAGTTTTCTTGAATTCATACTCTAGACCATATAATATAACCAACTGATAAGTTTGACTGCACGTATTATATGTACGCTGAGTGGCAATCAGGACAGTGGACAGATCAGACCTTGCTGCACTGGAATTTCTCATGTCAAAGCAGCCAAGAGGGAAGGTCAGGATAGGGGCAAGCAACACAGCTGGTGCACGAACCTTCGATGTTTTCTCTGAACTTAAATTTTTCCAGAAACGATTGGAAGAAGCAGCAACGAAAAAATCAAATCAAGACTCTAAGGTTATTATTTACCCTGACACTTAAACTTGGTTTGTTGAAATTTTTTTCTAATGCTGCACTATATTTCCAGTACTCTGATATCCAGAGAGATGCAAGGATGTCAGCAATACAAACCATCAGGTCAATCTCAAATTGGTTGTACTGGCAACACCCCACTTCAGATACTTCTCTGAGCTTAACACTAAGGGAAAAGAACATATCCCGAGATCCTGACATTGAGAAGCTCAGAAATGCAGCAGCAGCAGCTAGGAAACACGGTATGTTTAAGACTCGGGCCAATGCAAAGGTTCTCTCTCAAGAAACAAAGCAGGAAGAATATTGGGTTCCATCAACCCCTGTACTTCCACTGAAAATAGAGAACAAGTCATATGCTCAGACAAGAAGTAAAACACCATCTTATACTGGAGTTAACCGGGGCAAAGCATACATGAAAAGAGATATTAAACCGAGCAATCCCCTTATTTCAGGTATTCCAATAGGGTTGGGTGTGGTTGCTGCGATTACAGTTGGATTACAAGGACCAGGTGAGGCAGTTGGAGGATTGGACAGACATATAGGTGGTTCTTTCGCACAACAGGTAGTAAACAGTTTTGGGATGCAGGTTATGCTAGCTGGAGTAACTTGGTATCTTATCGGATCTTATGTCATAGGAGTAGTAGGGAGCCTGTCAAGAAAGGATTAAAGGTAGAGAGACCTACGTCTGCCAATCTTTTAATTTCAGGAATTCAATAGGTGTACATTTGTATAGAAAGTATACACATAGGGTATATATTTAAATTGTAATAAAGCTAGATGTTCGGATATCTGAACGCTAAAACATAAACGATCAACCACGTTATGTACAAGGAAACACAGGGAATTTGTTGTTACAGGATAATCTAGACATTCTCAATCAACTGTATTATGAACATGTGCTTTAATGTTCACACATTATCAATTATGTTGAATGGCAGATTTTCTGAGTTTCTACTGTTTACCGTTGATCAATTCAACATATCGCCTAACTAATTGACATGGAATTAAAAGGGCAATCATCATATACTCAGCTAGTACTTAGAACTATAATGTGAACAAAATCATGCATAACTTGACAATCCATCAGCACAGAACATGTAAGTTTGCCTGCTTGTTCAAGCAACAGTTACAACAATAGAGCAATCACTGTCAACATGAATTCATCAGGGGTACACTGACAGGAGTGTAAACCCAGATTTATCGAGTTCAATAATACACTTGTTATAAAAGTTCCACTGGGAGTATATTGACCAACCACTCAATAGCGATATTTCGTGGAATAATCTTTTGGTGCAATCACGAGACCTCGACCCTTACGAGCACCGCGATAGACGGTCTCAACAATGTCTATGAACTCCTGCTTGTCCTTAAGGGCCCAGTTGATCTTATTGTTGTTCCCAGTGCCAAGATCCATCATTATGTGCTTGTTCCTAAAGAAGAACATAATTGTGGATGGGTCATACAGCTCGTACATTGTGTTGAAATCAGGAACTTCAGTTATGTCTACAAGGTATATCACAGCAAAGTTTTTAATTGTCTCTGCCACCGAGGCCAGCACTTCATCCATCTGAGAAGGAGAATGAGAATTGTTGTAAAATTCATGACAACAATTTAAGGGAATCAGAAATAATCAACACTTTAATGTCCACAATGCAAATAAGACTTTCTAACATTTCAAAAAGAAACAAGAGATGCCAGGAAATTTGCGTGTCATTTAACTGTAAGCCACAGCCCACCGCCGCCCCACCCACCCCCCCCCCCCCCCGGGGGTCTCTCTCTCTCTCTCTGTGTGTGTAAAGAAAAGTAATTGTCCACTCTTATCCGGTGCAGTTTTGGGTATACACAGTCTTGCCCCTAGAGGCACAAAGAGGCTGATTTTGTTATAGCCTAGGTTGGAAAGGCCATAACTGACATACTTCACGGGAAGAATACACATATAATGAGACATAAACCAATTCAAGTATAACTCATTTTCCTTTCTTCAGCATCAGCAATTGCTTTCAAAATATAATAAGTAGCTTTTTAGATTTGCCACTGCAATGCGCAAGTAAAAAATTTAATAAATAGTTGTCTGATGGCAAAAGTTAAAATTTGCAAACACATACATGACCAACCAACTGACGATGGATCTTATAATGATTCTTAGGTATAGGATCAATCATCTACAATGCCTATTCCATTTCTTCATCAGTATGCAGGGCAATTAATATAAAAGATAATCCAGTAAAAGGGAGATATCAAATGAGAAACAGGCAGTATCGTGAGACCATGAACACTAGGTATCTGATTTCAGATATAGGGCTAAGTGGCTAACCAAAACCATATAACTGGAAATAGAACTAAAGATGCCTGAATCCTGATTCCACAATCCACAGTCCACAATTAGACAGATCCTAACCCATACCCAAGGAGTCAAAAGTACCCTTCGGAAAAATAAACTAACCACCCTCATTAGCATGATAAAAAAACTTCAAAGGCATATACCCACGTCAAACATCCAAAAGTCTAATCAACCATCAATTATAAGATGAATCTTTCATTCTTTCCCAAGTAAAACCTGATACCAATCAAGCAACTTGTGGAGCTAGCTTCACCAAAGGGAAAAAAGCGACTTCCTATACAAGCAAAAACAAAGGGCCAGTGAAGCCAAAGCACCATCTACAACACTATCGAATCTAATCATGACAAAAACAATCTCCCACTCTCAATCTAAAACACAAGTACTTGCCTCAAGAAACATTGCCAGACAGTGACTTAAGATCCTAACATGTGTAATTCACATTTCGGTATTGAATACTGACTACATGTCTATACTCTATACTAGAAACCTTTTTATTCTTTTTTAGATACTAATAATCTAAATGATGCAAGCATCAATTGCCCCATAAGCATCAACCTATGAAGATCACCAACTATCAATTCATCATCCATCCTACTTGTAGAATAGAAAGTAGCTACTGAAGAAACGCGGGCACACAGACTGGAAAGACAAACAGGGTATTCAAGAAAAGATGCTTGCAAAATGAAGGTGATATCAACTTTAGATGCACTTTACAGTACTATACAAGACTCAGACACTCAACAGTCACTTCCTGACTAGACAACAACTACCATAAGCACAAAGAAACCCAAATTCATGTTTTTACGACAAGCATTAAAGGAAGAAAAAAGCTCCTAATTCTAAAATTTGTCAAAATTTTCAGAAATACGATCCCTCCTACGTATGAAAATCCAACAATTCTACCCTCAATTCTACATTAATACCCAAGAAAACCCTATTCTTCGAAAAACAATTTACACAGCCAAATTATTGCACAAATTAAGATAAAAAAAGAAACTCCAAATTGAGGCACAAAAATTCAAATTCCATATATATAAGCAGGCAAACAAGCACATAAAATCCAACAAAAGAGGAATTCAAATAAGGAAATTCATAATTAGAATGAGAAATTAAAAAATTAGGGTTTGATGAATTGATAGAAAGGGGGGAAAGGATACCTGCATACAAGTTTCATCCCAATCATGGCCGAAACGGATGATGACGAGACGTTCTTCCTCGGCGAGGATGGCTTGATCGACCGCCCAACCAGAGTGCAAGTGCGGTAGCAAGTACGACATCTCTCACTTTCTCTCTCTTCCCAAACTCTACAACACTTGCATAAACGGAGGTTTTGCGTTGATATTGACTTTATGCGGTCGCTTCGTTCTTAAGCTAGACTAGAGGTAATTCGGGTCTAGTCGGGTCATGTCTGAAGGTGTCAATTTGAGTGTTAAGGTGTTTAGGTCCGATTATAAGGTCAAATCGATGATTTTTCTTGAATTCGGCTTTTAGTATATTATTGTGTCTATACAAGTTAAATCGAATACTTTTTTCAGGTCGATTTCAGATTAGGTTAATTGGATTAGGTTTTAACACCACTCATATCTAATTCAGGTTTAAGTTAGTTGAAATTTTTTTATTGATTGATTCTTGATTAACCAACTATTATTCTCATGCTATGCGTAATGAGCAAAATTGTAAATTGTATATCTGTAAAGTAAAATTATGTGCAAGGTGCAACAACCTAATGCGTGGTCCAAGTCAAAAACTAGTTCTTATACCAAAAAATCTTACTCTTAGATCTAAATTAGTAAATTTGACCTTATGGAAACTAGGATACATGGATACTTCATCCAGCTGCCGTGTCCGTATCGGGCACCGTGTCAGACACCGACACTCGTGGGGCACACGACGATACGTCTCGGACCATATCCTACTATGATATGTACTGTTTAACTTTTTTTTAATGAGAAAATTTAAGTAAAGTAAGATAAATAAAATAATAATTAAATAATATGGATGCATTTATGTATAGCTCGTTGTTAATATGATATAGTATGATCTAATAGTCAAATTCTTTTTTAAAAAATATATTATATGAATTTTAGGGATTTGTTAAACATCGCCCGCAAATTTCCATATAAAGCCCACAAATTAGACTTGGTATGACAATTATGCCCATTTTCTAAAATTGAACAAATCTCGATCTAAAAAATGTGGAGCCGTACAGGCTCGCTGGGGGAGACCGGAGGGCAGGCCGGAGATGCGGGGGACGCCGGAGGTACGTCGTCGTCGACGAAAAACGAGGTAAAGCACCGTTAAAATTCACGTTGTACGTAACGGCGTCTGAAAGAGGTGGTCGTGCAGTGGCGCCTGCGCCTAGGTTGGACGTCAGTACCGTAGCCTGGACGTCCAAGCCAGACGCTAAGACCACCGCACTGGCGTCCAGTTCAGACGCCAGAACCACCAGGCAGGCGTCCTGGCCAGGCGCCAGTCCACTGGCTGTGGCGGTCCTGCCAGGCGCCAGGTCAGTGGCTCTGGTGTTTCTGCCAGACGCCGCCCCTGGTGTGTAAATTTTTTTTTTTTTTTTTTTTTTTGCCAGTGCGTTTGAGTACATTCGTGGTCTTGGTCGTGGTCGTGGTCGTGGTCGGACATCGTCATCTAGTCGTAGTCATTCTTCATCGTCTGTGAATATGCCCTTGAGAACTGGTACGGTTGTTTTTTTACATTGCACATTGTTCTTTAGGTTACTTCTGCCTTGTTAACTGTGTTTAATTATATGGTGAATAGGAAGAAACGATATTAATCAGTTTCCGTACAAGGACAGGATACCTAACATCATCATGCCATACTTGGTGTTAGGTTTTCAAGTAATTCAACAACTAGAACAACTTTAACAATTGTGGGAACAAAACCTAAAACATGTATAATTAAAATACAAATCAAAGTATTACAGCCAAGCACCAAAGTATCAAAGTATTTCAGAAAATTACAATGAAAAACACTAGTGTGAAAGTTCTATACTTGCCTCAAATTCCAAGCCATTACAACCAACATGAACATGAGAAAATCGATGACCACTTGAGTCTAATTCCTTGATACTCTGTCTTAGGCGTATGAATACTTTCCTAAAGAGTTTAATTTCCCCCACAACGGTGCTTGGGTTTAATCCGAAAATACTCTTTGAGATACAAAAGACAGCCCAATGTTCTTTGCACTAAGAATCAATGGAAGATGAATAATTCACAAGGAAAGATTAATTGAAAGAGGTTTCTCACAAAAGTTTGCAAGAAGTTTGTGAGGAATTGTGAAGAAATTCTTTGGGAGAGAAGAAGAATGAAATTCTATGTATCTTTCGAATCTAAAACCAAGTCTTTTATTAAAGACTTAACCGTCAGAATTTCGCGAAAAACAGGCCTGGCGCGGGCGCTCCACCGGGAGGCGCGGGCGCGCCTCAAAGTGGCGCGGGCGCTCCTAACAAGGAGCGGGCGCGCCTCCTTGTTCTTCCAAAATTCAATCAAGGAGGCAGAAGGGGGCGCGGTTTATGCACGACCCAAGCGCGGGCGCGCCACTTGGACGCGCGGGCGCGCCACTTGGACGCGCGGGCGCGCCACTTGGACGCGCGGGCGCGCCAAATGACGCGCGAGCGCGCCAACTTTCTCCTTCCAAACCGTCAGATTCCAGTGAGGTCCGCGGTTTAGGCGCAACCTCAGCGCGGCCGCGCTTACCCAGCGCGGGCGCTACACATGGTTCGCGATCGCGCAACCAACAACACTCTAAATCTTCCAACAATCCTCCCCAATTTAGAGTGTTACTATAAAACATTCTCCACTTCTTACAATTAAACCACATCTCATGCATCAATGTCAATGTCCCTTCGGATTGAATTGACACCTAGTACAACACACTTAACGATGATCATATCCCATGATTTCCATATGGATTGAATCATGCGGATATATCCAACCATTCGAAGGTGAAGTACACACAAGACAAATCGAATCATTCATCACTTGACACTTTTAAACAGCCATGTGTCCGTATCTCTCATAAGTTCATCAAAGTCTATATGTCCAACTAGACTTCTTGAAGCGGCTAAACTTCGAACTTACATAGGTAGGTTCTCATATACGTGAATGTGCCCTTGTGATAAGACACTTACATTTAGAGCTTCTCAACTCTAAACCTTTGAGAACTTTAAATGACGCTACCAAAACATCACAAGTACCATAGCAATATGGGTCATCAAACATTGCTAACAAACAACAAAAATGCAATTCAACCACATTGAATCTAAGACTTGATGTTTCTTCAAGCGTTAGATTGGGTTTCACAAATTTGTGTTTTTGGACATAAACCCATTCCATTCATAGCATATATGATGGAATGTCTTGGCATTGCCTTTGTAAAGCAATCCGCCAAGTTCAACTTTGTTGGAACATAGTCAAGACTTATGACCCCATCATGGATAAGTTCTTTCACTAGGCTATGCCTTAGTGAAATATGCCGAGACTTACCATTATACGCTTGACTATAAGCCTTTATCAACGCCGAATTGGAATCACAATGGATTGCCACCGGTGGCATTGGCTTTGACAATAAAGGCAACTCAATCATGAGATTCCTCAACCACTCAGCTTCCTTACTAGCTGAAACAAGAGCTATAAACTATGCTGCCATAGTGGAGTCGGCAATGCAAGTCTGTTTCTTGGAAGACCATGAGATGGAACCTCCTCCAAACATAAATACCCAACCACTTACAGAAGAGTCATCTTCTTTGTAAGTGATCCAACTTGCATCCGAATATCCTTCTAAAACCGAAGGAAATCCACTATAAGATAGACCATAGTCTAACGTACCCTTAAGATACCTCAAGACCCTTCTAACTGCAAACCAATGTTGTGCACCCGGGTTACTAGTAAATCTACTTAGTTTTCCCACAGCCAATGCAATACCTCAAGACCCTTCTTGAAGCGCGCCAACTTTCTCCTTCCAAACCGTCAGATTCCAGTGAGGTCCGCGGTTTAGGCGCGACCTCAGCGCGGCCGCACTTACCCAGCGCGGCCGCGCTTACCCAGCGCGGGCGCTACACATGGTTCGCGATCGCGCAACCAACAACACTCTAAATCTTCCAACACTTGGAAGGGTGGAATGATGTAGTCGGAGATGGTAACTGCGGATTCCGGGTCGTGGATGATGTTTTTCAAATGGGCGAAGACAACTACGGTTTGGTGCGTCAGTTGATGTACAACGAAATTGCCTCTAATCGAAATGTTTATCGTCATGTGTACCAGGATGAATTGGATAGCGCTCTGCGGCGTATCCGGTGGGGAGGTGGACCTTGCGGTCAAAATCATTATTTTGACGCGCCCCTAGATCTGTTTGCCGTTGCAAACATTTACAAGTGTACAGTCATGCATTTCGGGCTGGGATTGCATAGTCGAGCTTATTATCCTTGTACCACGGTTCTCCCTTTGTGTTCGCGTGCGACTGTCACTACACCGGTCAGAGAGGTAGCTATTGCGTTTCTTGGGTTGTCATACAGACATTTCATCCGACTAGACATGTCATCCGATTTTCCTGTGCCACCGATTATACCTCGGTGGTACACTATTCGCACAGTGAGCGTAGAGGGTTGGGATGCGCTATATCATGACCGGATCCACGAATGGAACACCCTAGCTTCCTTGTAGTTTTTCATGTTTACATTGTTTCTATGTAACCTTATTTAAACGTTGCTATTTTAATGAGAACATTAATTTTTTATATTGTATTGCTTACTACATTTATATGTTGCATGGGTAAGTTGCGCGGATCCACATAGTCAAAATTTTAAAACAGCAATGATAATATGTCAAAGTTGAAAGCTAAAACAATAATCTAAAATGTTACAAACTTAAAACACATAGTCAAATAATTTATAAAACTAAAATGATAATATTTAAAGTGCTCTACAAATAAAATGCCAAAACCATCAGTAATCCCTCTTGGACGCCGACTCCCAATGCGCAAGGGTCTGTTCCAAACTATCAACAGCAGCTCTCAGTGTTGCACTCATGCTGTCCTTCTCCAGAGAGAGTTTATGTATGTCTTGCATTATCTTTCCCATCCACTACATACAACAAAAAAAAACATGAAATACAATAATAACATTTAAAACTTAGTTAAAAAAACAACGACAAATGTTTTATGAGACATACCGCTTCCACGGCAGTAGGCGGTGGCATATAATCAGCATCGCTGTGGTCGAGGTCTGCAATCAACCTCGAGTGCGAATACCGGTTGAACCATTCCATGTAGTAGTGGTCACACATGGGAGGAACCCCAGATGGCAGCCTCTGCAACTCCGTAGTCCGTAAACGGGCAACCATCGAAAACTGGTCCCACGTCGTAGTCATGATATCCGGCCAATGCACGGCGTAGTCCTTCGACGATGCAGATCGGACCGCCTTCATCGGGCATGCCGAGGGAGGAGGGACAATTTGGACAAATCCAAGCTGGCGAAGACAACGCTGGGGCATGTAAGCCTCCACGATATCACGATACTGAATGAGTCCCGTGTACAGGGTCCTGGGTACCCTATTACTAGGGTTCGGGCCGAAAGGCATCCAGTTCACCTGCACATAATTTTAAAATTTAGTAACATTCATATAATAAATGCATTACTGAAAAATTGTAGAAATAATTTATAAACTTTACCTCTAAGGGGGACATCCTGTCAAGCAACAACCGTATCGATCGGAGGCGGTCAACGGACTTCTTCTCCGAGCGCGGACTCCACGCACAAGCACGCGGCATCCCCTCATCAATAGGAACCGGGTCACGATGTGGTCGCAATGCAGGAAAATACTCGTATATCCAGGTCTGCAATAAAGTCAGACACCCAGTGATACCTGCCGCGTCAGCCCGACTCACAAATCCTAGTTGGCGATACAAATACGCCAACGTAGCCGATCCCCAAGAAAAATGGCCTAGACTGTCGGGGTCACATGCCTCAGCTATGTCGCGTGGCCTGAGCTTGTTTCCGCCGCTCTTATCAGGAAACAAGGTACATCCGAGGAGTAGAAAAACATAAGCAGCCAGCTGTGTGTCGTGCGTCCTATGTGCACCGGGGTAAAAACACCGCTCCAACACGGATACGATCTTCACACCGCCGTGTTCCCAAACCCAAGCGCCTCGGTGTACAGTGCAGTCCTGTCCACCGCCAACAACTCCGACAACAAATCTGCCTGATCCGCATCAGTCACAGCACAAAGTCGTTTACCGTCAACACGAATCCCAAGAATGGCCTCGACATCATGTAACATGATCGTCATCTCACCGAACGGAAGGTGGAAAGAGTTTGTATCCGGCTGCCATCGCTCAACGAAAGCCGTGATCAGCGTAGTGTCAATCTTATCGTGCATGGTGGCAGGAACATGACCCACCCCAGTGCCCTGCAATCGCTCGAACATCTCGCTCTCCACCGGCCAAGCATCAGCCCATGTACGCAAAAAGCTACAAGTCTTTTCCCGGGTATGACATTTCAACAAGCCCGTCACTGAAGGCCTCTCCTGGTCCTCCCAAATACGGGTAGCTATGTGTCCTAGAAAGATAGGAATCACACTCCCGTCTACAGGCCCATCGGGCACCTCACTCCTAACAACCCAAGAATCATTAACGGCCCTCGGCCGTTTCCTGCTTGCCCCAGACACAGTGGACGCAGATGATGTGCCAGATCTACTAACAAACCTACCACCCCTACCCTTATGCACCTCTACCATATGTGTCTTGTACATGTCATCAACCCTCTGACTGAATGGACTGTAATCATCATACGGTCCACTCCCATCGTCCCCATCCTCATATGCGCCCTCCTCCTCATCCTCCTCCTCATTGTCATCATCTTCATCTTCATCCCGACGGTGGATCCGTTCTCTACGAGCCGAGGCCGAAATACCACGGGATCTAACATGTCTATGCCCCGACCTCTCCACTGAATAGCTTTTACTAAGAACGTCTAGATTCTTCCCCGCACCATGACGACCCAATGAATTCTACAAAAAATTAAAAAAAAATATAAACATACAAAGTTTTTTAGAAAAATAAATAACTACCTACACATACAAAATACCAACACTTACAACATATCGTCATGTTTATAAACATAAAATTAATAAACAATTACACATTAACACAAAGAATTTCCACATACTACATAAATTAAGACATAAAAAATGTTTACACATCAAACATAAAAAAAATTAAACATTAACACAAAAAATAAATCTGATTTTATAAAAAATATATATACTGGATTTATAAAAATAAACACATAAAATTAATAAATATTTTTTAAAAAAAGCAAACACATTAAAAAAAATTAGAAATAAAACAAAATTATTCAAAATAAAACAAAAGAAATTTAAAAAAAAAAATAAAATAAAATAAAATAAAAAATTAAGCGGCAAGTGGGGCGCCTGGCCAGGACGCCCACCCACTGACGGTGGCTCTAGATCCGGCAGCCATAGCTGGTGGGCAGGCGCCTGAACTGGACGCCCACCCATACGCAGAGGCGCCAGCTTTGGCAGCCAGAGCCTATGGCCTGGTGTCTGGTTTGGACGCTTCTCCGGTGGCTGGGCTTCCAAGCTAGACGCCACGCCACCGGCTTTGGCTACCGGAGCTGGCGCCCCACCTTCGCCCCTTATTTATTTATTTTTTTTTAAAAAAAAATTATTTAAATACTTACCTTGCCACCAGGTCGCCGCCTTTCCTTCGCCGTCGCCGCCGCCACCTCTTTCGCTTGCCGCCTCGACATTGTCGTAATTAATTTTTTTAAGAGAAGTAGATTTTCTAATTATTTTTAGAGAGATGTAGAGAGTGTTTTTTTTCAAAAAGAAAAGGGCAATAAAGTCACTTCAATACAAATTTGTGGGCTTTATGTGGAGATTTGCGGGCGATGTTTAGCGATTCACGAATTTTAACCTCTCGTACCCGTGTCCCTTATTTTGAGACAGACGTATCCGTTTTGTACCCATGTCCGTGTCAGTACCCATTCTTGTGCAACGAAACATAATGACTCAATTTTTAGTCCCGCTTGAATTTTAAAATTTGTATGAGTAGTTAAACCAAATACATATGAAATTGAACAAAATATATCTCAAACCAATGATAACCCAAAATCTTGTGACACATTAATGACCGAAAACCAACAATAAAAAAATGTTAAGAGCTTAATTCCATTTTTCATGCCACTAAGCTATGCAAGATGTTGGTCTACTGTGGCCCAAATTTCATAGCCCAACTTATTACATCTCAAGGTTTTTAGAAAATTCCTGTATATTGAGAAATTGATGAAAAATTGTGGAAGAATATAAAATTGGTGAATGGTCATGAAAATTCTAGATTTATGTGGCAATTTAAAGAGCATGTGTGTAGAATTTTCCACACACTTCTTCCACCTCTATACATCTATCACATATAAATAGTAGTGTTGGGCATCATTTGGGAGTATGTATCCACATACATCATCCTCCAATACTCTGATACTCTGATACTATACACTCTACGAGTGTACCTCCATACATATCACGATTGGAGTTTCTACATACACACAATCTCTCTAATCCTTTATCCTTATTTTGTAATATGTACTCCTTTGAGAGTTCCTATAGTGAGAGTATTCTTGTACTATTCACACTTTCAAGGGTTATATATATTCTCTTATTTTCATATAGTGGATTATTACAGTGCTCGTTGTTCGTGGGTTATTTTTTATAATTTTTTCACGTTAAATATTGTGTGTCCACTTTCTTTTAATACTTATCTTGCTTATATCTTTCTCCTAATTATTTTATTAGTCTCTAAAATCTTTGATTTGCGATGTTTATTTGTTATACAAAGTATATGAAATCTAAAATTAAGGATAGAGAAATAATCTATAATCAAGAGATTGTAGAGATGATTATATATAATTACACAAACTTTTCACATTTAACATCAATTTTGTTTGTCAAAATTTATACAAACTATTTGTATTTTCATTTCAATCTTACTTCATCATTAAAACTCTCTTTTCCATAAGATGGTTTTGATAATACATGAACTTTAGAAAAGGATAGAGAAAAATCAAAGAATCACTGTGTTTTACACAAACTTTTTATATATGAACTCCAAGATTAAGAATAGAGACAATCAATGAATCACCAGATGTATAATTACACAATTTTTATCATCCAGTAGACGATTTTAATTTAATTTGATTTAGTTTGGCCCGAACTCGATTTCAAATGGTGGATCCTGTAACCCACATGAACAGTTTTGCATCCGCCAATGTATGTTAATGGTTAATAGCTAATAGATAGATATTGTTAAATGTGAACAAAAGCACAAAAATTAATACTACGTATAATGTAGAGTAAGTTTTGTCTATTATTCATACACTATACGAGTATAGTTTTGCTTTTTAAGTAATAAGATTTTCAAATTTGACAATATACAAAGACAAATACTCCATGCAACAAAGCTCCACCTGATTTTAATATTTTTTATTTTTTTTGAATAAACCTGATTTTAATTTAAAAAACATGTAATAGGTGTAATCTAGAATAAAATACTTCACAAAAGAGTAAGATTTAATGGTCAAATACTTCGTAAAAGAGCCTTGTGGTTGTGGCTCAAAATAGAAGGGACACATATCACACAAATACAAGTACACCACGTTACAAGTCTTACAACTTTCCACAACATTCTACATGCTGTTCAATTATCGTCAATCATCTTAAACTTTTCTACCCAAAAAAGAAATCACGTACTACAGAATCATTTCTAATTTCTAATTTCTAATCTAAAATCTCAATTTCGAACTCCCAATTGAAAAAAATGGCAGCTCAAATTTCAACTTCACCCTACAAAAAATATGAAATCCGAAAACGATTACCCGACCCGAAAACCTCAGTTCTCCTAGTAATCGACATGCAAAACTACTTCTCTTCAATAGCAAAACCCATCATTCCCGCCATAACAACGACCATCAACCTCTGCAAACGCGCAGGTATCCCAGTCATACTCACGCGCCACCGCCACAAACCCGGCGATGATGGAGGCGTATTAGGCGAGTGGTGGGGCGGGGAAATCATCATCGATGGAAGTCTCGAATCAAAACTCATCACAGAAGTAGTCGAGGCGGCCGAAGAAGGGACGAAAGATGATCACGAGAATGAAATAGAGGTGGTAGAGAAGGATACATATAGCGCGTTTCGAAACACGGGACTAGAAGAGAGGCTGAAGAAGATGGGCGTGAAGGAAGTGATTGTTAGTGGAGTTATGACGAATTTGTGTTGTGAGACGACTGCTAGAGAGGCGTTTGTACGAGGGTTTAGGGTGTTCTTTTCGACGGATGCAACCGCGACGTCATCGGATGAGCTTCATGAAGGTACTCTTGTGAATATGGCGTATGGTTTTGCTTATCTTCTTGATTGTAATCGCCTTCGCCAAGCTTTCCCACCATAGCTGCATAGTATATATACTCACTTTGTAGTTACGTGTAAAATTGTAGCTTTTATTTTTCTATTAGTCTATTGCAAGTATATTACTACTATATAAAGTCTTGTGATGTTCTAATTAGGCAATACTTCTTACATTTTAAATAACTTGGGCAGCCAACGCGCGCAGGTGTCTAGCCGTTGCGGCTTAATTTTTCATGGCTTGTATTTGCACTTCTCATGGAGATAATTATTTGTAAAGGAATATCTCTATTGCTTAAGCATTATAAGTTGAATGTTAAGTGTAAAATATCTTGTGTATTGAATAAAAATCTTTATTTTTATCTAATGTATATGGTCGTGATTAATTTAATTGGATACTATGTATAATTACAGAAGAATTTAGTTCTTAGCTTTTCAATGATAATGTAATTGTAGAAAAGGAACAAATGTCAGAATTGTTGTCTATTACTTGTGGTGGTACAATACGAAATAGAGAAAGAATCATCAATGGTAAAACCGAAACCACCAGGGAGAGGTTAATAATAAAAACATTTAAAGCTTTAAATTCTTAAGCCATTACTACCAAAATGTTGCAGCCTAATCGGATGCATAAATGGCCAATTGGTGGTACAGACAAAGAGTTTATAGCCTCATAGGTGATATGTGTTTGTTCAAAAGCAACAATTACAACCAATGGCCCATAAGGCAAGCCTATTTTAATCTTGGTAGTCCAAATTTCATTGGTATCAAATGCTATCTAGAATGTGGTCTATAAGGCAGTGCCCTTGTAAGAAGACGCACTGCGTACCTTATTGATTTTGTTGCTGTAGTAGAGTCTAGGCAAAGGAAATGGCTTTGATAGCCCACTTTAGAACTTGAAGTCTGATCAGGGATGTTGTTGGAGCAATCTGAATTGAAAATCCAAAAGGCATCTTAATTGCAAGAAATATGACAGTATAACCTGGTAAAATGATTGCAGTACATTTCTTTCCTCCTTATCGATTTGTTAGCACTCTCCAATGCTTGATATAGCTTGTGTTGTTCAGCAACAGCTGCAAAGCGCTTCAATTCGGCCGTTTTTGGTCGAAATCGGCCGGTTAAGGCCACTTAGCCCCAAAACCGGCCGATTTCATTTTGGCCATTTGTGGCCGGATTCGTGGCCATTTTTGGCGAAGGAGGGTTGCGGTTAGGTGGTTTTGGGGTGGATTAGGGCTGCGGGAAATGAAGGGGGAGGGTTTAGGTGGGTCGGCTAAGGGTAGGGGAGGGGGATGCGCCGGCGGCAGCGTTGGGTGAAGGTGGCAGTGGTGGTGGGGCTGGGGTAGATTTAGGAATTTTATTTTATTTTAAATTTTTTTTCTTTTTTTTTAATTTTTACTTTTTTAAAACAAATAAAATGGTGACACGTGTCACTGTGGACCTCACTTAATGGATTTTTGGACGGAGACCGTTAAGTGGTGGTAATGTCCAATTTTTAAAATTTTTTCTGGTGTTAAATATTTTTTTTTGGGTGTTAAAAACCCATTTTCGGGTTTTTTTTTTTCCAGGTGTTAAAATCCAAAATTTCCTTTTATTCGGTCTAACTAGTTCATTTTCAAGTGAATAAAACGCTACAATTGCAATTTTCACCCAAGGATTGCTGCAATAGGCCTTTTAATTGCAAATGCATCAATCCGAAATATAAGTATGTGCTCTCCAATTAGAGTTGGTTGATGATGCATGTACCTATGATCATATTAAGGTATGCATCTCTATTATCGGATTGTATTATCTACAACAATTCAAATTATTACTCCATACATTTCAGAAAGATATGATAAGGATTTTATATGAATAAACAAAAGCATTTACAATTTTTTCTTCAGTAAAATTCAACACACTATATTTTAAAATGAAAGTAATTCAACTGTTTTGTACATGAAAATAAATGAACGAGGTTTTCACCAACATGCTTGAATATCGTTGTCCTCCATATATGAAAGTGTATAGTAATAGGATGTTCGTTCATACATCGTTTAGCATAAAGAGTAAAGACTAAAGAGCTTTCCATTCTTCTTGTTGTCCTATTTCCCTGTACATACACTTCCTGCACATTCGCTCCTATTTTAACTTTGCAATGAGGTTGACTGTGCCTTTGATCCGCACATCTTTGTATTATTCATAGTTTATATACATATATTTTTTGACACACACCAAAGATAACATTATAGATAAGGCCTAAATGCCTTTAAGCAACATAGTGCTGCTCATCACATTGAGACAGGAAATAAAAGAGGGAAAGCTATTAGATATAACACCAGCTATCCCTAACACAGTACATAAAGCATAAAGGTTAGTAGCATATGCCGTAGTTGAAGCTGAAAAACAGAGAGAACAGGCGTGTGACCAGGAGCCTGATTACTCATACCAACGCTGCTAGTTGCGTTTGAGATCTCTAGCAAAAGCTTCTGTAACTGGCTTGGGAGGGTAGTAGTAGTACTTAAGATCATCTTCAGTCATCTGTGCTCCCATCTTGGCTAATCCATGTGCAACCGCATTTGCAGGCCTCTTAGCGTGAAGGATGATAACAATCCAGTCGTCCTCCAACATCTACTTAATATCTTGAATTATCATTTCCAGTTCATGGTTGAGAGAATCCTCTGCATTCAGAAGCATTTTCAAGTATTATTCATAGTATATTAGTACATAAAACTTATACCAAAATGCTTGATTGTCTTACATTTTTAAACATAATCATCTGTTCCTAAAACTCTTAATTAGCATGCATACTCCAGTTTCAGCTGTTCTCTTACACGGCGACAACCCTCACTTTTAGATATCCAACCTGGGCTGCATTCCCTACAGGACCCCCTTAGCAGATCTGCCTTCCCATTCATGCCTCTCATTTAGGCACAATTCTCTTACACCAGCAACATTGCATGTACGCGTTCTCTTACCTGCCCAGAGACTTCCAATAATTCTTGTAGCAAGCAACTAAATGATGAGACTAACCACTGTTTTTCCTCAGAAGATCAAGCTAAACGCTGCTGGCACACACTTCAAACAATAGAAAACTAAGATAATCCATCTCAATTCAAAATCTCCTCCCCATTCACACAGCCATCACCTATAAGGAGAGAGAGAATTGCCCATGGAACCAACAAATTAGAAATTCTACAAACCAGAATATGTTCAGACAGCACCACAGTCTACAGGATAGAATGAAATGGCAAACAAGCCCAAAATTCTCAGCCAACACATATGAAGGAGCTGATGGTGTAGGCGGCAAATTCTTTAAACTAGTGGATATGAAATTATTGCAGCAGCAATGAGGAGATAGAGGATATTTTACATGGGGGGATGTTTAAGTTCGGATAAACATCCACAATACAGCTCTGCAGGGTAATAACAATGATGCCTGCTGAGAAGTTTGATGATCTTCACATGTTACCAGAAAGTATTGATGATTTAGGCGTCATAATCTATTACTCCCAAAAAGAAAAGCCCCGCTCTTTAATAACTTTTCTGAATTCAGGCTCCTTTGTAGCACCAGTTCCTTGACCAAATTGTTTTTTGATGGTTTTGGTTTTGCTGGGGACATGATCATTAGTTACCAAGCTAGCTTCTGAATTCGTCAAAGGTGAATTTTCCATTTGCTTATTAGACAACCAGGTCTGGATCAATTCATCTGTTTTGGCATCTGGAAGCAAATTTTTCCCCTTCATCTCTGAATATATCTTGTGTGCTTCTTCTAGCTTTCCATTCAAAAAGAGTCCATGTATCAAAGCTATATGTGAAGTTGCATCATCGTTTAAACCATTATCGGTCATCTGATCCCACAGGATGAACACATTATCAAGCTGACCCCATCTGCAAAATTTCCTTATTAATAATAGATAAGTATCTTTATTTGGCTGACAACCCAACTCCTTCATTTTGTCTAACAACATGAACGCCTCTTCTCCTGTCCTCTGAATACGCAAGAATGCATGAAAAGTTCGAATAGTGGGCTGCAAGCCACGGCTGAGCATCTCACCAAAGACATTCTGTGCTTCATCCCTTCTTCGGGCCCTGCATAACGGCTTAATCAATGAGTTATAAGTGACAGCATTTGGGGCAATGCCCTTATCTTCCATGGTTTGCAGAAGATTCAAGGCTTCTGCTGCACGACCGTCCTTTGCAAGAGCATGCAAAACAGAATTATAGGCTTTCCTATCAGGTTCAATACCCATTTCCTTCATCTGGGCAAACAATTTGAGGACTTCTTTCAGCCTGTTTAACTTCGAGTAGCAAGATATAATACTCGAAAAAGAAATGACATCAAGTTTCACTCTCAGTTCATTCATCAAACTCCAGAATCTATTAGCCTCACGCGGACTACCTACAATATTGCACCAGCCATTCAGGATGATGTTAAAACTCTTGGTATTGAATTCATATGTGTTTTTGTTACTAAAAAGCAACTGCTCAGCTTCCTGCACATTCTTGTATCGAGTAAGAGCAGAAAGTAGCTTCTGAAATTCCTCCATCCCAATGCGAAAACCAAACTTCTTAAAAGCATGAAAAGTGTTTATAGAATTCACAACATCATGAACAGCAGAATACCTTCTAATCATTATAAGTAGAGTGTTAGGATTCACAATACCACCCTTTCTCATCTCATCAATCAAAGACCAGGCGGTATCAAACTTCCTCCTCTTCGCCAAGATTGATATAATCGAATGATACTCTCTCACCGAATGCACATATCCCGGCTGCTTCCCGGCCCATAGAAAGAACATGATTGCCACCTCCCAATCATTCCTAGTTCTAGACAATACCTCCACCACCAGCTCCGAAGTGAGTGAAACCCCACATTGATTGAGCTTGTTAGTAACTTCCGTCCCACCGAATAACCTCGGCCTATCACATGAAATCTCGCCCTGAGACGGGTCACTCTTGCTTACACTGCCCTTCAAGATTTCCAAAACAACCCCTAAATCATATTTAAGTTTCCCATCATTAAAACCCAATTTCACAGTTTCAATCTCATCATCATCATCCCCACTAAACCCATCATCTTCATCATTTTTACAACCATTTTCACCATTATTATCACAACTTAAATCAGTTGAATTCGATTCTAGGTTCAAGCAATTCGATGTAGCAGAGCAAAAAAACTGAATTTGGGAATTAAAACTAAAAGGGTATTTGAGATTTTCAGAAATAATAGTTACAAATTTAGGAACTTGGGTTCTTCCCAGATTAATAGAATTAACACGAACACCCAAACTCAACTCATACGATAAGTTTAATAGATAAATTCCTCTTCTGAATTTCCACATTTTTTGAGAAACTTGAAAGTAATAATTATAATAATAGTTTGAGCAGAGTTCACGGAGTTACCGATTTCATCGACAATCTACGGTGAAGCGATGGTGGTGCAACACGGCGGAGCAGAGGAGAGAGACTATTACAAATGTTGAAGGTGTTTCAGTGCGACTGTGCAAGGTTGAGCCTTGTGCATTGTTTCTCTTAAAGGGTGTTTGGTTCCTTAATTTGAAATGGATTACTATGAAATCTCCGTAATAATATTCCGTAGTCCTTTTCACTAAGGCCTTACTAATTACAGTAGATTACTCTGTATGTTTTGTATTGGTTCATTTCCCTATGATACTCTTGTGGAATACAATTTGAATTATATAAGCCCGTATTAGTGATCATTAAATTTTTTTTATCTAAATTAATGAAAGTCTTAGTAGTATGAACTTATCTTATTTTATCTAAATAGAGATAAGTTTATGATAATTTAATTGAATATGTATTATAATAATTAATGATAATTTCTTCTTTTCGAACATACCTAGACTTTTTTGATTTCTAAGATAAGATAATTGAGATGAAACAGATAAATCTTTATGAATTTGTAAAATAAGATTCAATAAGATTATACTTTAACAATAGTAGTTCATAAAAAATCAATAAGATTCAATAAGATTAAAATATATATTGAGTCGAATTCAACAAAATGTCAAAGGATTGTTTTTTCATGAATAAATCATAATAGAAGGTCAAAGGATAGTTTTTGGTAAATCAAGAAGTTAGATAATCAGCTCAAGCCTCAAATGCCAAAAGTCGATGGGAAGAAATTGATTTGTAACAATAAAACCTCTGTTAAGAGTGTTTTTTCCCAGTGGTTAGCTCTTTGGAACAAGCTGTTTAATAAAGATAGACTGCTATCTTCGAATATAGCCTGTGACCCTATTTGCTTGCTTTGTCTTGGTGGCAGTGAGAATGTTTAGCACCTTTTTCTTCCAATGTCCCTATTCTCAGAAAATCTGGTGCAATGTGTTGCAGTTATTTGATTGCAGGTAGCCAAAATCCAACAATTTGATCAGGATGTTTTGAGGGCAATTAAGCACTGCAAGAAAGTCAATGCTAACTCCTGAAGCGTGACAGAAGTTGTGCATAGTATTTGGATTCAAAGGAATGCTGTGATGTTTACAGGGAACTGTAAGCCTGCTGACAGTGTTTTCGAAGATATTGTTTATAATGTGGCTTGCAGATGCCTTGCTGGTGATAGGGTGAACAGAATGCTTGAAACTAGGGTGAACTTAATATACAAGATGAACAGATCCGAAAGATCAAAATAAGATCTTCTCAACATTAAGATTTAATAAAAATGGAATTCAGCACAAGATATAATGTAATAATATATCATCCACACCTCCCTGACTCCCTCCAGTTGTTAAGCAACAAAGAAAGCTTGCTTAAGTGACAATAAAAAGGAATTCGTGCAAAAAACATGCTATTCACATGCATTTCTTCTGGTTAACGAACACGTCGAACCTTCTCTTCTTGTCCAAGTCCAAGCGATTTTTGAGCATTTGAGATGCCTTCCGGATCTGTTTAAGGCCAAAGTCAATAATTAGATTTACAGTTTTTTTTAGGAACTAAGCATTTTATTTTCATATTCAATAGTATGAAGGGTTTTGCAACATGAAATGGTCAGGATTCAGAAAAGATTGAAAATTCCACCCCAGACCTCAAAAGGCTTCAGAGCAGAATAACATAGACGAGAATACAGAGCAGCCAAAAATTATAATGGACCAAGACAGGGAGTGCTTCACCTAGAAGTTCACTAGATGAGTAGACTATTGACTATATGATATTAGCATTTTGGATCTTCACAATTCTAGATCTCCCTCATGGCATACTTTATGTATCTTTTACCCCTTTTTTCATCACTTTTTGATAGTGACCCACTTCTCAAACAAAAGGACAAAACCACAATCATCACCATCAGGAGGTTTACCTGCTGTATTTAATGGGTGAAAAGAAGAGTGATTGTTTTGGATGATCCCGCAAAGATTACAAAAGGGTGAAAAGAAGAATGAATCTTCACTTATAACTATGACAAAACTATCTATGCAGAAGTGGCTAATATGTGCCCAACAACATTCCATAGAGTGGTCAACTTCATAGCTTCTAGCCTGAGGCATAGGCACAGAAGGAGAAGACTTTTATTTTTTATTTTAATAATTTTTATTTGTAATTCACTCGTATACTAAGATGTCAAGACAATCAATTAAGTCTCCTATTTAGTACATTAATCAGATTCAGATATAAACCAAATCAAAAGATATGATGCAATATTTGATTAATTCACTAGTGCAGTTATAACAGAGGTGAGAGAATTGAAGTGAAAGTAGTAATCGGGAAGCACATGACAGCCAGACACTCAAATAAAGCAGCGGTTCATAAAAAAGAGGCACCCATTATCACATGATTTTCCAGCTTTTCCTTTTTGACAAATGAGATGAGAGGCTCTACATGATAACAATTAGCAAACAAGGATCAAAGAATGTAAGTAAATCTGACATGGCTGATAAGTGATAAGGAACATATGGATCAAATGGCACTAAGAGGAGTTAAAAATCATGGCAGCAAACATAAAAAGCCTATGATCTTTTCACACAATTTGGGTTCAGGAACAATTCTGACTTCTGAGGGGCTGAGACATATGCACTTTCTTTCCTAGCCAGCTAGGGAAAAGCACACCAAAGAAGTTTGTATTACCAAAAAACTGAGTGAAAATACGAGTGAAGAAGCTCAAGTTGCGAGAAACATTATACGCCATCACTGGAGGGAGGGGTTTGACAAGGGTGTCAATGCTAAACACCCGCTGAAGAAACTGCAATTAGATCCACAGATAAGAATAAGCATTATATAACCAATATGAAAACTATCAAAAGAAGATCAACGTAATACATATACCCATACAGACCTCATAGAAGTAAATTTAAGAGAAATACAGCTAGTACTCCAGAGTTTAGACGCCCAATTGCCCAAACGTACTTAATTTTGGGTTTTAGTTCCTTAAAAGAGCTATAAACTTGCCAAAAAGATATCAGGGGCAAAAAAGGTGGAACATTACAGAAGACAACAAGCATAGGAGTTATTTAACTTGTCCAAAAAACCGCTTTTATCTTCAAGCAAACAATTTTTGGAACAAGCAGCCCTTGATTTTTGTAGAATTAGCAGGAAAATAAAACTTTTGGAATAATATTTCAGATACTTTTAAAGTTGTGCTACATAATTTTCTCTAGAGTTGATAAGATTCCAGCTTTTAAGGCAGATGAAAAGCAGTGAAACCCACTATTATTAATAACTGAGGAATAAAAGGAATAGTTTCCTCTTCCGTCAAAAGATTCAACAACCCCCATATAATTTCCTAAAAATGATAAAGATGAATATTTGTATGCAGTATGTCCACCCTTTAAATAAATAGTTTCTATAAGTACTAATAATCGATAGCTTCTGGGACCTTATCTACATTGAGGCTTAATATGAAGATCAAAAATCACAATATAGCCCAAAGTTTAATATTCAAAAGTAAAGAGCTCAATGTACAAGCTGTTTAGGCCTGAGTAGCAGTGACCCTCATGCCAACCAAGCTTTTTTAGGGTCCTTTATCTTCAAATAGTAAGTCTGATTCATAGAATCCTGAAGAGTGCGAATAGTCATAAGCCAATATGAGACATTTTCAGAGTCATTGCTTTCTCTTTCAAAGCTCTCTTTCTTAAACTTCAAAAGAAAAAGAAGAATAGAAAAGGCAATTAATCCTAAAGAGTGTGCATAATCATAATACGAAGTATGAACATTTTCAGTGTCATTGCTTTCTCTTTCAAAGCTCTCTTTCTTGAACTTCAAGAGAAAAACAAGAACAGAAAAGGCACTTCATCCATGATAAGCCATGCCTCAAAGATATAATATCCTATTTTGTTGAAGAACTTTAGGAACACTTCCTTCCTTGAGTACAGAATCACCCTTGTCAATAGTTATTACATATAGGAATAAAGAGATACCTAGTATTAATAGAGTAACTCCAGTCTCAAGAACCCTTGTCAATAGTTATCACAATCCCCTTGCACGCCAGAGTTATAATAATTGTGAATAGGACACCTTTCCAAAATTATATACCATCTAAAGAATTTCCTAGATGACATTCATCAACTTAGTTTGAGACCCGGTAGAGTAACACGAAAATCTTAAGATAACACACTCCTGCATTCCAGAACAATATTAATTGGACACCTTACTCCAACATTTGATACTCAGTAAAATCTAGTGCAAGCATCCTATGAAATTTCAATAATTTACGCCAACCTTTTCAAGTCCTGGGATGGCAGGTAAAGCTACAAACAAGTACACTCGAATACAGAACGAACATCCTAGGCATCACACATTCAAACAAGTACAATCAGAATAAAACCATGAATCTCATCATCACCCCATGATTCCAAAACTCTTTTCAACTATGTCAAGGGTGGAAAACCCAATACTTCAACTCCATTTTTAATCATCTGACCCCTCAATTTGAATAATCCAACCAAAATTTGTTACTTATAAGTAATTTTCTAATTTCAAAACCCTAAATACTGAATTTCAACACAGAAGAAAGGAAACCATACTGAAACAGAATTGAATTACACTCCAAAACCACAATTCCAAAGCCTAACTCCTGAAATTCAATAAGAATTCAACAAAAAAAACAACCCCATTTTATAATTCGTCAAAATAAAGCTAAATTACACTCCAAAATCACAAATTAAACATTAAAAAAAAAAAAAATCCCAAAAAAATCGAAAAAAAGGGAAAGCACAAAACCTGATAGTTGCGCTGGAAACTGTAACGAAGTTGGGGGTCAATATCGGAGAGAGAATCATCATCATCATCAGCGCCATTGTTGGAGGAGAGAGAGTTCTTCTTTTTACCAGGAACATGCATAGTAGGAGTACTACCAGGTTGATTGATGACTTTGAGCTTTGCATCTTTGAATTTATCAGATGGATTCTCTTCTTCTCTCCATGGTGCTGATGATAATAATTGCTTCTTCGTCTTCCCCATTTTTATCTCCCTCTCTCTCTCCTCTTCTTCTTCTTCTTCTTCTTCTTCTTCTTCTTCAATCTTCAGTTTTTCTATTATCTTCTGTGCTTTATTTTTTCTCTTTTATTATTAGTTCACTGATGTTAGAAATGGGCCGGACCGGGACGAGGGCTGGTTAGACACGACACGAATGGCCGACCCAGAGTTTTCCAAATTACTTCCTCCGTTTTTTTTATTTGACCCATTTTGACTTTTACACTATTTACTACCCCTCCTTTGATCGTGTTTTGTGATTAATATGTAAGAAAAAACATATTCCTGTGGGATCTTGTCAGAATCGTCTCAGTAACTACTATCACAATATATAACTTTTATAATTTTTACTTATAGAGAAATAAAGTTATTGATGATTATAGTTGTGCATCGACAAACGTGATAAAAGAAACATGCCAAGTAAAAAAGAATCGAGAAAGTAATTTAAATTATAAACGTTATTAGGCGGTTCGATGACACGATGATTGGCATGAGTCTGGCATGCCACAACTATTTCTTGGCTCGTTTTAGGCATGACCCACCTGAACACGAGGTAAGCTCGACTTTTTGTGACTCTGAGTTATCAATAGAATAGTGCCAAATTTTATAAGATACACGCCTTATAAATTTGTAAAGATATTAATTCCTTTAAGTAATCAAATATCTGAAGTACATTTCTATCAAAGAATGCTCTACAAATCAAATGTAATCTCTACAATACAATGATTACACGTATTCGATCTCGCTCTCACATTTGGTGCTAAAATTGTAACTCTTAAAAGCTTAATACAAAACAAAAAGACTAAAATCTGTTTAACTTGTGGCAAATAAAAGGGTTGTATATCATCATCAACAATTCATCATGAAGGTGGTGCATCTGGTAGTTTTTTACCAGCTAAGAAGTGCTTGATCAACTGCAGAGCTTGTCTTGGCTTAGTCGTCGGAACTTGATGCCCTGCACCTCTTACCGTTACAAACATCAGTCCTTCGTATTGGATTGTCCATCCTCCAACCTATTATAAGATACACACCTTTCAGAATTATACATTGATGACCTCAAACATTAATGTTTTGGTATATATATACAATTATATAGGTCATGTAACCATGTAACATGTTACATGTTACTTGTATTACCTGTGAGCTGGTATACCATGCAGTCCATTCTTGAACTGTTTTCAACCGGAGTTTTCTAAGAGTGTACCTAGTTGATGTTACAGGAATTCTCCCATCATTATCTCCACTGTCGGTATCAATACAATCGTGATCAGTTGTTTGTGATACATACAAGAAGTGAGGTTTCGCGAGCATGAGGGGAAGAACTGAGGAAGGGGAAGTAAATAACCTGAATATCCAAACGCGAAGACCCTTGGCTATAAGCTCTTTTATAGTAGGAAGTATCGAGGATGGAGAATCACTCCAAGAAGTGATATTGTTACTGCAAAACCATAAATACAACCAACACGTACTAAATCAGTAGCTTAAGGCCTTAAGCAGCTAGTTAATAATCTATCAGTGACTGCCTACTCTATGTGCTACTAACACTTACTTGCAGTGAGTCCATGGATATGGAAGTTTCGTAACACTGGCATGTAAGGCAGCTTGGACATCCAGTCTATTCATATAAGTATCTGTGTAGTCTGATGCACATGGATCATACCCTGCTGACGGTCTTTTGAGCCACCCTTCCTACAACAAAACAGCAAGTCCTAACCATTAAACAATTTGTCGCGACTTGGCCTGTGATCAGCTTTATTGCCTGAACTCACATATATAACTCATGACTGAGCAAAAACAAGGGATTAATGACTTACAAATCTGGAGAACAGCCGAGGAGAAACACCATCAATAACAGGAGGCTGAGTATTCCTTCTGTGAGTTTTAGTCTGGTTTTCGATACATATTGGAGCGTACAAGTTGTATATATCTATCAGTCTATAGTCAGCAAAGTATTGAGTCAGAGCATTGTTACACTCTGTAGTCAAATTTTTCTTACTGAAGTCACAGTTTTTCTTCAGATCATTGTACACACGGTCCGATATCACAGCATGATCCCATGCGTACTCAACCATCCCTTTCTGATCAGTTTCGTCGTCTAACAGTGCATTTCCAATCTGAAGAAAGTCACTGTACATTATAAGCAGACCTCCATTGACATTAATATGCATTCATATGTCAACTTCAAAAAAAACTTGTGTACTAAGATACAATTGATTTTCTTAGCATGAAATTTAAAAGAATGATTCAACAAAATAAGATTCTATAAGGATTGCTGAATGTGTACCATGAAACCTTTCAGTTTGATTTGATCTTCCTTAGAAGCAATCTTATTGCCGTCGAGTATGAACTTAGCAAGTTGTGGAACATAATGACCTTATAAGTAGGATAAGAAAAAAAGAAATACCAACTTATTAGAGTATAGTACAATGTTAGTTTCAAATAATTACTGATGAAAAATGCTTAAGAATTGAGTGAAGTGTATATGTATTTAATTACCCGCATAACTCTCCCCAGAAAGGAAAAAATCATGGGACTTAAACTGTGGAAATCTTTTGTACCAACTGACTAGAAAGTTATATGCATCCTTAGCTGTTGATCATGATCAAGGTAAAAAAAAAAAACTACAGTCAGAATCATATAATTGATACCAATATAATTACTCTATTTGTCCGGAAAAAGTTGTAACATTATGAAGGGTTAAGACAATGTTACTGTTCGTCTGTTATTTATAGTATTCGCGCAAAGAGAGTACTAGATTAACTTAGAAAAGATTGAAGGATGATTGCCTGCGATGGTGTCACCGAGTTCACTTATGTCACTGCTAGTATTACTGTAAGAAAATCCAACACCAACAGGAGATTCCAGAAACAGAAGATTGGCAGCTGAAAATACCATATACTTTATGTAAGAGCTACAATGTATAAATGAAAAATACTACAAAATAACATTTATATCGCGAATAGTGCATGTAACATGACATTTTCCGCGATTTTGTGAAAAATAACCTTCTAAAAAATCCCTACCCTAGAATTTCAACAATAGTAAATGTACACAAGATTATTTACCTTTATTCCAAGAGTACTTATTGAGCTTTAGTTTGGGTTTGCTGCCCTTTTGAGGAGAGAAAGGGCCCAATTCTTCTGCTTCTCCATACCCAATTGAAGAGCATCCTGGCCCTGTATATTTACATTGAAAATTGTTGTTAGATATACCTATTGAAATAATTTGTGACAAAATTTGTTACATTTCTTAAACTAGTATTGTTATTCCTGTTTGCTTTTTGCTTTTTAACAATGCACATATTTTTAATTTACATCATCAAATTATTCAAATACATATTTTTAAAATCCTAATAAATTAATATGTAATGAAACTTAACATCGAGAAAAAATCAACGTGATGTCACGTGGGTAATATATGTATCGGTTATAGTAGTAATGAATTAGAGACATCAAATAGAAACAGAGGAAATATTTTATGATTAAACTTTCTAATAATAATGACCTAATGGTTTAATTGAATATAATTTATTAGTTAAGAGAAGCTTAACTACTCGACCTAAGATTTAATGATAACAAGCAGCTAGAGGCCAAGTCTTAACACCTAACTAATTATTATACTCATCAGATTATACATGTTGTATTGTTGTTACACCCATTATCAACCAAAACTGATGTTGATGTTTCATTTTTGTGCCAAAAGAAAAAATTCTTTTATTATCAACTCTAGGTATTTTTTGTTTTAGGCAATGAATTAGATGGCTTATTAATCTATTATCATTCTTCACTATCTCAATTCTTACAATTCTTGTTAATCCTCTACCATGATAACGTACAAATCGATTGTATAGTAGTGTAGTGTGTCATTAACGGAAAAATGAAATCCCTTTATTTGTTTAACTTACTAAACTTAGAAACATCAAATTATTTTGACATATCTTAGAAAATGCGTCCTTTTTATTTTGGGACAATGGGAGTAATTAAATTGCTAAAGTTTAACAAACATTACAAGGTAAGGTTTTTATCACAAAAGAACATATATACTTCTAATATACATATACGAGTACTACGTAGTATGATATGATATACGTGGTACAATGTACTACGTAATAACAAGTGTGACAAATGAAAATGTACCTCCATTGAGCCAAAGGAGCAAAGGCTTATTTTGAGGCTTTTCAGTAGCTTCAAAAAACCAATAAAAGAGTGCCTTCCCATGACTTGCATTCACTGTCACATACCCTGCATATTGCTTAAAACTCACCTTTGGCTGCCCTGGAAGCCTCTCTACGAAATCCGCCCTTTGCTCCGCCATTATTTCCGGGCTTAGGCTGTTCCGTGCAGCGGCCGGATAAAACATGGTGCTTGCAGCCAGCAGCCATAGCAAACAATAGTTGATAATCATTTTGCTCACTGGAATATTTACTAATTAAGAGTTTTAAGACCCAAAATGTTGAGTTTTAGTAGTAAATAAAGTAAGTGCATTTATTTAATACCTATAAAACAGTAAAATGTTACTACTCAAAGAACTGAAACAATATATAGCTTACATGAATAATGCTTAAATTTGAGGAAAAGAAGTTAGCTACTCCGTATATAAAATGATGAGTTTGTGTCAAAGGGAGTCTTTTTGTAAGACAAAGTGGAATGTTGCAGTTTAAGCTATTACCTAATTTTTGCACTTTTTTGAATTTTTCTTTTTGTTGGATCTAGAGAATATCAACAATATTGTACACATGCATTAATTAATAGTTTCTTTTAGCAAATGACACCACATTTTTAACCAAAATTTTAATTCTATACACAATCAACACACTAGTTTTGGACCCGGACTAAGCCGTAGGTTACATGCACCACTTTATTTTTCATTCTCAATTGTTATTTATTTGATCTTATGTTTTGATCTTTTTTTTTTTTTTTTTTTTTTTTTTTGATGCAAATCTTATTTAATTTGTAAATATAATCATATAATATAACATTGATTAGTGGATAAGTCTTCGGTTATCAAAATTTTAATATGTGTAAGGAATAATATATTAAAATGTTAGCACATGAAGAATGAGATGAAAATGAAAGTGTCACGTGGTAGAATCAACTTAATTGGAAACGTTTTTACTTATGATTAGTCATTCTATCTTCTATCAGTAATATAATTTTTTTCAGAGTTAAAGGGAGCACGAACAACAAAATAAATCGCATAAAATTTTATGCCATGAGCCTATGACAATAGTGTATTTTGCACTAGAAGTCACTTAACTTTCTAAAAAGTTGGTGGTTAAATTTTTTATATAGAAAAGTCAAATCTTAAGAACTTTCCATAAAAATCAGTCAACTTGGGTATGATTAATTCAAGCTCGTTAACATCTTGTTCAGTTGCTTCAACACCCAGTAATAGAAGATGCAAGTTTGGACAGCTGAAAACTTGATTTTTATCAATGTGGTCTCCCACTCTTTGGTCAATTGCTTTCTATTGCATCCTTGTAAATTTTGTATTTTATTTTATTTTATGTATTTATTTTTGGAGATCAACAGCTCTTCCTACTTTATATCAGCCTTTGACTAGAACTAGTTTAATTTTGACTTTTAATGTAATTAGTACCACCTCCATTACATATTAATTATAACTAAGGAATTTTTTAATCTCACAAATAATAGTTCTTTATTGTAATCTATATTATTCAGACTTTTCAGTTTACCTCAAGTACCCGTGTCGGACCCTTGACACTCGGACATGGGTATAACACTTGGATACTTTATTTTAGTTCAAAATCATAGACAATTTTCACAAAATAGCCGAGTCGGACACTTGAACACGTACCCGTGTTGGACATAAGTACCCAAGTCCGAGTAACATAGGTTGCAATAAATATGAAACAACAGTAGTAATCAAAATAGCAGTAAAGAGTTTATATTAATTGAACGTTTCATTTGAGTTTGCCAAAGTTCAACCTTTATTAGGCGAAAGTTTTTCCTAGCTAGACCGGTCCACATGAACCAGCGCAACTATGTTACTTCATGGGCCAATTGCGATCCCCCTAGCCTAACCATCCTAGAACGATCGGTTGGCCACCTCTATCGATAATGAATTTTCAAAAGACTTGGTTAATGCCATTACTCGTAAGAGTCGTAACTATTGATTTCATAGCATTAGATTGTTTGGGGCAATGGGGCGGAATCAACCCATTTACAACAACAATCACAGCTTGTCAACAATAAAATCCACCTTTAATAATTACGTAAAGTCTCTCGTGTCTTACTATATAATCGTCTCATTTAAATGCTCAAATGTTCATTATGTTTCCAAGAATCACTTTAACCATCGCGAAATTGCAAGATGACATCCCCAAATAAAACTAAAGCAATGAACAAAAATGTGAGAACAACTAATTTTAAGGGTTTGGGATTATAGAACAAGCATTCAAAGAAATACAGATGCCCATATTTCATTTATTGATCAAATTTCCTTTCCAAAAACTACTCCTTTATCTATAATTTGTTTCTTTTCTGTGTAAAAAAAATGCTTTACAATTAGCAATTAGACCCCTATATATGGAAGTTCTTCAACCTAAACAAACATCACTTGTTCTTTTTTTCTTGATAAAAATCTTGACAACCAAAAATTGAACTAATTATTCTTGATATATATGTAAGGATGGAAACTGAAGAAATGCATCATAACACGTTTATTAAAAGGCTTTAGACGGCATTGTTTTGTTGGCAAGGAAATGCCTAAGCATCAGAAGGGCTTCCCTTGGCTTGTAAGTTGGAACTTGGTGACCCGCACCTCGTACTGTAACAAACATTAGCCCGTCATAGGCAATGGTCCATCCACCAACCTGTAATAGCAGAGTTCAAAATTTAGATCATGATAAAAAAAAAAAAAAAAAAAAAAAAAAAAAAAGTACATGTAACTATAGTGAACAACAAAATCTAGTGTTGGTCAATCTGCCTCGAGAATAAATCAGGTGAAGAGAACACGGCTTGTATCATAAACATATGGTTGTTAAGCAACAAAAGTGTTTCTTTGCTACACCAGAACAAGAGTTTATACCTGATCTTTGCTATACCAGGGTGTCCAATCTTGTTTAATCTTCAAGCCAAGCTTTCTGAGTGTTAACCTTGTCGAACTCACTGGAATCCTCCCATCAGTATCTCCACTGGTATTCAATATAGTATTTTGTCAATACATGTGGTTTTTTGTATCAATCATTTGCTTATATATATACAAAGTAATTAGGAGTTGCGACTTGACTAACCTGAAAACCCATATCCGAAGCCCACCATCAATAAGCTTCCTAATAACAGGAAGTATAGAGGCAGGTGCATCGGCCCAGAATGTAATGTTGTCGCTGTTTATATTATCATTATCAGTTCAAACTATATTAGTACAAAATGGTTCAAGGCAGAAATACTGATTATATATTATATTGTCAGAAAATGCAGGGGTTCTGTTTTAAGAGATTCATTTACCTGCAGAAGGTCCAGGCGTAAGGAATCTTCGAGGTATTGGCATGAAGTGCTGCTTGAACATCCGGCCTATTTAGATATACATCTGTGTAATGATCTAAACAAGGGTCGTATCCAGCAGGCCGCCTGTGCCATTTATCCTGTAAAACATATTGGGAATAAGTCCCAGGAGATACAACTTCGCAATGATATTTTTCTTGTATAATAATATCTTTGATAGAGGTTAAAATACTAACAAATTTGGAGAACACGCGAGGTGCAATGCCTTTGATGGCAGAAAGTTGCCTCCTGCTGTTGCTGCTAACATCAGTGTAATTTTTTGTGCAGATAGGCGCGTACAAGCTGTACATATCTATCAGGTCGTAAACTTCAAAGTACTCATTGAGTGCACTTGTGCAATCATCTGATACGTTCTCAACTTTGAAGTTGCACTTTCTCTTCACATCTCTGAA
This sequence comes from Chenopodium quinoa, assembly GCF_001683475.1. Lineage (NCBI taxonomy): Eukaryota > Viridiplantae > Streptophyta > Magnoliopsida > Caryophyllales > Amaranthaceae > Chenopodium > Chenopodium quinoa. The sequence continues at coordinate 1,526,460 of NW_018745569.1, forward strand.
GACTTTATCTGATATAACAGCATGATCCCAGGCATAGTCGATCATTCCTGTTTGATCTGTTTCATCATCTAACAACGCGTTCCCAATCTGCAACATGCCGTATCAGTAGTATCAGAAATTTATCATAATTTTCACATTAAACATCTATAATTCTATTTGCTCATTTTTATTCAGCAGTAATTATATACAGAATATTTGTTAATGCAATCAAAAAAAGACTATGAAGCTTACCAAGAAACCTTTCAGATTGATAAAATCCTCCTTGCAAGCATGTTTGTTACTGTCAAAGATGTACTCCGCGAGCTGTGGAACATAGTGGCCTAAGGAGTAACATTTGAAACAAACGTCGTCTCAATACAAGGTCTTTCAATGAGAGATTAATATAGAGTAACAAGCATATCAACAGATTTTGCATATGTTACCTGCATAACTTTCCCCTGCTAAATAGAATTCATGGGACTTAAATTGCGGAAATCTTTTGAACCAGTTGACAAGGAATGTGTATGAATCCTTTGCTGTTTGAATTAGAGAAAACGCATTAGGAAACAATTGCACGAATCTATGACATTTAATCAAACATATTGACTAAATTAATCACCTGTAAAAGTATCACCAAGTTCATCAAAGTCACTGCTAGTATTGGTGTAAGAAAAACCAACACCAACAGGAGACTCCAAAAACAACAGATTGGCAGCTGAAAAATAAACCAGTAATATAATTGTCAGAATTCAGATATTGGTTAATACATTATTCTTTGTAATTTTCAGGTAATTAATTTTTAGTATTACCTTTATTCCATGAGAATTTGTTGTGTTTCAACGACGGTTTGCTTCCCTTCTTAGGGAAGAAGGGACCTAGTTCTTCAGCTTCACCATAACCAACCGAAGAGCATCCAGGACCTGTAGTATAGCCAAAAATGAATAAAACATGTTCGAGTTTCAATGGACTAACACCACATTTTGTACTACCTCTGTCCAAATTTAGTTGTTATATTGTTAGTTCAAGTTACAAGGTTATGGTGAAGGTCGAAACTATATGTAAATTGAACGATAAAAAAGTACAAGAATAGCCTAGGAGAAATTATCATGGTGTAAGAATGTCCAATTTGGCTTTCAATGTATACTCCTAATGAAGTGTTACAAAATTCAAGTGATTACATGCTGATCTTCAGTACGTATCTACTACTCCCTCTGTCCGGAATAAAGTGACAAAGTTTGAAGGAGGGATAGGAAAAAAAAATCCAATAATTATAAAGGTATGAATTGTTAACCTATGCCATATTATGAATAGGGACAATATTGTGTCAAAAAATGAACAGAGACAATACGACAACTAATTTCAAATGGAGGGAGGGTGGGGGCGGAGAGGGACCCGAGGTGGTAAAGACATTAACTTGTCTAGAAGCATAATAATAGACAGAGCATAGTAAATGGTCAAATATATAGATGGCATCTAGAAGTATATTTGTCACACTGTACTATCCACCATAATATCATCTTGGTAATCAGTTGTGTTGTGGCCATTCTTCCAAGCACAACATTGTCTCCATTACACAAGATTGTGACCTGACAAGACTATATGTCATTCAATACCCTTCCTCCTTAACACACACACACACAATTGAAACAAATCAAAAAGAAAAGGTCGAGAGAACTCCAGTCGAGTCACTTCCACAAGCTTAGGATCGCGAGGTCACCAAGTGGAGCTCCCGCTACTAGACCCATGGTATGCATGAATGCACGTAGTAGTGTAACAAAGAGAGCAAAGACATGCTATTACTCTTAAGGTGTATCGACAATTTTCCCTTTATAAATCACGAAAATTTTATACTTTCAATATCATCTAGTACATTAACGCATTTTATTTTACTAAGTCGATTAAATTTAAATTTCATTGTAAATATGAATAAAATGGGTGGATGACAAGCAGGCGAGAAACATACGGGCCGGGTGACATGGACCGTGTTACAAAATTGACATTTTTAACAAAGATTGTATAACAGTAATAAGTTGAATTTTTGGTATTTGCTAGTAAAACAAGCAACTTGGTTAGTTGGAAGAATCAGAGCACATTATTTTAGCATATTGGAGGTTTCAGCCTTTAAAGGGCCTACAGTAGTACAGTCCACTACTATTGCATTTGTTTCACGTGGTGGGACAATATATACAACCTACAGTTCAATGATATAATTATTTCTATATAGAATACAACAAACTAATAATTATTTTTAGAAAATGTTAATGATATCATACATAATTTAAAACAATAAAGTGCTCTTCGATATCTAGTTATTATGAGGCAAGTAAAATGAGATGAGAAAGTATATTAAATCGAACTATAGGAAACTTTCCGCAATGTTTTACTATGAAGAACATACAATATAAACCTTTTCAGTTAATTAACTAACAAATGGACCACAAGGCCAACCATTGTTGATGTGAATGTTTACCAATGAGTGTTCATTCATTACTTAATGATCTTTGACTTCTTTTACATTTATTTTATATTTTAGTGGTATTTTATTTACCTTAACAATCCCTATAATTTTAAATCAAGTGGCTGTTTGTTTGGACGTAAAATTGTAAGAACACTTGTTAGCAATTTCTAAAACGTTATATTATTGAAAAGTGTGAAACAAATTGCAGAAATGTCAGAGAATTTTTAAGAGCATGTAAGAGAATACAAATGAAATTGTTATCTGGCAGTCTATGAACCAGTACTTAAGTAAATCTTTGGTCCACGAACCAAAAAGAGAATGGGACAATTTTGTAACTAGACTTTACATTGAAGGTAGCAAGCAAGTAGCAACTAGAAAAAATCTCTTGATTTAATGAAATTTGATACAAGAATTGAACATTCAATTGCTTATTTCACTATCGAATATATATTGCATAATCAATTAGTAATAAAGAAAAAAAATAAATAAATATTGGTGTATCGATAAATTGAACAAGATTCTATATAATTCATCATAATGGTTTGAAAGAGATGATGGGGTTGATAGTCACTCTAGTGAAATCAAATCGATCAATTCCTAAACTATGACTTGACCATACCTTAAAATACAATAATGTAGGATGACAAAACCAACAATAGTAACTCATAAAAAAGCCTAGCCAAGTTTTATTAATTGGTAGGGCATAACTTATCCTATTAATCAATCAAATTATTAGTCTTAAGGAAATTTAAACAAAATATCAATAATAATAATAATAATAATAATAATAATAATTGACAGAAAGGGAGTTTCAACCTAACAATGAAATAATTAGAAAGTAGGAGAATAGAGACAATGTAACTTTGTATATATGCATGCCATGCCATTATTATTACAAGGACCACGTAACAAAATTGCATAGCCAATGCATTTATAACTATATAAAAGGTGACTAACTTTGTTTTATTTGGACTAATCATATACTCTTATGTTTGACTCAAACTAACTTCCCTTAATCACAATCAATAATCTCATAAACAACATTATAATTAACCTTTTCTCCCTTGTTTAAAGGAGATGCAACATATTTAACAACTTTCGAGTCTCATATATTATTATAATAGACATATAAAATTAAGGTTTTTTTTATTCAAAATTTTACAAGATTTTACATGAGACCGTAATATAAACTGACTTTAAATTATTAAAGTGAAAATTAAATAAATTATACTAAAGTATGAAGTAAAATTGCTATAAATCTAAGGCCATATAAAAAATTTGTACATAAAAAAACAGTTAAATTAGTTATATGTGATAGTTACCTCCATTAATAAATTATACTAAAGTATGAAGTAAAATTGCTATAAATCTAAGGCCATATAAAAAATTTGTACATGAAAAAACAGTTAAATTAGTTATATGTGATAGTTACCTCCATTAAGCCAGAGAACCACAGGTTTATGATGAGGATTTTGATCAGCTTCAAAGAACCAATAAAACAGTTCTCTGCCATGACTAGCATTGACATTCACATAACCAGCATAATGCTTAAACCCAACAACCGGCTGCCCGGGCAAGTCGACGACACGGTCGGCGTTCTGCTTAGCCACCACCTCCGGGCTTAGCCCGAGGGTGGACGTCGAACCCGAAACTATCATAACATGGGTTGTAAGCCATGTTAGGAGTATAGATAAAGAAAATGTTAATGATGATGGTGTAGAAGAGGAGAAAGCCATTGAGTATAGTATAACCAACTTTCTCTCTCTAAAATATTAAATTTCTCTCTCTAAACTCTCTTGCATAGTGAAGAGTAAAAAGGAGTGTATATATATAAGCTAAAAAATAAATAATTATAAGAATTATATCATTTGAAAAATAAGGAATAGATAATATTACAGATATATATTGCGGATATTATTTTATATGTTGGATTTAGTTATGAATTTATGATTATATTATGCTAATGTAAATGATTTAATTATGAATTTATGATTATATTATCTTAAAATGTTTTGTATTTTTCCGGGTTCTTGTCCAATAATGGAGATGGAAGATTTAGTATCAGAGAAATTATTTGATACATTTAGGGAAAAAAAAAAAAAAACCTTATTTGATACATTTTTGTAAAAAAATTAAATAAATAAATAATTATGTATTTTTAAACTTGTACAGTGTATATAGCCAATATAGGATAGGACTATAAAAGCACATTGTGATACATGGTGAATTATTATACCATACTCCCTCTGGCCTGTATTTGCTACCACGGTTATAGTTTTACGAGAATTTATTAGTTGATGATACGAGTACTTGTTAGGTTTATAATAATGTATGTAGTCGTATTTAATATTGATGTGTATGTATATGTGTATTATAAGATGGAATAAGATCGAAATTAATTGATGGCAAGATAATTTCTGTATCGTGTATGATATAATTTATCGAGCTAAAACTATTGTATAAGAATCTTATTTATACGTTGGAAGAAATCGTGATTGATTATATATAAGGGATTTTAAATTTTATATTAATTGATATCATATCATATTAATTACATAGCTGGCTTTCATTCTATATACTTCTATAGCTTACACATCCAGTAAAGTAGGCAACATATCAACCTCCAAATCAGTAATTGAGATTTTAAAGTATGAATTTCTTAGCCAAATCAAATTTCAACCCTTACATTCATTTTATTTGTATACAAACTATATCACTCAAACTTTAAATTAAAATAAATCAAGTTGATGATTCTATAATGGGATAAGCAAAGATAGAAAATTAGTATTATTCATAATAAATACTTCGTATATTATTATAAAAAATGTACCAAGTATATTATATACGAAATAATAAAATAAAAGATAGCTAGAGACCTAGAGTAAAAAGGGGCAGAATTCCAAATACAATAAAATGAAGCATAATAAAACGAGTAGTACACATTGTTTTATTAAGGGGCATAGTAAATACAAGAATGTATTGTACTCCCTCCGTTCCTAAAAGTTGATATTAGAAATATTAATAATAAGAAGAACCTAATAAGATCCCATATACTAATTTATTTATATAGTATAAGTCATTAAATGTAATCAAAGTTATTTTATTTTGACCCTATAAATAATAAGTGAGTCGAACTTTCAGGAACGAAGGTAGTATATTGTATTTGGTGAGAATAAAAGTCGGTATAAATTGATTGAACGTGGGGCATCCTGCGGTAATATGGTCAATAGCTTAAATAGCAACCTTTGAAAACCAAAGATGTCGCCATTTTATACGTCGCATTGCCATGATTTGTGACCTGTTATGTGGACTTTGGTCAATTTGTTACATGATATATACTACAGATGAAGATGCCAATTTAAACAAGGAACGAACAAGTAGGCTTGTCAAAATCCGATCAGACCTAAAATCGACTAAAAAATAATTGATTTTGAACAATTTTTCTGTAACTGAACTCAATTGTTTTTAAACCCGGCCTAAAAACTTGATTTTTAGGAGATTGACCCAATATCATTATATATGAGAACTTATTGCAAGAAAATACCATAAAATAGTTGGTTTTTAATAATGGCTTTTGTTTAATGTATTATGCAATTTGTGCGGTTGGTTTTGGATCAAAATACTCAAGATTAGTTAATATACTCTATAAGTATACTCTATCAAAGTATATATATTACAAATAGTAAATGTTATGATTATTATGAAATTGAAGAAGACGGTTTGGATGGATCCTAATAAAAAGTTAAACACCTTTTACTATGGGATATTTACTTTTTTGTTTAAAAAAATATATCCAAATTAAATGGGTACAAGTAGATTGTATTTGCTGTACTTTATTCGTTGACCAACCATGCTTTGCAGATTAAAAGAAAGCATAAGAAAGTTCTCACAAAAGTCACGTATGAAAACCTCGGGATTAGGCTCCTTAATTACCCTATACTCATAGATTAAGTGTAGATAATAGCTAAGTCAATTTGAGTAATTAGCTTAGCTTTGTGTATGTACGCAATGATAATTATGACTATTACAAGTATTACCTACTGAATTATCTCTGTTAATTACGAAGTACATAACACTATGAGTCTATGATCAAAAGCATGACCAATTGACCATGTGTCCATGTAGTCCCACTCTTTCTATAATGACTTTTTAAAAAAAAAATAAAAAAAATCATTCTCAATCTCTACTTTAATTTACTTTCAAAATTTTAATCAATGATGATCTAGTATTTTCGAGTGTTAGAAATTAAGAGTTTTTCGTGATTTTTATAAAGAGACTCGATAAATTCTCTTCACCAAGAGTAGAGAAACAATCTCCTCTATGTCAAATTGTCAATTACTTATTCACGTACATGTGCCATGGTGCATATGTTTTAAAATGATTCATGCTCATTATTATTCTTTCAGCTTAATGTATGATACTATCTATTAATTGCTTGCTTTTTCATTGTGCCTCCATGTACTTGATTGTATAAAACATTAAATTAGAATCTACTAATATCATTATTATTATACTAAGTATAATAATCAATAACTATATACTAAATGCAAAACCAGGAATGACACATGTCATTTCTTGGTTAAAAATTTTCCTTTCATAAGTTTTTTTTTTTTTTTTCCAAAGCTTCTTAGAGAAGTATTTTGTATTTAATACTTACTATACAATATTATTTCTCTTCCAATTTGGTACAAATATTCCATTTATACACATTCATCAAAGATATTATTCTTTTATACAATGCTATGCAATAATATTTTCCTATCTATAACTTTGTTATGTAATCCATTGTTATTTTATCATGACGTGCATGTACTTCTTCCTCTGTTTTCTTTAGTGTAATATAATTTTTAAAATTTTTTTTTTTATAATTACAGAACTTTTATCCTATTTTGCAATTAGATATAAGTTTTTATAATTAAATAATAGTGTTTAACTAATAATGATAAATATTGACAATAATCATCATTTACTAATTATTTTGATATCAATATAATATAGAATGCAAGTTAATTTTTTTTTGAAAAGAAAATCAAGTCTTTGTTTCAATTAAAAATATTGATTTTTTTAAAAAATATTATTAAATTAACACTATAATTTACGGGACTTAAATTAGTAACACTCTAAAAGTATATACAAACAACTTCGATCTACTTGATCAATATACTAATTAGCTTGTTATTATATCAACCAGCATTAAGAAAAACTCTGAATACTAATAAGTGAAATTGAGAAGCCAAATAAGTCAATACTCAAAATATTTAGGAACTGAAAATACATTGTATTTTATAAACTAGAATAATAGTAAAACTAATAAATTCAATGGGATTTATACCTTGCACACTTCTATGTTACAATTTCAAATTAGAAAAAACAGGCATCTTTCAAGGCTTTAACAAACTAGCACATTATTCCAAATTAAGATACATCTAGTATCAAACCATTCCAAACTAAGATACTACATCAAACTTTCTTTGGAAATAAAAGAAAGGTTGATCACTAAATCACTAGTAAGAATTTTAAGAAAACAAATAACGGTGACAAGATGAGAACAAATTAAAAGTAAACATCTGAATCTTAAATTAATCGGTAAGTTCGTTTAGAAACATTTAATTATTGGATTATCTGAACCTTGTCAAATTTTGGGACCAAGTCCACACACTAATGTACGCACCACGCGTAATCGCATATCACATGTACACATGCCAATTGTATTTCTATAGATTTATAGTAGCAAGATATAAGTATATACACCACACGTCGGCCATTATATATACTCTATCAGCTCATACAACATAAGCGGACAATAATTTAGATGTCGAAAGTATTACTTCCAATGAAATTGAAATTGTTATAGGAAGTGCCAAAAGTAAAACTTTCTATGTTTATTTCAAACATCCAACTCGAGATATTTCTAATTTGCAAAAACTTTATGTCATCTACATAAATCAATTTCTCATCCAAACAATCACTAATTTAATTTGCTCATAAGTTCACAAACTACATATAGTACCACCACACAAACTTTTGTTGTATTTATACCCCCAATAAACTATTTACCAAACAATTACATACAAAAAGTTATACCTATATTTTGTCAAAGTTAGAACACAGCCAATAATAATATAGCGTATCTAGTCAGAGCATGCGAGCACACACTAATTGACATGTGCATGAAGACAGAGTATGGAAGAAAAGGGGAAAAAGGAGGGCACAAATTTAGTTGTGTATAAATATGGCCCAAAAACTTGCTTTTCATCTCTTAAGACAATTTTATTTGGATGACATATTCATGGGTTGCATTTGTCTAATTGGAATATCTTCCAACTTTTAGGCAATTTTTAGCTTTTTGGATGTTTGCTGAATACCTTCTGCAAATTCTTTGACAGTAAACTCTGCTTCAACAGTCTTATGTACTTTATTCATGGGATCCTGTTTTCCAAGAAATAATTATAGATTTTTGAACCTGTATACCTTCGTGTTCAGTGCGTCCTAACTATTTGGTGATAGATCTAAAATAATTCGACTAATTGTCTAACTGTTAGACATCTAACTAAGGCGATTAATTGTCCAACTATTAAGCATCTAACTAAGGCGTAATGTTTTAAGTACAATTTGCTTTATAGGGTAATGCAAGACATTTTGCCCCTTGTTAGTACCGAACTAGTTAGACAACTAGAGCTTTTCATTTAATTTGATATGATATATCTCTCTAAAATTTCACTAAATTTTACTGAATTTCAAGCAGTATAGAATCATACCTTTTTGAGTTTTTGGTTATAGAAATACTTCACACGAAGAAGACACTACTGAAGCAAACTTTCACATTAACTTTCCTGCAAGGCTGCAAGAAAAAAACAGTCTGATATTCATTCAAATCACTTGAGTACTTTAATGGTCTACTTAAGAGGGTTTTTCATTTCACCTTGGCAAGGCTATATTCCCCAAATTTCATCATTCTGTCAGCGATGGCATAAATAAGAATTTTCTATCAGAGGAATTCAAAAATTCAACAAACATTTGCTCATAACATGACTTGTTCACTATTGCTTCACTTGGCATTGATGGTCCTGCAGGAAAGTTCAACGACATAGAATTTGCCAAAAATGTTTCACATCTAAATCGGAAGAACGATGCTAACAAGATCAATTACTAACATACCGCTATGTGACACAAGTAAAACCACTTCGTGATGAAAATACCAGTTCAAAAAAATTATTTTATTGTTTCTGAGGAACCGAATCGATGGTCATCAGAAAGCAAAACCACAGCTCTTCTCGGCTTCTATTGTAAGGTATGGCAGTTATAGTTTACAATCAGCCCCATCTCCTCCGGTCCTCTTCTTCATCAACTGGAGTGTACCATGATGGCCGGCGCTTTGAGTTGCTCAACCTATAATTCAGTAGTATCTCTTCATTGCTAATTGCTCGGGTGGACACAAGAACAAGCGATTTCAGGATGGGAATATCAGAAACACCATGAACAGAACTCCCAGACTTGAACCAGAAACTACCAAACCTCTTCATTCTTACTCCCTCTTCATTTCCGAATGATATATTTGGAATATATGTTCTCATATCCTTCTCATCCAACGGAAAATCATATGGGCAAACCATGACATTTGGAACCACATCCTTCGGTGGATGGTTGGCAAAATGAGCAAAGGCCATTGGATTCCGCCGTTCAAGAATCTCACCACGGGTTCCACTTCTGGGACTCTCCAGAGGCTTGCTCAGCATTTTCCATACCCGATCAGAACCAGTCTGAGCAATCTGCTCAGTAAATTTTGCAGCTTGTGGAGAGTTCATTCCATCCCAAAATTCACGGTTATCATTTCCCTCACCCCAAGGCTGGGCATTTATCACAGTACTATCATACCTAGTGATCAAATAAGAGTTGTGTGCATCAACTCTTGGGTATCCAGGAATAAATCGGTAGTATGCTGGGGAATAGACTACTCCAGGATAAATTGCTATCACGGAACCAACATCAGCTTCACCCTCCAGAAATAGACCTCGGCCAGCATCCTTGTGTGGAATTTCAGAAGATCGAACTGCAAGTGAGTAACCTAGATGATCCTTAACACCCTGACTTACATCAGCCAGCTTTAATGGTTTCGTTTCAGGTATAACTGCACTGAAAATGACCCTATAATTAATTTATCTTGAAACAGACATCCGAGAAACTTCAGATTTGGACAGTTTTGTCCTAGGAAATGGAGTTGAAAAAACAAATGACCATATATGCTCAGCAAGCAACAACGAGCAAACAAGCATATGAAAGAGAAAGAGAGGAAATAAATACTGACTGCCAACTTCCAATGGTTTCCTGGGTTAAATATGGAGGACAACATGATGCACCGCAAGATGGAGCAAATTTTGCAAGGTCCAATTCCCTTGAACAAGATGCTCTACCAAACAAGGAGGACAAAATAGGAAAGAAATTCTAACAATGCCACAAAAACCATTAAATTTTGTAATAGGTGCATAAATAGATATATTATACATTTATATTACCTTATTTTAGTCTTTTGGTTTTTTTTTTTTTTTTTTTTAATTAGTACTTTTACGAGTTTTTATTTATTCATCTTTTGGATCTATATTTTTAGTTTTAGTTTTAGTTTTAGTTTTTGTTAGCAAATTAAATTTCATTGCTATCCAGAGAGTATATACAGACACAAACTCACCAAAACAGCAAAAGAACCTCACTTAGGTTCACAAAATTGCATCATTGTCACCTCCCCACTTTATAGGAAGGGTTGAAGGAGACCCTTCATGTGCACGAAACTAAGCTTACAATAACAACACCAGCCTCATAGCAACTACTTTTAAAAACTATAATTCAAACTGTTACTATTAAAAGTCCTATTAAAGAACGGGTTTGAAATGGTGGAGAATGTGAGAATATCATTGAAAAAATGACTACCAGGTTTGGAATGTGGAGCTCTAGAAGTCTCTTTTGCTGGGAGGGTTAATTTAATTAATGCTGTCCTGATAAATCTCCATGCTTAGTGAACCCCAATTGTGTTGTTGCCTAAAAGTATATTGCAAATCATTAATAAGCTCTGTAGGGATTTTTTCTGGTATGGAAAATTTTTAAGGTTGGCAGATTAAGCATGTAGCTTGGGACTTGGGGCATTTAATCTCATACTGCTCATACTCCTAAATCAGAAGCACTTTTAAGTTGGAATGTTGCAGGGGAAGCATGTTTGGGCTGTAAGCATCAAGCAAGATAAGTGGATAACCAATGGGTCAAGTGGGTGCACTCTGTGTACATCCAAAACCAGAATTGGTTTATAAGCCACCTGTTGGCAGCGGTTGTTACTTGTTAGTCTTGGTACTGGTACAAGATTTGCAGTGTGAGGGGTATATTGATGAGAGCTGATCAGTTAGGACAAGGCAACAGTTATATTGAGCTTCTCTGTCAAAACTCTTCAAGATGCATTTGAGAGTTGAGAAAAGATTGATTGGCAGAGACTAGTTGAGCCAAAACACAGGATCATTGCTTAGGTGGCTTTCCAATTCAAGCTGCCAACAGAGGTTTTGATAAATTCACATTTGGTTAGTAATGAATCCTAAATTTCAGTTATGCCCAGACAGCTGAGGAGCAAGCATAAATTCAATAAAATCAGGAGAGGGCTCTTTCTTTTCTTTTCTTTTCTTTTCTTTTTTTTTTTTTATTTTTTTATTTATTTATTTTTTTTTTTTTTTGTGCAGCCTAGGACTACAAGTCCCAAGGAAGGATTAGAAAGTGAAAGTAAATAATCTCATCACACTAAAGTTAGGGTTAGGGACTAGGGTTGTAGGGATAAAGATTGGTTTGATGTGCGACACTGTAAGACAGTATGTAGCTAGGCTTAAAGTCCTTCCTAGAAAGTTTGATATGCACTAGAAGGCATTATAAATTAGTTTGCGTAGTTAATACAATATCTTACGCTTGCTTACAAGAAATTATATTAATAAAATTACATGATTTACATCCATAGCAAGTTAAAGATTGAAGATATCATTGTATTCAAATATTGGATCAATAAGAGGTAGCATAGGCAGAAGATAAATAGCAATGCTATCAACCATTACTTTTCATATTCAAGAAAGAACAAGCTAATTTCAGGAACCTGAAGGAAAAATTACCAGGATGGTTACTAGGAGAGCTTCCAGTACGGCCAAGAGCAAACCTAAGGCCACTTCGTGGCTGATCCTTATCTATTTGTGCAGCTGATTCAAACCGCTCCTCAGTTTTCTTGGCAGGAAGAAGAATTTCATCCATAAGCGTGCATAAATCTTTTATTTGAGAATGAATATTCTCTTGAACTTGCTTTTGTTGGTCAGCCAAGGAAGCTTTGTTGGCCAAATCAATTATTTCCTCCACATCTGCCTCGTCAGCATCTTTTCCTATGCGGTTATAGCTGCAAGCACAAAACATTCGTGAGCAAATGATTTGATACTTTTGTCTCGAATTCTTCACGGTTGGAGACAATGCTGTTTCAGAACAAAAGGGTCAAATTGAACCCCTCTCCCTCCCCAGTCCCCACCCCTACCCTACTTCCATCCCCTGTAGGTGAATATGTCAGGTAATGCCATATTGTGCATATATTGGGATTAGGATTATACAGTACACATATAGTCAAAGCAAATCCATATCTTGTGATGTAAAATTTTTGGGGTTACGTGACTTGTAGAAGAACTGTGAAAACATTATCAATAGAGATACTTCATTAGATGAATTTCACATTGAATGATAGCATGAAAAACTCACATTGAACATCATCTCTCCTAGATAATGATACTAACTCGATGCATAAAAGACACCACCACTACCCATGGACTATGGAGGGTTGTTTCAGAAACATTCTCGGGGAAAGAACTGCAAAAGCCCAAAGGCTCTAAGAATATCAACCTAGTATGAGTAATAGATTTTTAGCGAGAGAGAGAGAGAGAGAGATAGTTTGTGTTGCATCTCCATCATATATTTTTTTATAGATTACACTAAACCATCTTCTTCTCTAGAAATCTCACGGAAAATCCAAGACACTATGAACTTGTATACCAGTCGATAACTAAATGATTTGGCCCTAAATCCAGATGTGTAAGATTACAAGTCCGTTGACACTCAAAAGACTCTTCATAATCACATGGTAAAGACCATAAAAAAAGATCAATTAGCACTAAGTTGAGATGAATTTTGTTCTACCGCTTCTAGTTCATCTTTGGTTCCATACGACAAACAACCAAGATATTCTAACAATATGTCAGGCCACTCCCATGAATCTTAGATTTAATACAACGAAATGGTGCATCTGTGATTACATCAACTTTTACTACGATACATTTGAGAATTGATCATGGCTAATCATGATTTGACAAATTACTTCCCTTTCTTCATCTACCTCAATACCCCTGCTCTCCAACATCACCAATCGAAGGCTATCATACTAAGGAAATCTTTTCCCAACTGAATATTTGCAAGCCATGACACAAAAACTCACTATTCCAAAATTTATGTTGGAAATTTTCAATCTCATGACCCCGTCAACTAATTTCACATCCCAATCACAGCATAACTTTGTAAAAATTACAGCAAACAAGAAATATCAAGATAAAAAATTCTACAATGTCCCATCAAACACATTTATGACAAATATTCCTTTCGTTCCACGAAACATACGGAGTAACAATCATGTTGATAGTGTAATTTGAACTAGTAAAGCAACAACTAAACCTGGAGAAAAAAGTAAACGATTCAAAACATTGAAACCAACCTGGTATAAAGGAAGAGACGATTAATGTCAGCTTCAAATTGGAGACTCCTAGGATCTTTAGCAAAGGTGGGACTTTTAGCAAGAATTTTTACAGCCTGAAAGTAAAATCAACATAATTCAATGCATCATTCACTAAGCATAAATACAAGAAATTCATCACATTTAACTTAGGGTTAAATCAACAAAAATTATAGGATTAAAACTTGAAATAATTGCAATTATACATACTGAAATTGAAACAATTTCACTTAAATGCAAAAATCTCTAGATTCCATAAATCTTACAAACCCAGCAAAAAAATTTGAGATTGATTGTGAAGTAGCAACTAATGTATGAAACTAATCACAAAATGGTAGAAGATGAAAATGAACAGTATTGAAGCAAATGTAAATGGGTAGAGAGAAAACAAACCTCTTGAAATTTCTGGAATAGAAACGCCATTTTTTATCTGCACTTTTTTTTTGGCGAAAACTCAAAACGCCATTTGTGCAAAATGAGCTCTTTCTTTTTTGGATGGCCAAACAACGAGCTTATAACTACTCGTATATATTGAGTACAACAATATTAAAAGGACGATAAGTTAGAGGCTAGGCACTTAGGCAGTGGCTCACTGGCTCCGTGGCTCAGGCTAGCCTAGTGAACCACTCAACTTGGCGCGGGATAAACATGGTCTGACACGTTTTATTTTTAGATGGCTGCGTCACTGCATGTTATTTTTGGGATTTTTTTTAATGTCAGATCTATAATAGAACAACCTACGGAGTAAGAGGTAGGTTGTGTCATGATTTTGGAGTGGTCGGCTAGCCGACATGAAATGAACGTGATTATCCAAACGATGTCTATTTAACCTCATTCTTCACGGTTTTTCTATTGCGGGCCAGATATTTGGAAGTAGGGAGATAAGGTAAAGGAATTTGTTACCTCACTTGGTAGAATCAAACTTTAGACCTCTAGGATGTAAAGTAAAACTCTTACCAAGTGAGTTAAAACTTTGTTGGTCAAAACCCAAGCCTACATTTTTTTCGGTTGGTCAGAAGGTCGGGCCCTATTATGCAAGAACTTTTCACAAGTTCACCCGACCCAAGTTAACAGACTAGGCTATTTGGGATTGGGGGGAAAGGCAATATGAGGGAATCCCCACCCTAAATAGCTTCTAGTGGAGTTTGATCCTAGTGAAGTACTCCGTACTTTCTATGTTTTTTTAATAATATTGCATCACTTGCCTTTTAAGAAAGTTTCACAAATATTGCATTACTTGTCTTTTAAGAAAATTTCACAAATATTGCATGATTTGCAACACTTGCCTTTTAAGAAAGTTTCACAAATATTGCACTATATTCATTTTAGGGAAAATTATATCTATGTTCAAATTGTTCACAATGGAAATACATAGGTCCTGTTTGGCAAAAGTAGCGGTAGTGGGTAGCTTTTAGCGATCGAGTAGCGGGTAGCTGTTAAGGTAGCAAGTAGCTGTCAATTAGTAGTGGGTAGAGGTTAGCTGTCAAGGTAACGGTTGATAGTATGAGTGTTTGGCAAAAGTAGCGGTTGCAATACTTCAAAATTCATATAAATATTAATTAAAAAGTAATAAAAATTTGTCAAACGCTACCCGCTACTTCTAAACGCTACTATTTTAACGTTTGAAAAAAGCTACCTAAACGCTACCTCTATCGCTAACCGCTACTAGAATCGCTACTTTGCCAAACACTCTGAATTTTTTTTTGGGTAGTGTTTTGACTAGTCAAAACGCTAATCGCTACCTAAAACGCTTCCACCAAACAGCGTCATACTATACCCTTACTTTACAGCACTTGTATTTTTAGTTTATGTTTTACAATCACATGGACAATTTTGTAATTTTACCTTCTCTTTCATCCTTTTTCCACTAGACCAAACCTAATACAAGCCTGCTTAAATAATTTAACTATGTGCTTTTTTGTTATCAATAAATTAGAATTTAAAAGAATGGAAGAAGTGTTATTTTATTTTATTTTATTTATTTGAAAAGAAAGAAGTGTTATTTTGTTTTGGAAGGGGGAGACCGTACAAAAATTTATTCACTGTATTCATATAAAATTATCATACACAACTTACATACAAGTATACAATATATAATTTTACAAATAGTGTGTTTTCTGTGTGGCTAGTGGCCGGGGTTACTTATTCGAAGGTTACTCAGTTAATCAAGGGTTACTTATTTTGGGGTTACTCAGTCGGTTAGCGCGTTTCTGTGTGGCTGGGCACGCCGTGTGGCCGGCTGACACACGCCAAAACATTTAACGGGTAACCCCTGACCGATTGAATAACTCCTGAATACACTACACGAAAAGAGGAAATTGGCAACGGTTCAAACCCCCCAAAGGCAACGGTTTTGAACCGTTGAGTATTTGAGGGTTGCCAAATCCCAAAATAATTGGCAACGGTTCAAAACCGCTGCCAACTCAAGCAACTGGCAACGGTTAACCGTTGCCATTGACCATGGCGCCCTTTTTTTTTGTTTTTAAAAATAATTGGCAACGGTTAACCGTTGCCAATTGCTTGAGTTGGCAACGGTTAACCGTTGCCATTGACCTTGGCGCGCTTTTTTTTTTTTTTTTTTTTTATAAATATTGGCAACGGTTAACCGTTGCCATTGACCTGTATTTTTTTTTTTTGGCTGCAATATTATTAATATTATAATATTAATATTAATAATAATTATTATTAATATTATAATAGTGATAATAATAATAATTATTATGATAATAGTAACAATAATTAGTATTATTAATAACAAAACATAAATAATAATAACAATCGCAAGAGATGATATAAATTAGAAAAATGTTTTATGTATAGTACATAATTAGTAAGCTAATGCTAGGATTGATGTAGTAGCTAGCTAGTAAACAATATTTACAAATTAGATGTGATGTAGGTCGCCAACATCTCCCGAATTACATGGAGTTCCTCGCTCGTGTATGGCTGTCCCGTTTGCCCCTTGCAAAACTTAGAATACACAAAATGTGAGTTAGTAGAAGTGAATTAATAATAATTGGGGTTAGTTAAATGTGACTAATGCTTGAGATTACAAGAAAAGAGCAAGTAAGTGGTTTTGGGACGCAATTTCAACCAAAATGACTCAAGTAAGGCCATTTTGGCTACTAGGATGCCTATTTTCTATAATTCTTGTCTATTGAACTCATATAACTTATTTATTATTATATGATATCTTAGATACAAAAAAAAAAAAAAATCAAAAAAAATAACAGTTAAGACATAGTCATTATCACTGTTAGTTATCATTAGTTATAGGTGACTAATGCTTGAGATTACAAGAAAAGAGCAAGTAAGAGGTTTTGGGACGCAATTTCAACCAAAATGGCCCAAGTAAGGCCATTTTGGCTACTAGGATGCCTATTTTCTATATTTCTTGTCTATTGAACTCATAACTTGTTAAAACATGTCATAATCATTTAGTTATAGGTGCCTAATGCCTGAGATTACAAGAAATGAGCAAGTAAGAGGTTTTGGGACGCAATTTCAACCAAAATGGCCCAAGTAAGGCCATTTTGGCTACTAGGATGACTATTTTCTATATTTCTTGTCTATTGAACTCATAACTTGTTAAAACATGTCATAATCACTTAGTTATAGGTTACTAATGCTTGAGATTACAAGAAAAGAGCAAGTAAGTGGTTTTGGGACGCAATTTCAACCAAAATGGCATACCTCTTCAAGCTGACGTGTGTCTGTACAATGACTCATCACTATGTCATACATGAATCTCATCACGTATAGGCCACAGTCAACTCCGTTTTCCTGTTGTGCGCACTAGCATGAGGAACAAAGCACATGAATCAAAATGCATAGCAAATAAGCAACATCTTAAGCATTGTAAAGTAAGAAAATCACAACATCATGGGTGAATTACCTTGGGTGCTTTCCATGTAGGACCTCAAGGAGATCGAGGATTTATCTTCTTCATGGTAATACAAAAAATCAAAGTAATAAGTTCAAATTTGACTAGTATAATTAATACATATGAGTTAAGATATGAAAATGAATAACAAGAAGTGAAACAAACTAGATGCTTACTTTTGCAGTATGGACCTCACGAGGCGCTTTCTTACTTGAGGTAACCGAGCAGAATCAAAGTAGAAGATTGTGTTACTGGAAACACAAATCACAAGTAGGGTCCAATGATAACTACACACGAGACAAACAAATCAATAGTTAGCCTATTACAACAAATAAACTGGGAAAACAAATGAACTTGACTAGCATAATCAGACGTACTCCTCATAGTATGGGACGAATATAAACTTGTCTCCCGCACTCACTGATTGCCTGATACCCCGTTCAGCATAGTACAACACGTCAGCGGAGTTGCCTAAGATTCTAATAATGGACATCTGCTCAGGGCACAACCACCCAACTTGACAAGGAGATTCAAGCTCCCATATTTGCTCCTGGAGTGCTCTGCATGCATGATAACAAAATGTTAATCGAAAACCAAACGACAAACACCACTAAACTGAATAACATAAATTGAGTACCAGTTGAATTACCTCATGGATATTTGAATGAGGGAAATGTTAAGCATTGCACCACTTAGAAATTCCTTCACATCTTCTTTGAATAGCCATGTCGTTACATCATCATCGTAGTGAAACATTTTCTTAGGAAGTTGGATTTGGATGGGGCTGTCATTAGGCAACACGCAAACACGGTTATGCAAATAAGCTAACTCCTGAGATAGCAATTGAAGCACCGTGTCTTCAACTAATGGAGTAGCTTGCGTAGCTGAACCTTGTGAAGGGCTCTTCATCGACGCTTTTCCACTCACCGAGCCATGTTCACTCCTATTCTTTGGCCCCTCCACCCTCTTCTTTGGAGTTTGGCTTTTCCTCGATGGCTAATAAGACAAATCCACACAAATGGTTAGAAAAGATTTCCATCCAACTCTTGGGAAGAAAAGATTAAAGCGTGAAGTCTAAATCTTAATTACCTGGTTCATCAACTGTATCCAAGCAGATGGCCATTGCACAAAACTACCTTTTGCTGCCCAGAGTGTAGTATAATCATCCTCCTCTACGGGCACAGGTATGAGGATGTCCTCGAACCCGGGAACCACAGAATGGATCCCGACAGAATAATGCTCAGGAAGAAGAGGTCGAAGATGGACCGTACCTTGTTCGGCCGGTTGTGCACTACCATAGGCAACAACATTCTAAGGTCCATCATATGATTCGCCCGGGTGAAGAAGTTCACAACGGGTCTCTTCCTGCACCAATTAGGAATATACTTCATTTAAATATTCATAACTAAATATCTTATGTGTAATATAGGAGTTAATTCAAGCATTGAGCTAAAATCATGAAAAATGGGCAAGTTAGAACTCATTTTGCCCATTTTGAACCATAAATACTCTAAATGAACCTAAAACTTGTGAAGTTGATTTTTTAATGTTGTTTCAAGCCATAAATATTCATAACTAAGTATCTCAGGTGTAATATAGGATTTAATTCAAGCATTGAGCTAAAATCATGAAAAATGGGCAAGTTAGAACTCATTTTGGCCATTTTGAACCGTAAATACTCTATATGAACCTAAAACTTGTGAAGTTGCTTTTTAAATGTTGTTTCAAGCCATAAACATTCATAACTAAGTATCTTAGGTGTAATATAGGAGTTAATTCAAGCATTGAGCTAAAATCATGAAAAATGGGCAAGTTAGAACTCATTTTGGCCATTTTGAACCGTAAATACTCTATATGAACCTAAAACTTGTGAAGTTGCTTTTTTTATGTTGTTTCAAGCCATAAATATTCATAACTAAGTATCTTCGGTGTAATATAGGAGTTAATTCAAGCATTGAGCTAAAATCATGAAAAATGGGCAAGTTAGAACTCATTTTGCCCATTTTGAACCGTAAACACTTTAAATGAACCTAAAACTTGTGAAATTGCTTTTTTTTTTTATGTTGTTTCAAGCCATAAATATTCATAACTAAGTATCTTAGGCGCAAAAAAAAAAAAAAAAAAAACCAAAACGAGTGAAAAAAAAAAAAAACCGGAAACCGGGCGGGAAGGGCAGCGTGTGCACAGCGAGGAGGCTGCACAGCTGCTGCAGTGCAGCTGCAGCCTCCTCGCGTGATTCCTCACAGCCTCCTCACAGCTGCAGCCTCCTCGAGAAGGAGAAGGAGGAGGAGGAGAAGGAGAAGGAGAAAGAGAAGAGAAGGAGGAAGAGAAGGAGGAGGAGGAGGAGGAGAAGGAGAAGGAGAAAGAGAAGGAGGAGAAGGAGAAGGAGAAAGAGAAGGAGGAGAAGGAGAAGGAGAAGGAGAAGGAGAAGGAGAAGGAGGAGAAAGGAGAAGGAGGAGGAGAATGAGGAGAAGGAGAAGGAAGAGCAAACAACAACAACACATCACATCAACAAAGCAACACCAACAACACAACACAGCGAAGAAACACCATTTCACAGCCAACTTAACCATTTCACAACACAATCCAAAAACCAATATCATTATCCAAACAAGTAAGTAAAAAATCACCTGTAGAATAGGAAAGTCATGAGGTGTCGGAGTATCCAGCCCCCTTGAGTTCGCATGTGAAGGAGTACCAATCTGCAATAGTGGTATTGATAGTGAAACATTAATTAGAACCGTACCCACGTAACTCAACATATCAAAACCTATAGAGTTGAATTCTAATCACGTACCTCCTCGCGTGCATTTATCTCCTGTTCTCCTTCTCTTCGTGGGTGGCTACTTGAGTCGGCCGGTGTTGTCGAGGAAAAGGGCAAGGTCGGCAAATTCATTTGCTTCGCCCATGCATTGAACTCTTCGCGCATCTCATTGCGCACTTGTTCTTTAATTGATGCCACTGTGGCATCGAAGTTCTGTGGCGAGTTCACACTTGCTCGGGATCTTCCAGATTTGGTATATTCGGGACCCATTACCTTCTCCCATCCTAGCAAGCTCCCCCAGCACCTAATACCCGTCCCTGATGGTAGGGCTTTCCCATAGCCAAGGTGAAGGGATCCTTCTCTACCGTCGGGACGAGCTTGCCTTCAACAAGCTCTCCAGTGTACTCAAGCTGTAGCAAAAACAAAATGGCAACATGAAGTAAGTGTTTATATAAAGTGATATACATGCAAATGAATAAAGTAGTTCACTAGTTCATAGTTGCTTACTAGCTTATCTGTCATTTCTTTGGTTTCCGGAGCCTTGATGGACCATTTTCCGGTTTTCTTGTCCCGCGAATGCATAGAGCAAAAGAAATCCCCAGCACGACTCACCAAAGTACTGGTCGTGGAGTCAGATGGCGCTGTGGAGGACCCTAGAAGCGCAATGGGGTATACTCCTTCACTCACCCACGTATCCCTCCATTCATCATACGTCATTGCTCCCATATGATGGTGGTATTGCTTTTGCAATGCATTCCTGGAATTCTGCTCCCTCATTTCCTACATAAAAAGATATATATGTTAGTTTCATTACTAATAAAAAAGACGATAAATTACAACACAATTTTCATCAGAGTTCTTTAAACTTACAATTTCTTCTTTTTTTTCATTTTTGAAGAACGAAAGCTTCCCAATCATCCTTCGATATGCTAGGCCATATTTGCCAAGGGAGTTTCTCTTCATCGATGACATCATCATCACTGCCACCTCCTTTCTTGTTCTTTGGTTTCCTCACAAGTTTCTTTGTGATAAACCGACGAACTAAGTTACACTTGAAGCTTCTGAATCTTGCCGCAAGTAAGGATTCAAACACCCTTCGCTTGGCGTACTCATTTGGAATGTTAAATAGACTCTGCAAGCACAAATAACAAACATTATTAGTTTGCCAATAACATAAAAATAAATTGAAATTGTTTATAAATAATCACATCAAAAAAAACTTACCCTAGTATCATTCCAAAACGTGTCAATCAAGCCTGTAGGTACGTCGCTCATACGAAGCGTAATGGGGATTTTGCGCGTACAAATCCCAACTTGACCAGCATACTGACGACGCCATTTACCTGAGGGTTGCCCTACCCTGTCATACTCCAAGACCATAGGACCGACAGGTTTCTTGAAAGCTGTCGTCGGACCCCTCTGCTTTTTCTTCGCTGGTGCCTGCACCCCCCCTCCACTTTGATCCTCACGAAACGGCTCCATAATGTTATTATCGATTGGAGGCGCTTGCTCAGCTGCAATTTCAAACTCATCTATCATTCTCTCCAATACATCTTGCGCCTGATCTTCTGGCTCACCCAAATCAGGTTCCTTGTTCACATCATACAGCTAGTCCCCATCATTAGATGAATCATCCTCATTAGATTCAACATCCTCAACTCGAACACGGTATGGATCGTCCGCCATTAGATGTTAAAACCTGTCATTACAAACATAACACGTTATTAGCTGCTGAATTGTAAGGTAAACTTATAATCATATATAAATTGCTGAATTATAATACAAATAAACATAGAAAATGGTGAAGCAAGTTACTTTATGTCATTTAAAAGAATATAAGAAAAATGGGCAAGTAATTCAACAATTTCATTCAGTTTCACCTAAAATGTGAATTTTTAATTCTTTCTACGCCTGCAATTCAAACTAACAGAAAATATATAGTACCTCAATCTAATATTCCTTCATCGTGGTCTGATCTCATGTAATTGGCTTGGTCGTCTATCTCATTTGGCACAGCAGGTCTAGAAACAGTGAAAGGTGCCGAGTCATCAAAGGCATCATATTCTTCCTCATCCTCGACATCTCCAACGCCAAGGATTCTTCTTTTGTCGGCTAGCACAATAGACCATTTTGAGTCGTTAGGGTCAAATACGTAAAACACCTACTTAGCTTGAGATGCAAGGATGAATGGTTCCACACTATCATTCAGGTTGCCAAGATCTACAAGAGTAAAGTCATCAAATTTGACGTTACGCCTGATATTATCAACCCACTTACACCGGAAAAGAGCAATCGTGAAGTCATAATAATCAAGCTCCCATATTTCTTGAATTCGACCGTAGTATGACAACTCTGCATCAACGGGTGATTTATCCTTAGCACTTGCAAACTCCCTTGACGATGCCACAACCGTTACACCACTGTTTTGGGTCGAGGACGATTTCAAATCTTGACGCTCAGTCCAAAATGTGTACCCATTTATGTCATATCCCTCAAATGAGCGAACATCATCCCTAGGACCATAAGCAAGCCACCTTACTATAGTTGTGACACTCTCATCCATTCCACCCATCACTCGATCACGAAACCAACTCACAAACTTCTTATTGTGCAATTGCATCAGTGCCCTTTCACCTTTCGACGGAAACTCATCACGCAAACTAGCCATGTGCTCGTCTAAATATGGGTGAACATCTGCAACATGGTGCAACACATAAAGGTGTGCTTGTAAGAACTTCTCTCGATCAGGTGACATTCGTTTTGACCCGATTGTGCCATGACCATCAAGTTTACCTTCATGTCGAGAAGTAGGAATACCAATAGGTTCAGCAACGGCTACATAGTCGGCCACAAAATTACCAATCTCCTCGGCCACGGTCCCTTGAATCATACTTCCTTCCGGGTGAGCCCGATTCCTAACTTTATCTTGCAATGTACCCATGTGTCTTTCAAAAGGATAGCACCACCTCAAGAACACTGGACCGCACAACTTAATCTCACGCACCAAATGAAGAATCAAATGCACCATTATGTCGAAAAACGAGGGCGGGAAGTACCTCTCAAATTTGCACAAAGTCACAACAACATCCGCCTGTAAAGCATCAAGTGTACAAGGATCAAGCACTTTGCTACATATTGTATTGAAAAACGAACAGAGGCTTGTAATAGCTTCCCTCACGTGCTTTGGCAAAATACCACGTATTGCAATTGGTAGAAAAACTTGCATCAGAACATGACAATCATGGGATTTCATACTTGTCAGCTTCAATTCTCCATTTAAGGATACAAATCTTTTCATGTTAGATGCGTACCCTGATGGAACCTTAATGCCATACAGACATTCACAAAACATCCGTTTTTCTACCCTTGACAATGTGTAGCAAGCGGAGGTAAATAGGGCTTCCCCTCTTTGGCTTTTCCCTCATTTTTCTTCTTCGACGCATCCGCGGCCTTTCCCTTTCCCTTTTTCGAACCCATTTCTTTTTCCTTTTCCTGTTCCTTTCCCTTACTAACCCTTTGCTGAACCCACAATTCTGGACGCACCCCCATCTTTTCCAAATCTAAACGTGCACCCTTTCCGTCCTTTGTCTTGTTTTGAATATTCATCAGCGTTCCCACAAGAGCGTCACACACATTCTTCTCTATATGCATTACATCAAGACAGTGCCTAACGTCATGTTCTTTCCAGTACGGGAGCAACCAAAAGATTGATTCTTTTTTAAAGAGAGCAACTGATTCCGCCGCTTTTTCAGATTTCCCAAATACTGTTCGTACACCCTTAACCCGAGCGTAAACCTCCTCACAGTTAGTGGCCTAGGAGCAGTCCCCTATTCCACTGTCCCATCGAAAGCCTTTTTCTGTCGACGGTACGGGTGATCGCGCCGGAGCAACCTTCTTGTCCTCAAATACACCTCTTTGAAAGAATGATCAAGGCGTCTGCTTGGCGTATCATCAATACAAATGGGACATGCCTTTTTCCCTTTATTCTTATACCCAGACAAGTTGCCATATGCAGGAAAATCATTAACGGTCCAATAAGAGCTGCACGCAATGTGAACATCTCATTCTTATGAGCATCAAACACGGAAACCCCTTCGTCCCACATCTTTCTCAAATCATCAACCAGTGGCCCAAGATACACATCTATATCGTTTCCAGGTTGCCTTGGCCCCGATATCAAAAGTGAAAGCATTACATATTTTCGTTTCATGCACAACCAAGGAGGCAAATTGTAGATCATTAAAAGTACCGGCCATGTGCTGTGCTGGGTACTAAGAGTGCCAAATGGATTCATCCCGTCAGTGCACAAACCAAGCCTTAAATTTCTGACTTCATCACCAAATTCCCCAAACTTCATATCAAGGTTCTTCCATTGCCGGGAGTCGGCTGGGTGCTTTAGCATTCTGTTTTTCTTTCTTCCCTCTGCATGCCACCTCAAGTTTTTAGCGTCTTTTGGTAAAGAGAACAGACGCTTAAACCTTGGAATTATGGGAAGATACCACAACACCTTAGCAGAAGGTCCCTTCGTACTAGCATTGCAACTCTTGCGCTTGTAGGGCGACTTCTTGCATCGTGGACACTCCTCCAATTGTTCATATTCATTTCGGTAAAGAATACAATCATTAGGACATGCATGTATCTTCTTATACTCCAAACCAAATGGACACATGAGCTTCTTAGCGTAATAGTAAGACTTAGGAATTTCATTCCCATCGGACAACATCTCACTTAACACGCTCAACAAGGAAGTAAAACTATTGTCCGTCCACCCATGCTTCGACTTAATGTTAAAAAGTGTTAGCACGACACTTAGTTTGGAGTATTTTTGGCACCCAGGATACAAAGGCTTTTTAGAAGCCTCCGATAATGACTCAAACACGTCACCTTCAAAACCACGCATCATCTCATCCACACCTTCATCCTCAACCTCATCCACATGATCATCCTCAAATCCCTCCTCAGCACCATCATCAATAATATGTTCATCATCATTATTCTTGTATTCCTCGTCCACACGAATGTCATTGCTTCTATCATCATGCACATCATTCCCAATAACATCCCCATTGTACTCTCCTTCTTCACCGTGCCAAATATTTAAGCCTAAACCCACGACAAACTACATGATCTCTGATGATATCAACAGTATTGACCACCTTCACATTATTACAATCAACACAAGGACAATAGAGGCACTCGAAACCCATTCTACGCTGATAAGCTAAAGCCCTCTCGCAAAACTCTTGAACCCCATCAAAGAATTCCAATGTATCACGTCTACCATACATCCAGCCACGATCCTTCTCCATTAAGCAATTTGTCTCTAAACATGCAACATATTACGAACAATAATGTATAATTGCTACATCTACTATATACATAAATCAAATTCAAACACACACCATGCATATAACTTTCATATACATACACAAATGAATATATGCTTCCAAAGGGTCCTTATCACTCCAACCTAACCCATCCTTGAACGTTTACTCTCACTAGTGAATGTATGTCAACTTTCCAATTTTAAGGAAAATCCGGCAGCATTTCACCCCAGTTCTCCAAGTACACGACGTAGGTAATTACTTACCCACATATGTACCCAGAGAACATGGTGATCGAGGAAATGGTAAGCCAAGATGTTCCTTAAAATCGAAAAAAAGGACATACATTCACCACCTAAGTGAGAGTAAACGTTCAAGAACAGTCCCAACCGGGGACTATTTAAGACTTTCTCCTAATGATAAAGCCTTGAACGGGTATCTAGGCATATGATGATGCAATGCAAACATTTCATATATTTATTGTTGTATTTAGTTTGTCATGAAAAAACTTTTATTAAGACAATAAAGAGATATATATATATATATATATATATATATATATATATATATATATATATATATATATATATATATAAGTATATAATATATAGCTTATTAGAGGAAGTGTTATAATTCATACCAATACAATGGATAATGTATTCTTTTTAACTTCGCACTTGAGGTATGTATGTAGTCTTCAAGCTTAAACTTGAACTTCAAGTCACATATGAATCTATAAAAACGCAAAAAGAAAAAACAAAACAAAAAACAAAAGTTAGTAAGTATGAGAAATGGATAATAAGAAAAAATAGGGCCATATATATAATTAAGGAATAAGAGAGAAAATGGGGCAACAAACCACACCAACCACAAAAGGTAAAACACAAAAAGGACAAATATAAGTTACTTCAAACAATTTCTATATTAATTAGGGCAACAAATAACCAAAACTTGGGACATATTCCCCATAGGAACATCATCAATGGAGAATTTCAATACTCCTTAACACATGGCTACATATTGTCTTTTTTTTTTTTTTTTTTTTTGGAAAATAAGAAAAATTTTTATTACTAAAGAATGAACAAATAAAACTTACAAACAAGGAAATACCAAAAACACGAGACAAAACCAGCCCGAGGGCACACAACCACAACTACCACCCAACAATGTTCAAAGCCACCTTCTAGGAAAGGTGCCACGAACATTGAGGGGCACTACCTAGCCTCAAACAAGAAGGGACCTTCTAGGAAGGGTACTTCGAGCAAGGACTAGGACAACGAAAACACCCAAAACAAGAATAAAACAAAACCAAACATATGAGTTTTACCTAGAAGCCCACCCACAGCAGCCTTAGCCCACCCACAGCAGCCTGCAGCAACCTCAGCCCACCCACAGCCAAACCAGCCAAAATCTCTCCATAATAATACTATGAATTATTCAATCAAATAA
This sequence comes from Chenopodium quinoa, assembly GCF_001683475.1. Classification (NCBI taxonomy): domain Eukaryota; kingdom Viridiplantae; phylum Streptophyta; class Magnoliopsida; order Caryophyllales; family Amaranthaceae; genus Chenopodium; species Chenopodium quinoa. The sequence continues at coordinate 1,554,093 of NW_018745569.1, forward strand.
AACATTCCATCAAACCTTTTTACATTGAACAAAACATGCTATAAGCTTTTTACCTAAACTTCATTCACAAATACCACACACGCCAGCATTCTAAACTAATCATGCACTTTCGAGTATTGTCTGCCAGCATTTTCTACCAATCATGCACTTCTGAGTATTAATAATCACTGGTCAAGCAAATTTAGGCAAGCTTTGAAGAACGAAATTCAAATTACTTGAAATAAGAACCTACATTTCCTGTACCCAAGTATATATGTGGATGGAGGGTCGTTGTGGAGGGGGGTCGTACGTGCGCTTGTAGTTGAGAAACCCTATATTTCAAGATACTAATTACAATTACTAAAATGCAAAACAAATCCTCAAAAAAAAGGCATGAATTTGAAGGAATTCAATGGAGTAATTGAAACCTAGGTATACTAGGTAGCTTACCTCGAAGATGCTTCAATGGAAGATGCTTCAATGGTGGTGCGTATGGCGGCAACTGCGTCGGGTGCTCCAATGGAATATTAATGAAGAGGGACGAAGAGAAGAGGGACGAAACAGAGAAGAGAAGAGGGAATTGAATGAAGAGACGTTGGAATTGAATGCAGCAGTATACCCGGTTTTTTTTTTTTTTTTTTTTTTAAATTGGCAACGGTTAACCGTTGCCAACTCTAACTACTTTTTTTTTTTTTTTAAAAAAAAAAAATACTCAATTGGCAACGGTTAACCGTTGCCAACTCTAACTACTTTTTTTTTTATTATTAAAAAAAATACTCAATTGGCAACGGTTAACCGTTGCCAACTCTGAAATTTAAAATGGCGCTCATTTAAGTTGGCAACGGTTTTCATGAACCGTTGCCATAGGGGGGTTGCCTATTTCTTTTTTTCTACTAGTGATAAGTAACCCTGGCCATACGGTGTGGCCAGTCACATAAAATTTGTGCTTTATAAATTATAAGTATTAGAATTACGTAGAATACAAAATAGATTAGCAAGATAGCAACACAAATGAAAATAGCAAAATCATTTCAAATATTGTTTGAGATCTTCATAATATATCTTGAACCACCCATTGATAACCTCAACTTCTCTTGTCCTTTGATGAACTAACCATTCTAGATCATCTTCTTCTGCAGCAAGTATGTCTTGGCAATGGGTTCCTACAAATATTTAAGGCAATTAAAGTGAAATTTTAGGAAAGATTTTGCTTCCTTTAGCTAATGTCAAATAAATCCTTTGATATACTTTTTACTCATATACTCCGTAGTTTGAAGTTTGAATAATATACATTTGCTACGTGTAACACTAACTATTAATATCTTTAACTATGGAGACGATGGAGTACTTTGTACCTAATAGTGAGGTTTACACATAGTAAGTGCAAAAAAAGCTAATAAAAGTGAACAACTTTTAAACCCGATGAAGTAGAAGAGTAATTGATTGCACTTAGATGACATGATAATGTTGTACACTAACCATTTGTGGTATAAATGGCAATTATGCTCTCTGATAAGTTTTCTAGAATCCTGTCAACATGCACAAATTTAAGGTTAAAAGAAGGTTAATTAATTGATGATATGTTTATGAACACTATAAATAAAGAAAAAAAAAATTCTAGTCTAAAAAAAAAAAAAAAAAGAAATAACGAGGATTACCCAGCACTACTATACGGGTCTCTTAGTCCATTGGAGAAAATAATATTACTGCCAAATTTATTCAAAACCAGCTTCATATCCTGTAGTGTGCAAATCTCTGTAAGAAACTAGTCTTATATCCATTTAAAGCTTCACACTTTTAAATTTTTGGATCACATGAAAATTAACTTAAATATTAAAAATAGTTTTAAATAAGTAAAAATAAGTGCAGAGTATAAACAAACTGTCTTCGCTAAAGATTAAAAGACAATATTATATATTTTTGTTCATACTCACATGCCCTCCATAATAAGTTGTGATCCAATGTGGTCGTGGAACAACGTTGTACACGTCTTTGCATTCCTTGATATATTTGAGCAAGTTAAAAGTTTTAGATGGAAACATCGAATCCTTATTTGTGCCATATGATACGGGTATCACCATTTCACTTCATGTCTAAAATAACAAGGAAAGAATATTAAATAATGGATAAAAAAATATTGAAAGATGGCTTTAAAGTAAGCCTTTTAAGTCACGACTTTTGTCAAATTTGTTTGTGTATCTTGAGCCTAGGTAGGCTCTATCTATGTGTGTAAAATATTTCAAAGAGAATTCCAAATTTGAAATCCAATCAAAGCTCAAGTTCAGTACCACATTGCTTAACCCATGTGTCTTGTAGTGCAAGGTCGTGACGGGATGAACCTTAGACCTGGTTATTAAACGAGGATCGCGCGGGTTAAAGAGGATCATATTTTATAGGGCCAATAGCAGGTTGGGCCAATACGAATTGCAGGTAGATTATGGGCAGGCCAACAAACTATCGAATTCAATAAATATTGGATAATTCCATCATTAAGTATATATGAATAGATATATAATATCTATGTATTTTTTTTATATTATTTTATTATTTTCTTTATTTATTTAGAGCTTTTTGAACTTGACTCCAACCTTATTATCATTGGACGACTACCCTACTCAATAACGAACCTTATCATGCATTATAGTTAAATTTACCTGCCAACCCCATCCTATGAATTGATCGTGAGCGGCATAAATATCTAGACAATCCGTGTAATTGGCCGAGTATACGTCGACTGCTGCGTAAATTTGAGCAAGTATATCTTTTTTGCTTCCACTGTCTATTGCTTTACAAATGCTGCTCACACTAGGGATATTATATTGAGCTGCTTGCGCATAAACGCTGCTTGCCAAAAAGTCCTTAAGATCACTTGTCTTTTCCAATTGCCTACACAACCAAGAACGAAATCAAAATTTAACACTTAAGACAATTCACGCATTCACGAAATGATATGATTTGAACCAAAAAAATAGTTTATTGGTGCTATTATAACACCCGCATCATCGGGTGTTACACATTCTTTTACCGTGTAATAAATTGAGTTAGCAATTTTCAAGTCACGACTGAAAATTATAAAGAAAAAGTTTAAGTGATAAATTTATGTCTTAGTAAACAAATTAAAGGAATTATTACTTACACACAAGTTTTAAACTTGTCGCTCAAAATAGAAAGACCATTTTGCTTTGCCCCAATTCTATCAATCTCAGCCCATGAGTTTTTGATGGTTTCGTAACAACTTTTACTTGTTTCCTACAAAACCAATATAATGCAACTCACAACATGCATGTAAAAATGTAAAATTACGTTGCAATTAGACATGGAGATAATAGTGTATATCACTTCTTTGAACATGAACTCTAATTCGTGCTTACAAATTAAATTGGTGTTAATTATCAAATATTTATTTTTTATAACTGTATACTCCACGATTCATTAGAATATTCTAGCTTGTATTGTACTAGTAGTCTATACGATTCATATATACTACGGAGTAGTATTTAGTTTTAATTATTAAAATTATACAAGCATGATATATATCATGTTATATATACCAAACAAAGCTTACTCTAGAGGAAAAGTTTACATCTCACAGTCAAGAGGTTATCGATCATACCCCACTAGAAACACTTTGGGGCAGAGATTCCCTTACCCTTCCCCCTACTAAGAGGACTCGTGAGAGATTTTGGCCCGATAAGACCCTTTTCTTGATATGATATTATATTTACCTTAAAATCCTTTGTGACAACAGAGTAATATCCATGATTTGGTGGAATAATTTTGTCAAAGTATAACACAGGAGCCGATGAGGACAGAGCACCCAAGACAACATGGGGATACTTCAGCCGAAGCCATGAAGCTAGCACTGCATGTAACATAGAAATAACACGAGCCATGTTAATTATGTACACAATATAATGCCATTGAAAATGTCCATATTTATGCAAGTTATTAATTGATTCGTCTTACTATGTACTTTAATTTGTACAACATAGAAATAACACAAGCCATGTTAATTATGTACACAATATAATGCCATTGAAAATGTCCATATTTATGCAAGTTATTAATTGATTCGTCTTACTATGTACTTTAATTTGTATATAAAAATATATTATTAACGATAGAGACTGCGCGATTATGACTTACTTCCACCGTAAGATCCAACAGCAGCAATGACCGGAGAATAGTGTGCATTAAGCTTCTGTTTAAGGCGCAAAATCAACTCCGCGAAATCAGCTAAAGCTTGTGCAGAGTTGAAATATCCACGAATACTTGCATTTTTTGTGACTTCTTCTGTTGACATACCATAAAATCGATGCTATCCTGATGATCATCATCATCATAAAAGTCCTCCTCCTCCACATTCCAGTTTATGTCAACATCACTCACATCACTGTCTGAGAATAGACTGGGATCATGCTCCTCACTACTCACCTCATCTCCCTTTGTTGTAACTCTCTCCTTGTCTACTAAAACTCAAGATATACCAAAGTCTAGCTTCCCCTTACCTTTACTTTCTGCAGACAACAACTTCCTAGCTACTGGATTCTCAGTAGGACTACTTCCAACTACTAACCTAGGGCTTCTCCTCAAAACTTCAGCTGACTTGTTTACTCTTGGGCTGGACCTAAGGGGTGTTGCTGTAAGGATTTAGGGCTTTTCAGTAAGTGGTTTGGGCCCACCAAGTTCCTCTCTCAACTTTGCTCTATCTTTTGAACTAAGTTCATTGCCATTTATCATGTTAACTCTACTGTTTGGTGTGGCCTTAATAGGTTCTTGACTAGTAACATGCATTTCAATAACCCCTTCTTTAGTCTTTGTGTCTAACCACCCCTTAACTTCTTCATCATTAACTGACTCCCTTTTACCAGTTATAAAAGTCCTCCCCTTCTGCTTATACCAACAATTAAATTCAGGCACTTCAACACCAGCATGTAAAAAACCCATGCACAGCTAATGCATTCACTAATCCCACTTCAATTTGTGACACCCTCACTTTCTTCTTCCAAAAAACCCATCCACCATCCCAAGTTATTTGGCGCCTTTTACCAACAATACTAGGTACAAAACCAACCCCCCACTGTCAATTTTACATCCACCTTTTCCATTCTATAACAATAATAAATAAAAACTAATCACATAACTTTTTTTTGCTTAAATAATCACACAACTTAACTTAATTAATTGTTTAATTAGGGGAAATACCCTATTGCCAATTAAATAAAGAACAAAATGGATTTATTTTTAATTAAATACAACAACAATAATTACCCTAATTTTTTTATGGTTAAACCCTAATTCTTTATTAGTTTGTTCAATATAAAAATGAAACAAGCCCCACAATAACATATTCATACAAAATTATGGTTTAAAGTAAAGAATTTTCACAAAGCCCCAAAATTAAAACTACTAAACAATGAGATTACCCCATTCCCATACACAAATACAGTAAAGAAGTGCAGATTACATACTTTTCACTGTCAAAAACTCAAATCTCTGTCAAGAAAGCTAAGATTCCTAGGTCCCCCCAGTTGTTGACGATGACGAAACAAACCTGAGTCGTTACTCTTGTTATGGTTGTTCAGTGACCTCTCTAATGTAAGTAATGCTGAATTTTCAAAGACAAATAATTTTTGGAGAGTGAGTCAATTTTTATTCTGAGGAATTTAATCAAAGGAAGTTGAGAATTTGATGAGTAATCAATGACGTAGATGGTGTTAATCAATTGGGGGTCAGTGAAAATAAGGGAGGAGACTTAAATTCGAGCTCACTGCCCGTTTTTTTGGAGGGAAATAAAAAAAGGAAATTTTGTCAGGAATATTAAGACCTTTGCCTGGTCTTCCAAAAATATAAGTGGATTGCTAAATATCGCCGGCAAATCTCCACATAAAGCCCACAAACTTATATTAAAGTTACAATATTGCCCTTGACCTAAAAAAAACAACACACCCTAAAAAAAAAATCAAAGTACGGCAATGTCGAGGCGGCAAGGTAAAGAATTGGCGGCGACTGCGGAGGAGGGAAGGTTAGCTCGTGGCGGCAAAATAATTTTTTTTTTTAAAACAAAAAAAAAACAACCACGGTTGGTGGTGGGGCGCCTGGCTGGGACGGCCTCCGGCTGGTGGTGGCGCCATAACCGACAGCCACGGCCACCGGCCTGGCGTCTGGGATGGACGCCCAACCACGATGAGTGGCATTTGGGACAGGCGACAGTCACTGTGGCTGGGCGTCCTGCCCAGACGCCAGGTGGGCGTCCTGCCCAGACGCCAGGTCGGTGGTCGTTGCTGTCGGTTGTGACGCCACCACCAGCCGGCGACCGTCCTGGCCAGGCGCCCCACCACCAGTCGGCGGTTGTTTTATTTTATTTTTTTTGTTTTTTTTCTTTTTTGTATAATTTTCTGTTTTTTTTTTTTGGAAATTGAGGAATTTTTTTTTTTTGTATAATATTTTGTTTTTTTTTGTTGGAAATTGATAATTTTTTTTCTATTTTTGTGTAATATTTTGTTTTTTTGTTGTTGGAAATTGAGAAATTTTGTTTTTCTTTTTTTTTGTGTAATATTGTTTTTGTTTTTTTGTTGGAAATTGACAATTTACACATAATTAACACAAAATTAATTAATAACATAGTTATATATAAAACTAATCTAATTATACATATAAAGTTAACATATAATCATGTACAAAATTATTCATACACATAAAAATTAAACATAATTTTTTTTTTAATTTATTAACACAAATCTAATTACATATACAAAATTAAAACATACCTTTCGCATGCATCTTCCATAAATAGGATAAATGACCGATTACTTGATTTAAAGGTTATGGGAGGACATGTGTCGTATTATGATTGGTTAATTTTTTTTTTCATTATCTTTCTTTTGTAAAATTGATATTAATTTCTAAAAATTATTTTTTTTTAAAAAAAAAAACCCTCCCACCCTCTTCCGGCAACCCCCACCCCCCTACAGCTAGCCCACCTTCTTCCCCCTCCCCTTCCGACCACCCCAGCCCCTTCACCTGTGTTTTCCGACCACGTATCCCACCCCCTTCCCTTGCCTTTTCTGACCACGCACCACCTCTTCCCTTGCTTTTTCCGACCACGATTCCACGAACTCACCCCTTTCCCCTGTCTTTTCCGACTGCACACCCCACCCCCTTCCCCTGCTTTTTCCGACCACGAACCCACACCCTTCCCCTGTCTTTTCCGACTGCACACCCCACCCCCTTCCCCTGATTTTTCCAACCATGAACCCACCCCTTTCCCCTGCTTTTTCCGGCCACGAATCCACCCCCTTCCCCTGTCTTTTCTGACCACACACCCCACCCCCTTCCCCCTGTTTTTTCCGACCGCGCACCACCCCTTCCCCTATCGGTGGCCAATGAGGAATGTTCGCTATGGCTAGTCGTCTCGGTGGTTGGTGGTTGGCGAGGTTAGTGAAGGGATGATGGGGTGGTTACGGGAAGGGGTCTGGGTTTTTTTTTAAAATAAAAATCGAGGGTGGGGGCTGCCGGATTGGCATTCTCCGGCGGCTGGGGAATTTGGGAAGGGGGGTCTAGGGTAGGGGAGAGGGGATTCCGGCAGGGGTGGGTGCTGGCGGCTTGGGGTTTTTTTTCTTTTTCTTTTTTATTTTTCTGGTTTTTTCGGGGTTTTTTTTTCTTTTTTTTAATATTTTTCTGGTTTTTTTTTGGTATTTTTTAATTTTTTCTTTTTTATTTTTTTTATTTTTTTTTGGTTTTTAATTATTTTTTTTGGTATTTTTATTAATTTTTTCTATTTTTTAATTATTTTTTTCTAGTATTTTTTAAAGTTTTTTAAAAATATAAATAACCTACCAATAATTACGTGACACATGGTGTACTAACTTACTAAACAGGTTGCCAACCGGTTGCATTCTATTTTAGGAAGATGGATGTCAAAGGTCATTTTATTAAGGGATAATCAAAAGGTCGTTATATTTTTGGAAGACCAGACAAAGGTCGTAATATTCTTGACAAATTTTCCAATAAAAAATGGAGTCCCGTCTAGGTGGTGAAACATAATTTTTTTTTTTATTTGGTGGTAAAATAATATTTTTAAAATTTATGGTGGTAAAACACGAATTGTAGTCTTATTTTTTTGGTGGTTTTAATAAAATTTTCTTGTAAAATAAGAGTATTTCAAAGGTTATAAAGATATAAGGAATTATGTGTTTGATTGATAAAAGGAAAATGGTGTGGCGTGACACTGACTTTGAAAACGAATTCCGTCGCATGAAACCTAGGTGTTCATTATATCGCCGGTATGTGCCCTAAGGTTAGACATCGCTTTCACAATAAGAAATTTTAGGGTGAGAAGTTGAGTCATAGAAAACTTATGCCTAAAGAAAAAGAATTATGTTTAACTTTCTATGTGTTTGTATAATATGTAAGTAGGATGTGTTTTGTGAATTTGCTCTTTCAAGCTATTATAATCATCAACTAAGAGTTTATAAAGAGAAGAAGAAGATGATGAAGTGATGTATGATTATAAATATTAAGGTGAATAACAACTCCAGTTAAACATTCTATTAACTACAAAAAAAAAAAAAAAAAAATCCAAGTAGTGGAATGTGTAATTCACAATTAAACCCACTCATGAGCAATTGTGGTAGGCCACAACCTACAAATTCATTCAGCTCTAGTGTAAACTAATCAATTACGGTAGGCTCTACCTGACTTGAATTTTGATCTCATCTAGAGTAAATTGATCACACTCTATAAAATAAGCTTTTATTCTCTTTATTCATGATAATCTAACAATTCCAACAAACCCTACTTGTCCCGGATCCCCACATACTAAAATAATGAAATGACCCTAGGTATGGCGGGTAAAATATTGTTGTAGGACGATCATTAGTTTTTAGTGTACCATTTACCAAAGCTTAATAAAATTAAATTTTCAACTTTATTTTTGTACTCCTCATTATTTCAGCTTAAAAATAAAAAAAAAAAAAAAAGATAGAGTGATTTTAGGTAATATCTTGTATGGTAAGAGGAATAAAGATAATTATTTTATCCAGTAAATGACAAAAATACCCAGACACATTCAGGAAAAAGACCATCGTGTCCCATAACTTAATTAAACGGGTCGGGCCAGGCTGGGCTAAGGATGATCTGAAATGGCCCGGGCCGGGCCATAGCCCATTAAGCCCGACCTGGCCCAGCCCATTTAAACTTTAAAACACTAAATTACAACCACCTATTAAACAAAAGAAAATTTGAACCAATTAATGGGTCTTAAATGGGCTTTTAAAGGGTCTTAAAGGGCTTTTTTTAGTTGAACCAATATATACATATAGTTGAGTCTATGAAAGTTGGCCAAAACAAATAACATATATAGTTGGGCAGACAGAATAGTTGCAACGCAGAAGCAGAGCAGCAGCAGCAACCTAAAAAGGGCATTGAATCGAATTTGGTAAAGGGCCCATTTATTTAGAAAAAGAATTTGGTAGCCCATTAATGGACCTAAAAAGGGCTTAATAAAGGCTAGACTTCATGATTGAATCGAATTTGGTAAAGGGCCCATTTATTTAGAAAAAGAATTTGGTAGCCCATTAATGGACCTAAAAAGGGCCTAATAAAGGCTAGACTTCATGATTGAATCGAATTTGGTAAAGGGCCCATTTATTTAGAAAAAGAATTTGGTAGCCCATTAATGGACCTAAAAAGGGCCTAATAAAGGCTAGACTTCATGATTGAATCGAATTTGGTAAAGGGCCCATTTATTTAGAAAAAGAATTTGGTAGCCCATTAATGGACCTAAAAAGGGCCTAATAAAGGCTAGACTTCATGATTGAATTGAATTAGAAAAAATAAACAACAACTTCTCTACTACAAAGAGTCAAAAAAATCAGACATCACAAAGACTACTCCGTATATTGTAGTTTATGAGTAGTAATCTAACTTCCTTAAATTCCCAAAGAATTGAAAACCCACAATTGATATTAAAAAAAAAAAAAAGAATTGAAAACCCACAAAGCAGAAATCAAAAAACGAATCTTCATCATTTCCATCTATCGTACTAACCCGATGAGAGAGCTTCAGTGGAGAACAAAGATTGAAGTGCGGCAATGGAGAACCCTGCGAGAGCCCAGATTCACGTTGAAGAGAAATCTTGGTAAAGAATTTGGGGAAAATTTTCGATCAAATTTTTTTAGGGTTTATAATTCGGGGACATTTGGGATTTTGTTTTTTACATTTTATAATTTGATTTGAGTGGTAACATGTAAGATAGTTATGATAATAGAGTTGTAAGAGTTAGATGATTATTTTTTGGGAAATTCTATGTGGTGGCCATCAACTTTTGCAAATTCTATTTGGTGGAAAAAAAATTGACATTATCTATAGTGGCACTAAACTTTTGTTAAACTCTATTTAGTGTCATAAATTAAATTAAATTAGGCTAAATAGACTAACATGGCTAACCTTTTAACTCTAAACAGTGAAATGACTAACCTACCCTCCACTCCTTTATATGAACCCACCGTTTATTTGACTTATCTGCATTCCTATTTTTCCCCCTTTCTCTAAAATTAGGGTTCTTAGAATTTTTCCCCCTTTCTCTGAAAAATTTGAATTCTTCGAATTCTTGACCTTTCTCTGAAAATTAGGGTTCTTCAATTATTTCCCCTGACCCTGAAAAATTAGGGTTCTTTTAAAATTGGCACATCACTCAATTGCTTCAAGGTGATGCGCAACTGATAAATTCTTTAATTGGGTGAAGACGATGCCTTGCAACTGACGGTTGCTACAATTGGGTTCTTCGATAATTTTTGTCGTTGGTAATATTAAAAAATAAGGCTCTTCGAATTACAATTGCAGGAAGAAGGAAATGCAAAAATGCGAAGATTCTCAAATGAAGAAATTGCAGAAATTCACAAGAAGATTGATGATATGTATAAGAGCTTTGGGAACTATGTGAAAAATAATTGTTGTTGTTGTTATTATCTATGTTTTAATGTTAAAAAAATGATGTAATTTTGGTTAGATTGTTAGAAAGAGATATTATGTTAGTTGCAATTTGGGAAGTAATTTAATATGCAATTTGAATTATTAATAAAAAAATTGGTGTTTATTTTGTACTCTGTATGAATTTGGTGTGAATGATTTATTATTAATGATACCAGATGACAATTATAATTAGAGGTTGATGATGAAGACACAAGGCATGAACCATTAAAACTCCAAGAATTGCACCAGCAACCAAGGCAATGAAATAAATCCATATTTGATCAAGTTTCCAAGCAAGAATTGCTGGGTTCAATGATCCTCCCAATAGTGGCCTGCTCAAGTTAAAAATAAAGAAAAAACAGTGCACGCAGCAGTAAACATCAGTGCACGCAGCAACATTGCACGTACCAACAGAAAACATCCAGCAAGAGTGCACGCAGAAGTTGTGCACACTACAAACCTGTGCACACTACAAGCCTATGCACACAGCCAACCTGCACACTACAAGCCTATGCACACAGCCAACCTGTGCACACTACAAGCCGTGCACACACTAGAAAAGCAATGCAGCAAAACAGCACACAGCAGAATAACAGAACAGTAGAAACCATATACAAGACTTAAATTCACAAAGAACTAAAAATGCCATTAAATTAGTTCAAAAATCACAAATTGCTGTCAACAAAAATATTCAAACTTCAACATAAAAACCATATGTCCAGCTAAAAAAGTACAGTAATTCAGAAATCAAAATGTAATCCAAGACTCTAAGCTGTAATCACAAGACTTTCTCTTTTCCCTTGCTTCTTGTTGCATCTTGAGAAGACCCTGCACTAGTTTTTTGTTGTGAAACAGTAAAGCTTCTGCTACCAATTTGCAGTGACTGAGATGTTGCTCTTGGCTGTAAACCAGTTGCTTGGAAACTACCAGGCTGTGAGGGAGTAGGCTGTGAGGCAGACTTTGAATTGGTTGTTGATGTCTTCTGCCTCTTGTGTTGTTGTATGACACAACCTATTGCTTTCTCCTTAGCTGTCAAACCACCTTTACAAGTCTGTGAGTTATGTCCATAAGCCTTGCATTTTTGGCATTGAACAGTAGTGGATCTTCTTCCCTTTGCAGGCTCATCACCACCCCTTTTTCTATTTCTTGAAGGCCTTCCAATACCCCTTTTCATGGTAGGTGGATCAATTGTAGGTTGATCAATTTATGGCCAATGCTCATGGTCTGGTATTGTGTTGATATGATGAGCATAAGCTTGTTTATAGGCCCTGCCAGAGTACCATGTGCTCACATATCGATGTGGATCATAACCTGCAGCAAGTATTGCCCTTATGGCATGCCTACAAGGGATTCCTGTTGTTTGCCAAACCCCACATATGCAATTCTTGTTGTTTAATGACACTGGTAGCATTGATTTGCCCTCCATTATTTCATATTCACCTTTCCTGCTCTGGTATGCTTTACATGTCCTTGAATCATGCATCAGCTTCCGAATTCTCTTGACTATATTTGGACATGGATCAGCATTATTCCAGTCTTGACATTTTTGTCTTCTAGATGCAATTCTAGTCATGCACACCCTTCTTATGCCTATGGAAATAAAACAAAGAAAGTTCAAAATTGCAAGTTACAACTATAAAAAAGTTTCCAAATTCACTAAGACATTACCTTCCAAGAGTGTTAAAATAGGCCTACATCTATCAACCCCTAATGTGGCATTGGAACTCTCCACAAAATTGGACGTGTTCTCATCTGAGCATATCTTAGGGTCATATTTATGTTTCGTCCACCTTTCTTGATCTCCCAACTTAGACAACCATACAAGGGCCAAGTGATTTGCTTTCTTTATTCTGTTCATAGCCTTCTTAAAAGTAAATGGTGAAGTGGCACTGCATGCTAGCCAAAATAATGATGCCATCAATGGTCCTGGGAAGGTTGTTGTCCAGTTTTTTGCCAAGTGCTTGCAACAATACCTTCTCTTTACCTCTGGCCATAACTCAGTCAAAGCAGGATATATTCCCTGCAAAAAATACATATACAATGATGTTAGTAATTCAAATGATATTAGTGATAATGCACTATTTTTCTTAAATATAATTTAAGTACTTACTTTTTGTCTATCAGACATAATGCACCAATCATCCCCTCTATTACAGTCTTTCAAAATCTGCCTCAAATGCCAAAAGAAGAACTTCCAGCTCTCAACATCTTCTCCCGAAACTATAGCCCATGCTAATGGATACAATTTATTATTTGCATCTAAGGCAACAACAGATAACAGTACCCCTCCATAATTACCTTTAAGGTGAGTACCATAAACTCCAATCAGACTCCTACACCCTGCACCAACCCCATCTATAACTCCCTTGAATGAGATGAATATACTAGAGAAGATGAGAGCCTTATTAGGCCCATTTTGTTGGCTCCATGCACAGTAAGCTGCAGACCCAGGGTTAGTTTGTCTAACCATTTCACAATACTGGGGGAGATGCCCATAAGATTCATCATGGCCACCATTGATCTCTTTCAATGCAATACTCCTCATCTTGTACAGTGTACTTGTTGCCATTTGAACCCCATACCTACTCCATAGTAGTTCATTCAAGGTTTTCCCAGATATGTCATTATTTGCCCTTATGTCATTTATTACCTTACTTGCAGCCCATTGAACATTAACCATTGGATTTCTCTCATCTAAACCCCTACAAGTATGCTCTGCATTCTGAATACTCTTGATGGCCCATGTAAACCCGTCAGGGAGAACACTGGAATGTAGCCTCCAATTACAATTCATTTCTAAGCATTGAGCAGTGAATCTTGTAGGACTTGACCTCTCTACTACAATAGCAAACCCACATTGGATACAGTAATCTCTAAGCACAGATATGAAGTGTGCTTTGTCTGTAAAAATCATCCATGGTGTCAATAAAATGTTGCCAAATTCCATATTATCAACAAACTCTCCATTCTTGTACATTTTGTTGAAATAGTTGTCATCATCTAGTAACTCATTATGCCATGTATCATCAGCAAATGCATCATAGTTGTCCTGAATCACCCCAAAATCATCATCATCATCTTCTTCTTCTGATATATCATTTATGTTAGCTTCCCTATCCAAGACATCAATGTTATCATTGTTATCATTCCTAATAGGTACATCATCCTCAAAATGGTCTCTCCTACTACTTTCATCACCCTCAACCCTACTAATAGGCACATTCTCAAACCTCCTATTAAACTCCTCTTCGGTACTCACCTGAGCTTCTTCTATTTGATTAACAATGTTCAACAAACCCTTTCTAGCAGCGTAGACCTAGGTATTCTATGAACTATGATGGCATTGTGGTTTGAAGAGGTTGAGTTCAGGTTGCTTATTTCAAGTATAGGAGCATTAGAGAATGTTGTAGTAGCAGCTAGGGGAGGTTGGTCATTAATTGGGGGCATCCTCCTTACAGGCAACTTCACTCTAGGTTTACCACCTCTCCCTCTGCCTTTCCCCTTCTTTCCCTTACTAGTCATTTCCTCCCCCACCACCTGCTCTTGTACTCTTTCAAAATTCTCCAACATAGTTTCATAAAAGTGTGATAGCAAATCATCAGCATTAGGTTCATTAATAACAAAAGCCTCCTCAGATTGTGGGACATCACTACTTTTGGGTTTGGCATTCAATGTTTTTGTGAGATTTCTAGCAGCAATGACAGATTCAGAGGGTTCAATATCAGATCCAACATACACTGTAATCACCTTAATGCTTCCTAACCTCTCTAACATGGACATTAGGTCACTGTCACTAGAAATGTTAACATGTTTTTGCTTAAAGAGGTAGTGAAAACTTGGATATTTAGGGAACATATAACCTTTTTTCCTGAATTCCTCTTCATATTCAACAATTAAATCATTCCACATCACTTTATCAACATCATCAACATTAATTTCAATCACATTTTCAGCAGTCTGGAATTTGAACAAAATCGAATCCATTCTGCATAACCGAACACATAAATATATGAATACATAAGTCTGTGTGCAAGTAATTCAATGAAATAAAAAAACCGAAATCAAACTACACCACACAAGTCAGAATGTCGAAAAAACAGAGTACCTATTCAATCTACTATGAATAAATCAACAAAATCCAAAATTTATAGTAAAAAGCATTACAATATTACCTGAAAGATGTCGAGTAGGGTATTCTTCAGTCCAAAACCCCCAATTCGCATGAATCCCCAAATTAAAACCCTAATTTCGATTTTTACAAACTATTCAAAATCATTCAGAAAACAGTGAATGAGCAAATGTTGGTGAAATTAAATCCCCAAATTAATGTTCTTGCAATTTGAGTGAAATTGATAGATATTGGTGTGCAAAAATTGAATGCCCAAAATTTTTCTTCGAAAATACGCTGATGAAGTGATGATCACTGGTATGTATATGGCGGTTGGATGTCAACAGTAAAGAGAAAGAGGGGAGTGAAATAATTAAAAGGGGTAGGTTAGTCATTTCACTGTTTAGAGTTAAAAAGTTAGCCATGTTAGTCTATTTAGCCTAATTTAATTTAATTTATGACACTAAATAGAGTTCAAAAAAAGTTTAGTGCCACTATAGATAATGTCAAATTTTTTTTTTCTACCAAATAGAATTTGCAAAAGTTGATGGCCACCACATAGAATTTCCCTTATGTTTTTTAAAAGGCCCTTTAAAAATCCCAGTCCAACCCTTTGATAAATTGACCCTTTTCGAGCTCGACCCATTTAATTATTGGACGGGCCTAGCCTATTTATAAAATGGCTGGACAAGGGCTTTTAATGGAGGCGTAGTCCATTAAACAGCTCTACCCATAAGATAAAACAGCTAGAGAAGGGTTTCATGATCATCTTTTTCCTGTCTTCAATTTCTTTAACTCGTACTGTTCACCTCTAAACCTCTAACATTTTCGGCGCTATTCTAATTTATTCCTAACAACAATCCAAGTAGTACATTCACTTTTTGAAGATGGATCAAACAGAGGTATTCCATAATTTCCTCCATTGAAGCTTAAGTTTATAATTCTTACTGTATATATATATATATTTTTTTTTTTTTTGGGAAAATTTTGTTCCTGAATTGTGGTATCTGAATGAATTTATAGGTAGCAACAGAGTGTGTAAAGGAAGTTGAATTCGGCGTAATGACAGACGAAGAAGTTAAGAAGCTCAGCGTTCTCAACATTACAAACCGCAACTTGTTTGACAATGTGGGCCGCCCTATGCCTGGTGGTCTCTATGATCCTCTTTTGGGTCCCATGAATGAATATACTCCGTAAGTTACTTTCTTTTTTTTTTAGTCAAAATCAAAAGTTAATTTTTTTATTACATGAAAAATTAAATATTCTAGTTCCAACAAATCTAAACTACGGAGTATTATACTGTTTTGATTAATTCTTTGAATTCTAACAATTAATTCTTCAACTTTAGATTATTAATAATAATGTAGATTCTTTAATTTTAGATTACTATATAAAAGCCTTCATCTTTAGACTATTTTGTTATCACTGTTGAATTAAATCTTCCAATTACCAACCGGTAATATAAAAGCCTTCATCTTTAGTCAAACAGCGGTTTCAGTAGAGACGATCCAGACCCAGAATGTTGTAGGTGGACCCAGATCCGACCCATACGCACAGGTTCTAAAAAATCAGACCCAAACCAGATAAAAACGGATTCAAAATGGGTCTAAATTTTGATTTATATTAATTTTTTATAAATATCTTATATTATTTATATACTGTTTCGGGTTCAATGTGAACCACGGATGGGTCACTTTCGTTGTGGGCCGAAGACGAGACTTGATCCAATGAGCTGAATCAAGAGTTTCCTGCACACAAGCACACGTAAACTGGCCT
Source organism: Chenopodium quinoa (assembly GCF_001683475.1). NCBI lineage: Eukaryota > Viridiplantae > Streptophyta > Magnoliopsida > Caryophyllales > Amaranthaceae > Chenopodium > Chenopodium quinoa. Next base: position 1,570,930 of record NW_018745569.1, read on the forward strand.
CGGGGGGTTGCCGAGGAACGCCCCTCCGATGCTTAAGTCAGTGTATTTCTCAATAAGTGTTAGAGAGAATATTGAATGCAGGAGTTTATGCTTGAGGCATTAATTGTGAATGAGGTGAATAGTAAGGCATTGAAGCCTTTTATACCTGATTTCTAATTTTTTTTTTTTAATTGTTACAGCTGCAAAACGTGTGGTCTTCGTGACCATCATTGCCCAGGACATTGTGGTGATATAGATCTTGTGGCACCGGTTTACCACCCTTTGTTGTTCGATAGGCTTGTACGTGTACTACAGAACACCTGTTTGGCTTGTTACCATTTCAAGGCATCTCGAGAGGAGGTATACTTGTTAGTTAACTAAGGAAACCATGCCTTGACAAATGAACCTATATATCATTTTTATTTCTTTTCTTCAATTCTTGCTTGTATGGTTTTGTTGTATTAGGCTTATCAAATTGTATTTTCCCCATTGTATATATCCTGGCTAAATGCTGAATTTTTAAATGCAGGTTGAAATGTGCATCTCTAAGTTGAACCTCATAATGAAGGGCGATGTTTCCGGGGCTAGAGAGTTAGATGATCTCCTTTTTAGTAAGGATACCAAGGACAGTGATAGTAGGCTTCATTTGGATGGGTCCATTTCTCAATATGGCTGGACCTCTTTTCAGCTTTGTGAAGCACTTTCAGTCTTGGATAGTTTCATGATGAAGAAAAGGACCAAGTGTCATTGTGGGGTTAAGAATCCTCCCATTACTAAACCTACTTTGGTTTAATATACATGGTAAGTATACTACATTAGGAGCTGCAAATTGTATATACTTTTCCCTATTGGTTGTATTAGTCTTGTCTGTATAATAATGACTGTGTAGTGTTTGAAAATAATTACTTTGTGATTTTGGTCATTATGCTATCATTGTATTTAGCTGAAGAGATAAATCATAAAATAAAAAAAAATAAGTTCAAAAAAAAAAAGAAAAAACAGTAAAAACAAATACGTAGTACTTCCTCCGTCTTTTAAATATAGCATCACTTTCCATTTTAGGATGTTTCATATTTATTGCATCATTTTCTTTTTGGGTTAAAAAAATTACGTGTTCACACTATAAATACCTAACATACCCTTGCTTTTTTACACTTACTTTTTAGTTTATCTATATATTACATGGGCAATTATGTACTTTCACCTTTCTCTCTTACTTTTTCCCACTACCATAATATGTGTGCCCAACCTATATGATGCAATAATAAAAAGACGGAGGAAGTATATACAATTTGTGTGCAGAGCTGTAGGAAGAAATGTAATGTAGCTCAGCGGTATTATGGAGAATGTGTTTGTGTGCTTGACATTGATGGTCAGGGGTTTGATCCCCAGGTTTTACCAATTGTATTTTTTTAATAATTTTTCTCTCTTTTTTCCAATTATTATTACTTCTCTCAACTACTATCCTTACCAATTAAATGACAAGCTCAATCAATATTTTTCCCTCTTTTTTCCAATTATTATTACTTCTCTCAACTAATATCCTTACCAATTAAATGACAAACTCAATCAAATACTCTAATTATCAAACCCTTTACCCTCACTAATTTTGTCTCCAAGTATATGAATACCCAAATGCCAATTATATATATATATATATATATATATATATATATATATATATATATATACTTTTTCTAACGGTATTCCATATAATATTTTTAAATAATTATACTTTCTAAGTTCTTTTTAAAATACAATGTTGGTAATTTTACAATATTTACACACTACTTTGATCGTTTTTTGTGATTCATTAATTACGTTGGTAATTTTACAATATTTACACAGTACTTTGATCTTTTTTGTGATTAATTAATTACATTGGTAACATCAATTTTTACACACTACTTTGATCTTATTTGTGATTCATTAATTACGTTGGTAATTTTACAATATTTACACACTACTTTGATTGCTTTTTGTGATTCATACACTTTAAAAATGATATACTTTTCAATTACTTCTCCAATAAACTTTCAATTGATTCTTTTTGTACTTGTAAGATGGATTTTTAAGTAATTTGGTCATATTTGGTCACTTTCTGGACCGATTTTTTTTTTTTTTTTTTTACTTTCACAGGTTATCAATTACATATGATCAATAATTTAGGGTGACCCACATGCTCAGAAAAATGTTGGTTTCTATATCTCAATTCAGCCTTTAGTAAACACTCATTTGCAATTAAGGTGGCTTGTAGAATGATTATAATTGACTCGTGGTTCACATATCTCAATTCAGTGTTTAGTAGAATGGGGATCATCTCCTCCAGTTTTTCACAAGCTTATTGATCTCCGTTTTCCTCATTAGAATGAAAGAATCAGAAACTTCTAAGGCGTACGAGTTTATAGTCCTGTATCATTCATCATGTCCTCTTTATGCTACACCCTTCTCTAACTTTATCTTCATTTTTTTTTCCGACTAGTAGTTTATATTTTGCACAATTAAGTGTTTGAATATGTTGTTGATGCACACAATCACAATATAGGCATATTCACCATGCATAAATTCATCATGTCCTCTTTATGCTACACCCTTCTCTAACTTTATCTTCATTTTTTTTTTCCTACTAGTAGTTTCTATTTTGCACAATTAAGTGTTTGAATATGTTGTTGATGCACACAATCACAATATAGGCATATTCACCATGCATAAATTGGAGAAAGTTGCTATTATAATATACTTTGTGGGAAACAATTGTATGTTTGAACACTCAAGGGGTTCCTGTTGTATGTTCACTGTATTGAGTTTCGGTGGTAAAACCGGGATTATGAATATTGAGCCTATTCTGTTCGAAAGCAGGGAAATGTTTACATAACATTTTTCTTGATACTTAATCACTAACCTACCTTTTCCATGATTATTTCTTTCTTTCTGTCTAAGTTGATATGTATATGCTTGCTCTTTGTTTTTTAGGGGGGGTTGAATGACGACAGCATAAAGGCAAATATTATCAAAGGGCACAAGTTAAATGAACTTATGGATGAAGGAGATATGTCTATGTCTGAGGTAGAAAATGCTGAAAGTCCATCAAACAGGCGAAGGAAGAAATATGATGACGTGCAGTTAGAATATATAAAATGGAAAAAACCACGCTCTCTACTGCCAACAGAAGTATGTTATTTCTCTTTTCTAGATCATATATCATAAGGATTGTTCAAACTTTGGCTCAAGCTTTTCTAGTTTTATGTATGTTTTTTATGCTTTAGCAAGAGGTATTGCATAACTAAACATATGGACATGATGCAATTAACTTGGTAACTGCAGGTTAGAGGAATATTAGAGCGTCTTTGGGAAATTGAGGCTCAGTTATGCTCATTTATTTCTGATATACGGCAACATCACAACACATCTCAGAAGAAATCAGCTTTTACAATGTATTTCTTAAAAACTATTCTTGTGCCTCCAACAAAGTTTCGCAAGCCTTCGAAGGGAGGTGAATTAGTAAGTTTAATGATATCTCTTTTGTACACCCCCAACTTAACTGGGATATTTCCCTTTTTGTTTTGGTTATTTGTTATTTGTTTTTGTGATTCATGATGGTGATGATCATCTATTTTCAAGATTGTTAAGCTGGCTAACTATTTGTCATTGTGACTTTAATTTCAAAAAGATAAAGTTATAATTATTCGGCCATTGACACTAGAAAGAAAGCATGAATTATCTATTCACTTTTCAAAATTTATGTTTATAGTTTACTACGGAGCATGAAGCTCAAAGTATATTCTAGTATCATAGAGTAATTATGTAGTGATGATCCTTTTTTCTTTTGTGGTAGTAATGGCTAATAACGTAATAGAAAACTATGTGAACTAATTCTGGAGCTTCTTTGGGATGTGGAAGTGTTTGGACTTGAGATAGCATTATGGACCTTAGTATTATTCAATTGTTGAGGCAGAGATTAGTTAGATAAGGATATTGTTAGATGCAAGTTGTGATCTTTGTTTAGAGGAGAAGGGGACTGCAAAAATTTGGTGTTGGCTACAAGTTGACAACTGGTGTAATAGCTCTCTATTTGAAGAGAAATGACGTTTCATTGCATTACCATTTTCATTGTTACTGCTGTTGACTTCTTGGTCGTATTACATCTATATAATGCACACTCATTATTATAGGGGGTATGATTGTTGTTCTTTTAGGTTATGGAGCATCATCGAACTGTTCTGTTGGGCAAAATTTTGGATTCCAATATGTCCTTGGCTAAAGCTTATGAGCAGTATGCTGAGACTGATGTTATTCTTAGTAGGTGGATGAATCTTCAACAATCTGTAAATATTCATTTTAACAGCAAGACTGCAGCAGGTAGTCTGTATCCTTGTTTATACACCTTCTTGTCCATGATATTCAAATAATGACCTTGTTCAAACATGTGATAGAGATTTATCTTATGTTACGGTAGAAATCAAACAAGTATAGTTGCTCCAATTAATATTCTAATATTACTTAGATTGTTTAGGAAGTTTCATATGTTGAAAGGGACTCTTGAATTTCTCATGAATAGGTTATTAGTTGCTATAGATAAATTTGTCTTGTCTTTGTTGGACTAAAATTTTCTGAAGTTGAACATGTGTGACTGTATGTGTTCGTGTTCATAGAATAAGAGTGCAGCAACGAGTTGCAGCCTCAATCAGGCTATTCTGATTACCACTGAATTTATGCAAATTACCAGGTCTAGGACAAACAAATATGGTTTCTGGAATTTGTCAAACGCTGGAAAAAAAGGAAGGCATGTTCAGGCAACTTATGATGGGGAAGAGAGTCAATTATGCTTGTCGTTCTGTTATATCACCTGATCCGTATTTAGCTGTCAATGAGATTGGTATTCCTCTTGTTTTTGCATTGAAGTTGACCTATCCAGAGGTGAGATTTATCTCTTTAATTAACCTTTTGCAGCCTTTGATTTTGACAATAAGGTTGCGGTTAGGTTTGTATTGAAGTTTAATGTTGTCGATGCAGAGAGTGACACCTTGGAATTTGACTAACTTACAAGATGCCATTCTCAACGGGCCTGAGATTCACCCTGGTGCCACACATTATGCGGATAAAAATTCAAATTATATACTACCAAATAGTAGGAAATCTCGGATACCTTTCAGTAGAAAATTACCATCTTCAAGAGGAGTCACAACTCTACTAGGGAAGACTTTCAGTAATGATTATGAAAAGAAAGTTGTACGGCGTCACCTCCGCAATGGGGACATAGTTCTGGTGAATCGCCAGGTATGAGGAGATAACACATTACTTCTGCCTTAATGCCTTTTTAGTAGTCCCTGATATCTTGTAAATTACAGCCATCTCTCCATAAACCAAGTATAATTGCTCTTACGGTTCGTGTCTTGCCTGAAGAGAGGACTCTTCGTTTTCATTATGCTAACTGCGAGTATGTTCCTCCCCCCCCCCCCCCCTTCGCTCCCTACAATACTTCTTTGGTGTATACTGTAGTTCTGTTAAGTTCTTGATGCTAACACTTGTCACTACTTGGTGATTGTTTTAATTTGATTCAGTTCCTTCAATGCTGATTTTGACGGTGATGAAATAAATGTTCACCTTCCACAAGATGAGATTTCCCGGGCTGAAGCTTACAATATTGTCAATGCGAATAACCAGTATATCGTTCCTACTCGTGGTGATCCTAAAAGAGGCCTAATTCAGGTTTTAATATTAACTGAGGGTCATTATGGGTTGAATGTTCTTTGCCTATATCCCACTTTAATTGTATTTCTATTTTTTTTTTTCAATGCTTCTCATGTATCTGTACTTGTGAATAGGATCACATTGTGGGTGCTGTACTTCTCACAAAGAGGGATACATTTCTTACCAAGGAAGAATTTAATCAACTTATTTGTATGTCCAGTGTGTGTTCTTTTGGCGCCCTCTCTCTCAATGCCAAATCTGGCCAGAAATTATCTGTTTTGGATTCAGAAAATGTGATACAGACTTATCCACCTGTTATAATTAAACCAAAGAGGCTTTGGACAGGGAAGCAGGTTCGAATGAATGTTTGTTTATAGCAATATATCAACCATTTAATTTGTATATTTTGGTGTTACAAACCTAATCTTTTAACCTTCTCGGGTAGAGTTTGACATTCTTCAATCACTTCTGGTGCAGGTCATAACTGCGATTTTAAATCAAATCACAACAGGATACTTACCGTTCACTGCTAAAAAGCGTACAAAAATTGCACGTAAATATTTTGGGATGGATGAATCTAGAAAGAACGAGGGAAGTCTTAAAGCAATTGATGAGGTTTCTGGAAAGTTGAAAAAGATCCGCAATTCTAAAAAGACAAATGTTGGGAACTCAGCAAAAAGCAGGCAAAAAGATCGTTGGAGATTCAGCAAAAAACATTCAGAAAGTGGTATGGAAAGAAGAATGTCTGGGAGTTCTAGTCACAGCATCGATGAAGATGTAGTGTTTGTTTACAAAAATGAACTAATTCAAGGGGTAATTGACAAAGAACAGTTTGGAAAGTATGGATTAGTCCACGCAGTGCAGGAGTTGTATGGGTCTAATGCTGCAGGAAACTTGCTTACTGCATTGGGTCGTGTTTTGAGAAGTGAGGACAAGGGAGCAGTTGAGATGGTACGAATGGGATGGATGTCACTTGCTCTATAATCTTCCGATCAATTAGAGAGGCCGGATCCTCCTTAAACAAATAGTTCTCATTTGCAGATCGTGGTTACGAAGTTTGATTGCTTTTCTACAGGTGGCTATCCCACTTTCTCAGTAATTTGTCTTCCAATTATTGCTTGATCATCTGTTATTTTAGTTTGATATTCCATTGTCGCATGGGATTTGCACTGATAAATTAATTGCTTATGCTTTAGATGATCCATGGTTTTACTTGCGGAGTTCACGATCTTCTCCTAGTTCGACCTTGTGATAACCAGAGGAAAAAGTTGCTCGATGCTTGCCTTAACTGTGGCAGTGGTGTTCACCAACAATTTATAGGCTGTGAGAAAGAATATATAGGTATGTGATAATTCTTCTATGCAGAATGGTTGCGTTCATTAACCTGACAAGAGCTAGTAGCTTTTATCTTTATTTATACTCTCGTCAGCTACAAATATTTATTGCCATGTTTGCTACTTTATTAGGAAATTGGAGATGTAATTGTGTTTGATTAATGTGGGAACAAATGAATGAAATGTAATAGACTGGTATTACTCACTGTTACCATACCAATCTTTCAGAACGATTGATTCTTTTTAACTAAATAATTTGATATTTATGTAAACTGATTTCAAAGAAGAAATAAGAAAAATGGGAGCTTGAATACTGGTTGGAAATGGCAAAAGAAGGTTACAAGGATAGATAATAGCATTAAGCTATTACTCTTTTGATAACTTTAGATTATCAATCTCCAACAAAAGTTTTAGGCCATAACTCTCTTCAAGGTTTCCCTTTTACTGAATTCTGCTTACTGAACTCTCTTCCCCTCTTCCTATTTATACTAAGATATCTGCAATCAAATTCCGCTCTATGAGATTTCAAGTCACAAAAATAAATATGCCCTTGGTTTTTTAACCTTTGTCACTTGAGAATTCATGATGAATTCCTCAAAAGTTTGTTCATGATGTAATAGATTCAGCACAACAAAATCACACAAACAGCATAGGTTACTATGAATTTCAATAATATTTGAGGAGAATGATTGAAGCTGTACTGTAATGATGATTCTACTACTTGTAAAAGGAAACATACCTGAAAGGTTCAGTCTTGATTGATACTATAGGTGATGACTACTAACATACAAAACTAAAACTACCTAGAATACCCCTCCCTTAAGTCGGTTCATTACACATGAATACATGATAGCTATTTTATTTCAACTAACGCTTTTCCAAATATTTTCCTGCTCTTTCTGTCCTTTTTAGGCTCTTTGGAAATGCAAATTGGAATAGAGAAAGCAATTCGGGCTAATGGAGAATCTGCAATAATGCTACTTGATGGGATGATGAGAAGTAAGCTGAATACATTGAGCTCAGCTGTCACTAAGCTGTTTCCTGAAGGTCTAGTTAAGCCTTTTCGGAAGAATGCTCTTTCTCTTATGACACTCTCTGGAGCTAAAGGTGGTAGTGTATGTTGTTGATTTTTGTAACTGCTTGTTGCTTTGTTGTTCTTCATGTCTAGACATTGTAGTTCGTTGTCCGATGACTCCAAGCAAAATGATCAGATGCTATATTTTGAATGGTCACACATTTAATTGTAATTTTTTAACAAGTGTAAGTGCTTTACATAAACCTGCTTAAAAAGAATTATAATATTAAAGAGAAATTTGTCAAAAACCATCCACTGAAAACAGGTTTTTGTGAAAACCACCCAAAAAAAATGTTGTAGAAAACCACCCAAACTAAAAAAAATGTTGTGGGAAGCCACCCACTGCCGGAACTTGGCCGTTGACCGCCCTCCGACGTTGACCACCCTCCCCACCTCCTTAAAAACCCCTATAATTCGCCGGAAAAGTTCAATTGACCTCCCTCCTCTCCGTCTCCCTCAAAACCCCCAACCCCACCCCCTTCCCTCACCAGCAACTGGCCGGCCACCCTTCCTTAGCCACCGAAACTGGTAGGCCGGCCATCTACCATACACCCAGCCCATCTCTAACCCTTGAAACTACCCAACCACCCACCCTTGACCCCCGAAACCACTTACCCAGCCCACCCCGACCCCAAACCACCCAACCTAACCCAGAAAACCACCAATTCAACCCACCCCGGCCTCAAAATCGCCCCTCCTCCCTTCACCCACCCTCGAAATTGGAGGTGGGGGAAGGGAGGAGGGGCAATTTTGAGGTCGGGGTGGGTTGAATTGGTGGTTTTTGGGGTCGGATTGGGTGGTTTGGGGTCGAGGTGGGCTGGGTGGGTGATAGAAGGCCGGCCGGTTGGTTTTGATTGCCAAGGGAGGGTGGCTGCCGGTTTCCGGTGAGGGAATGGGTGGGTTAGCGATTCACGAAATCATGGTGAGGGGGAGATTCTCGAAAACAATAAATAATCCTATACCACCGCCGGAAATAGTGGGTGGGAGGGTGGTCTACGCCGGAAGAGGGCTGTCAACGGCCAAGTTCTGGCAGTGGGTGGCTTTCCACAACATTTTTTTTAGTGTAGGTGGATTTCTATAACATTTTTTTTTTGGGTGGTTTTTAACAAAAACCTGTTTTTAGTGGGTGATTTTTAACAAAATTTCTTATTAATAATGATAATATAATAATTATGATAAAAAATAACATGAATGCTTTGACGTTTATTTTTCCACACCCCCTTGTTTCTCATTCGACTAGTGATTCCTATATTCTCTTACATTGCATGTTTGTACACTTCCTACAGTAGGGCTGCAGTCTCATGTTGATCCTAATTGGTATTTGTTTTTTCTGTACATTGGCAGTTTAACTTCCAACAAATTTCTTTCTTCTTGGGTCAACAAGAGTTGGAAGGGAAGCGTGTACCTCGGATGGTTTCTGGGAAGACATTACCGTGTTTTGCCCCTTGAGACAGTTCAGCTCGAGCCGGAGGATTTATCAGTGATCGTTATCTCACTGGCCTCTGCCCCCAAGAGTTTTATTTTCACTGCATGGCTGGTCGCGAAGGGTATTCACACTCTGTACTTATATATATATATATATATAATGTTCCTTTTTTTTAATGATGAATAACTTTTTATTTTGAATAATGTTGGATAACTTAACATTTACTCTTTTTTGTTTATAGATTAGTCGATACAGCTGTCAAAACATCTCGCAGTGGATACCTTCAAAGGTGCTTGATTAAAAATTTGGAGTGTCTCAGTGTAAATTATGACTACACAGTTCGTGATGCAGATGGGTCCATCATTCAGTTTCGCTATGGAGAAGATGGGGTTGATGTTCATAAGATGAACTATATGCGAGAATTTGAAGCATTAGCATTGGTTGGTGTCAAATCCTACAAATGTTTTTAAGGCCAGGGTTGCCTTTAAATTTCAATGTTATTAGACTTACTGTGTTTGATTTTCGAATTTCCTTTCAGAATCAACAACTGATTGTTAGCAGAAATCTTCTTGGTGAAAATGATGATGAATGTATATCCAAATATGTTGAAGAAGATAATGAAGTCCCGAATCAACTTGCTAAGGAGGCTAAAGAATTTTTAAAAAATCATGCATCAGCAGTGAATTCTCGACATACACATCCCAAGGATTGTTCGAGCTTTATGAAATTGGTTAAGAACAAATACTACATGAGTCTAGCCCATCCAGGGGAGCCTGTTGGGATCATTGCTGCTCAGTCCATTGGGGAACCATCAACTCAAATGACGTGAGTCTTCATTCTCCCTTGTACTTTGTAAATGTTAATTTTTTTTTGTTGTTTTAATTTGCTGTAGGAAAACTGTAAATGTGATTATGAACTTTCAGGTTGAATACCTTCCATCATGCTGGTCGAGGAGAGATGAATGTGACACTGGGAATTCCACGTCTGCTGGAGATATTAAAGGATGCGTCAAAGACCATTAGAACTCCTACTATGACATGCCCTTTGCTGAAATGCAAGACAAAGTGAGTTCTGTTTACTTTCTCTTTGATCAAAAATTTCTATGCTTTTAGTTGTGAATTAGAGACAGGAAGGTTTTCTTTGTGCATATGCAGGGATGATGCAGAGCGGCTTGCTGCAAAGTTGAAGAGGATTATGGTTGCAGACTTGATAGAGAACATGGAAGTTACTGTTGTGCCATTTTCCATTAAGGAACATGAAATCTGCAGTATTTACAAGCTGAAATTAAAGCTCTATGATCCTCAACTTTATCCTCGTCACACTGATATTACTTTAGAAGATTGTCAAAGTACCCTGCTGGGTGAATACTTGAAGAAAATGGAGGCGACAATATCAAGTCATTTGCTTTTGGTTTCAAGGATAAGTGGTATTAAATCGGAATCCAAGCCAATAGATGGTTCAAATGAGATGAGAAAAGATGGCTTTGAGAGTAGTGAATCACAAACAGAAGAAGTAGAAGATAGTGATAATGAGAAAGTGGATGATTCTATCAGTTCAAAGGCTCGGAAAAGGAAAGGGCAAGCTGCAGATGAGATGGACTATGAAGACGATGAGTCTGAAGAGGAGGTTGAGGAGGAGGTGGAATTGAATGAGCAAGATGTACTAGAAGACTCCTCTGGCCCAGAGCAAAAGGAAAAATCAGAAGCTACTCAACGAAAAACATCAGATAAAGAAAGAGCAATACATGTTGCTTGTGATGGACTGTGTTTTGAAGTCCATTTTAAGTTAACAAATGAACCACATATATTGCTGGTAAAGGTATGCTGGTATTGAATATATTTGTTTCCATTGATTTTCATTATCTTGTATTGTTTCTTTATTTATAGTTGTGTTTGTTTGACCACTGTTTGGAGACTTTGAACACTGCTACACTTTAAACCATACGTTCATGGCTCGATTGTTCATAGTTTAAAAGCATATGCTTGGATTTTTCCAGTGTTTGTACACTTGTCAGCAATAAAACCTTAAGGGCCTGTTTGGTTGTGCTTGATAATCAAAGGGAAAGGGAATGAACATGTTCAATTCTTTTGTTGTTGTTTCATTGTTTGTCAGTATTTTTCATTCCGTATCCCAATTTTTATTTTCGAATTTATCCATTTATATTCTAAAATGATTCTCCACCCCCTTAGCCCTTTCCATTACCTTTCCTCAACTACCACTTCACCACCTTATCCACACTAGCCACCAACCTTCTACAGTTCTACACTACTCCCACCACCACAGCCTACTGGCTCCGATCCTCTCCCTTGCCTACCACACATCCACATTCAGCCACCCTCCCCTAGCCCTCGCCGCCCCTCCTCCCCCCCCCCTCCCCAAACACCCATCTCCTCCCTCGAAAATCTTCCCCCACCCATGAAAAAACGCTAGAAAACAGTTGGCCATCCCTCCCCCCACCCTCTAAACCCTAAACCCATAGTAGGGGTGGGGATAAAGAGTTCCACAAACTTGTGTTACCCCCTTAGCATGCTTCCTTGGATCCTTATTTTCTCACTCAAAATTTTGTGCAGATTGCTGAGAAGACAGCCGAGAAAGTTTATGTTAAGAACGCTGGCAAGATTGAGAATTGTAAAGCCGTGGAGCTTCATTTGGAAGACTCTGGAAATGAAGGCTTCCCTATGCTAATTAGAAAAGGTATAAATTCTCGTCCTGCTCTGCAGACTGCTGGTGTAGATTTTGTTACATATTGGAATATGCAAGATGAGCTTGATGTGAGGTTCATTAGTTCCAACGACATACAAGCAATGCTCGATACTTATGGGGTAGAAGAAGCGAGAGCAACCCTTATAACTGAGATTTATACAGTTTTTGGCCACTACGGAGTAACAGTAGACATGCGACACTTAACCTTAATTGCTGATTACATGACGCATACGGGAAAGTATAGGCCACTGAACAGATATGGTGGCTTGGCTGAATCAATATCTCCGTTTAGCAAGATCGCCTTTGAGACTGCTGCTAAGTTCATCACTCAAGCAGCTGTTCAGGGAGAAGTTGACAACTTACAAACTCCTACTGCAAGAATTTGTCTTGGTTTGCCTGCTAAAGTTGGTACGGGATGTTTTGACTTGAACCAATATTTAAATGTGTATTAATATAAATGTAAATGGATACGTAATCGATCCACCTAAAAGATACAAAGTAGACCATAAACGTGGAATGTTAAATTTTATTTTAATTTTTTTTTTTAAAAAACACGAATAATAGTGAAGGATCACAATGGTAATGGAATAAACACAAGTAATACTCTAGAAGGGGGGGTTGAATAGAGTATGGACGTTTTTCGTGAAAACTGCAGAATTTCAAGGCCTTGAGATCAGTTTCAAAGGCGGAATTACTGATTCAAGTTTTATGTCTCAAGGTCTTGAAATACGTTTCAAAAGACTATAAAACGACCTTGACTATGAGGCAGTGAGTATTAGATACGAGAACAAATTTTCAGAATGTAAAGCAATAACAAATGACAGAAAATTAAATAGAGACAAGAGACAAGAAATTGTTATGAAGTTTGGCAAATGTGCCTACGTCTCCGCCTATGGGTTGTCCAACCCGTAGGATTTAATCCTTCTTTTATTTCTTCCTTTAGAGCACCAAAGTCCTTAGAAGATCTCACTATCTTCCTTTACGTAGCACTTCTTCACTACACTTTAGTCACTCAATTCCTAGAAATAAAAGACTAACACTCAATCACAACTTCGAGTATTATAGACTTTACTCCGAAGTGTTACACTCAAGATTTTTTCAATAATTTGCACAAGTGAACACTCGAATATTTTTCTTTCAAGGATGATAAGTATGTAATCTATGAGAAAATTATAGCTCTTTAAAATTATCTTCTTTCTCTTGATTTTCCAATTGAAAGCTCATATCTCATTCTGCATATGTCTTCAACCCTTTTATAGAAAAGTAGAACAAAATAGCCGTTCTTGTTTCTTGAATAACGTTCAACTCTTTTGAGCTATTCTTCAGGAAAACTTCAAACGGTGTTTTTCAATTTTCAAAACTTCAGCAAATATTATTGTTCCTCAAAATATGCAATCTGTCCAACAAACTCAAAATAATCTAAAATACACGGTTAGAAGTAAAAGAAGATAAGATCAAAAATAAATTATCCTAATAACAATAGATAAATACAATTAATTTATTCTAACCAACTTTGAGTAAAAGATAAATACAAAAATTATCATTCAAAATTACCTGTTTATTCGGTAAACACAATTTCATCAAAGTAGTTGATAGAAATTAAGTAACCAATTTTAAGATAGAATTATATGAAATATGTTATGAAAAAGTCTTTGACTAAAATTCATCACATACACGTTATTCAGCAAAAAAGAATGCACAATACTTGCCACAAAACTCATTCAACACTTGGCACAAAAACTTCAACACATGTCCAATTTGCATGAGAAAACTTTGGAGAGCACATGCATTATACTATAGAAATAAAGTCAGTGGATTTGAGCATATCAATGCATAGCCCATATATAGCTTAGCCCAATATTTAATCAAATAAGAATAACAAGGTTAGCCCAATAAAATAATGAAATGTAGTATTAGACTTAATTAAGTAAACAAAATAAATTGGGCCTCATACTTAAACTTCCTGTTTGACTTCCATCATACATATTTATCAAACTCATCAAGGTGGAGTTATCAATCTCCCCCTTGATGGAAGTCAAAACCATTAGCTTGCAAACAACATTAGATATGTATATATAACCATAAGATTAATATTATAAGCATCATCAAAAGTAATACCGTCCATCAAAAGTATGAATATAGTTCATCCAGCTAGCACATGTTTGTTCTCCCCTTTTGACTTCAAGTCAAGGGTAAAGAACATAAGAGCAAGTGCAATGGAGGGGATTCACTCTCCTCTTAGCCTTCTCTCTCCTCTTAAGAGGAATCCCCTTCATTGTAGAGGTGGTATGGGGAGTCCTCTTAGGAAGAGGAATGTGGTTAATCCTCTTTGGGAAGAGGAAGAAAGGATGAGGAAGGGGATTGGAAAAGGTGGGGAAAAAAACAAAAAGAAAAAAAAAAGATTAAAAAAAAAGTTGGACCAGCAGCAACGACGTGGCACACTCCTGCTGGCCGTTTGGGCTGGCAGGGGCCCACTTGTTTGTTGGTTTTGCTGACATTTGTTGCTTTCTCATTGGTTGATATTTACAACATCCATAATTTTTCAAACGGTAATAAAAAAAAAACGGTAACTTATTTTAAAAAAAAAAAACACCAACGGTTATATTTTTTTTTTCTCTATAAAATGAACCTAAATTTGCCATATTTTCAAAATCTTCATTTTCTCCATATTTTCTCTCTTTTTCCTATTAATATCACTCATATTCAATTTAAGTCATTACATTTTATCTTTCAATATGGATCGAAATAATCCAAATTTAAGAAGAAATTTGAATTTTCAAAATATTCCAAACTCTCAAAATAATTCAAATAATCCTCCTTTTGATCCAAATATCCTCAATAATCCTCAATTTCAAGCTGCCTTACAATGGTTTGGTAATCAACCAAGACCAATGAATCCAAATGATACAACCCAATTTCACCAACATTTTTCTCAACATAGTCCATTATTTCCCATGTCTCAACATTTTACCCAACCTATGGACCATTCTCCGGGAGGAGATGGTAGCACGAACGCAACTCCAACTGAAGAGGTACGAGAAGCACAACATCTAGAGGATCTTGATGATGTTGTCGTTGGAGAGACTATGCCGAGGAATTCATGGAGTGTAGCAGAGGATAACGCACTTGTTTCGGCTTACATCAACGCCGGGGGAAATGTTACAAAAAATACAAAAAGGACTAAGGCTGGATTTTGGGCTGCAGCTTGTAAATTGTACGAACAAGCACGGCTTGCAAATCCTGATGAGCTCCAGAAGACGAGGAATACTAAGTCCTTACAACAACGTTGGGATCACATTAATTCGAATGTGAACAAGTGGGTAGAGGTATACAGTTACGAGATACGACATCCGAAGAGTGGACAATTAGATGCAGATGTTGAAAAACGTGCACACAATGCTTTTGCAATGGCGAACAAAGGTAAACATTTCCATTTACAACATTGTTTTGAAGTTATGCAAACTTTTCTAAAATGGGATCCGAACGAGGTCATGCAATTACCTGCTGAAAGCGGAGGAAGTGCAAAACGATCTGAACCAGAATCACCAACTGTTGAAGGTGGAAAACCACGAACTCGACCAGATGGCATAAAAAAGACGAAGAGACTAGCAATGGAATCTGGTTCTTCGTCTTCATCTATAAACCTTAATTCGTTCAATACAACTCTTGCAGAATGTAGTGACAAGAGGTATGACCAAGGAGAACGAATGATGGCCTTAATATGAGAGCGAGATGAAGAAAGGAAAAGGCAAAAGGAAGAGGAGATGAAGTTCAAAATGTTAAATATGTTGATGATGAAACCTAACCTTGATGAATTTGAGGTAGAAATGTACAAGAAGCTTAGAGAGGAATTTAGTAATAGGTTCTTATGAAGTTGTTCTTCTTATATGTTATTTTAATGTTTTATTTATTTCATGTTTTTAATGTATTAGTTTTTTTTAATGTCTTATTTATTTCTGAATTTATTTTAATTTTTTTAATGTATTAGTTTTTATTTTTTTTAATGTTTTTAATATATGTTTAATCATATTGTAATAGTTACTATTATAATTACTATTATTATGGCTGTTATTATTATTATTATTATTATTATTATTAATAATTTGTAATTATTATTATTAGGAGTGGTAAAAAACAAAAAAAACAAAATTCAGTGTGTAGTCACTTCATGCATTGATACATCTACTTCATATGTCAACTTTTCTGTAAAGCCATACATATCTCTACAAAGATATAGATTATTGTCATGCAAAAATCTAATCTTCTGACATACATATCATAATTCAAATTTTGAAATGTGTTACCAAAATATTCTCTTGCATTATTACTTAGTTCATGTGGATCATATTGTCTATATATTGACCAGTTTCATTCACATATAATTCTATCATTGTCATACAAATACTAACATTCAGTTTTATAAAAATATTATCAAAAAATTGTAAAATGAATTTTGATTCTAGTTCTTCTACTTCTAGTGATGAAATATACGATTCCATGTTGTTAGATTTTATTGAGGAAAATCGACAACAACAAGTGATAGAGGATACAGTAAGACATGTTGTTAACACCGATGTAGAAGAACAAGAAGTTCATGGTTCACGACGTGAAAATATGTCAAGGTGGATCGTTCCAAGAGATCGTGAAGGAGCACATGATCGGTTAGTTACAGACTACTTTAGTGACCATCCATTATACGGCGATGAAAAGTTTCGACGTAGGTTTCGTATGCGAAAACCTCTATTCATGAAGATAGTGAATACGTTGAGTGCAACTGATAGATTTTTTCAACAACATCCAGATGCCACAATGCGACTGGGTGCTTCTGGAATTCAAAAATGCACCGCAGCAATGAGAATGTTAGCATATGGTTGCCCAGCTGATCAAATTGATGAGTATCTAAAACTTGGGGCAAGTACGGCAAGAGAATGTCTTATACACTTTGTTGATGGAGTGATTCGTGAATTCTCAACAGAATACCTGCGGAAGCCAAAACGCCGAAGATCTTGTTCGTCTCCTTAAACAAGGGGAAGAAAGGGGTTTTCCTGGCATGATGGGGAGCATCGATTGCATGCATTGGGAGTGGAAAAATTGTCCAGCTGGATGGAAAGGAATGTATCAAGGAAGATCTAAAACGGCGACGGTGATCTTAGAAGCTGTTGTTTCTTGGGATTTATGGATTTGGCATGCCTTTTTTGGCATGCCAGGGACATGAAACGATATAAACGTTCTTCAACGTTCTCCCGTCTTTGACGATATTTTAAATGGTCGAGCTCCACAAGTTAATTTTACTGTGAATGGAAATACCTATAACCAAGGATATTATCTCACAGATGGGATTTATCCAAAATGGGCAACATTTATTTCCGATATTACCTCCCCACAAACCCCTAAACAGAAGTTGTTTACAATCAAACAAGAGAGTATTAGAAAAAGATGTTGAGCGTGCATTTGGTGTGCTACAAGCTCGATTTGCAATAATTAGACATCCGGCTTTGGCATGGAGTGTCGAAATGCTATGGAAAATTGTGATGTCGTGTATTATCATGCACAATATGGTTGTAGAAGACGAGCGCGAAAATTACATGAATTATTGGGATCCAACGGAATTTTCCAGCGAACAACCTGAGAATCTAGCAGGATCATCAAGGAGAGGAGCAACAACTTTCACCGTTATCCACGGGCGTTATAAAGATAAAAATTTAGCTACAATAATGGCTACACGAGAAAATCTTCGTGATAAACAAATTAATACATCTTTGAAGAATGATTTGCTAGAACATATATGGCTAGGTTTGGGAACACTTTTGTCAACTCACCTTAAAAATAAAACGTATTTATGATTTAGTTTCTCGTTTTTCAATTATCGGCTTTTAATGTATTTTTGTGTTTCCGAATTTCATGAATTGTCTTTTTACATAATGTATTGCAACGTTCCTTTTTAACTATTTTATATGCATGTCAACCGTTCTACTTACTAATTATGCATTTTAAATTATCATTAATTGTACATTTTTGTATTATATTAAAATTGTCATTAATCTAGTTATAATAATTTGTCATATTAAATTTACAAATATCTAAAATAGAAGTTGGTGGGGCATAAATAGAAAGGAAGGGGATTCATGAATCCCCTTTGTTGTGGGAAAAAAATAAAGAAAGAGGAAGAGGAAGAAGATGGAGATAGTGGAAAATGATGTGGAAGAAAGAGAAATGATGTGTCAAAAGGAGAGAATGAGAGAGAAGAATTAAGGGGATTCATGAATCCCCTCCATTGCACATGCTCTAATGTTGGAATAATAAAAAAAGTTTTAAAAAGTATTAGGATTGCAGACCCAGATTAAAATCATAGTTTGTAAAAACAACAAATATCAATTCCTGTACCAAAAGGAGTTACGAGCAGAACCCTTGGCCTTCCGTGCATAGCGCCTTTTTCCATATGCCATTATAGAGTCTTTCTCCATTGCTGCCACTCGCTTCTCCTCTTGATCCCTGTATCGCTTCACTACCCCATATTCCTCTACTGTGAGAATGGTAGGTTCTGAAACTGTAGGCCAATTCCCTTGAGTTTGAACGGGGTAAAATGCAGCGAACCAAATAAGTGAAGATAATTTTGGGTTCAAGCTTGAGGGAGGAGTGAGTGAGTTGACGAGAGGAGGAAGACTCAGAAGCAATAAATTGCTTCCTTGCCTTCGAAATGCATTCAGAACGAGAAGGGTATGAATCTCGTGAGAAATCTGGGGAAGTACCGAGTATATTGGCAAGAGTGGTACTATCAAGAGAGATTGGTTTTCCTTTGACAATGGTTTCTAATAGAATATCACCCTTTGATTTGTGAACAGTCATGTTGATATAGAATAGTCGAGTGAGACGAGGAAATGCAAAATCAGAAATAGAAGCTAATTTGTAAAGCGATGAATTTTTGAACAATGTAAAGCAATTCAAAGTTTCGGACTCAATTAAAGTTGTATCAATTGGCTCACAAAAACAGAGCTTTCTAGAATGATACCCATCTTTCCACTTTCCATAAATTGTTTGAGAAATAAACCAAGAGAGTGGTAGTAAAGAAGATACCTCAACATGACTTGTTTGAGCCGGGACGGGAGTTGAATCATCAATAGGAGTAGATGAAGAGTTCGATTGAGATGGTTCTGACTCAGGAACTTGAGGGACTTTCTTAAGCTTTTCCCGAGCACACTTTTTTTATCGAGTGACCATCTTTCTTTTGGGAGCCATTTTGGGAAGCTTTGAAAGAATGAAAGGGTAATTGAGAAGAGGGATGAGAGGAGGATGAGTGATAATCAGAAAAGTGAAGTGAAGATGTGTGAAAAAAGAAGAAAGAGATGAGTGAAATTGGGAAAAGTAAAAAGAAATAAATAAGGATTGAAAAGTGGGAAATTGGGAAGAAGGAAAATCAGAGAAGTTGAAAAGTGGCGTGTGAAAGGAGTGAAAGAAGAGGGAATTAATGAGTGGAAGAAGAGATAGAAAGAGAAAGAGAGAAAGAGTGTAGAGGAGGAGAAAAAAAAATCAGTAGAGAGAGAGAAAGCAATGAGGTGATGGCTAGAAAGAGAAAGTAGTGATGTGGTTTAAATATATACCCAAAAAATATCTTTGAAATCCAAAAGTGACGGTTGAAGCAAAAATTGTTAAATTATTTAAGTAAATAAAAATATTTTGAATCATTGAAAAGATATCTTTTAAAAAAATGATAAAAAAAATTTAAAGATAACAAAGTGACGGTTTAAGCATAAAAGATACCTTTAAAAAAAATTAAATTCAAAAAAAATTTAAAAGATATTTAATAATTATCCACAAGAATAATTACCAAATATTAATATTCCAATATTATTAATTTTGAGCAGGTATATTTCAAGGCTTTGAAATATAGTTCCCTTAAAATAAAGAGCTCATTATACATACACACCAAATAAAGCAGTAAATAACATACCTTTGCTCCCCCTAGGAAGTTGCATCTTTATTAACATCCCCAATTCAAGCCGTATAAAGTTAAATCTATCTTCACTCAAAGGCTTAGTAAAAATATCAGCAACTTGAAAGTTTGTAGGGATAAAAGAAATAGAGATATCACCTTTTTCAACATGTTCTCGTAAAAAGTGATGTCGAACATCAATGTGCTTAGTGCGTGAATGCTGTACAGGATTTTTAGCAATTGAGATAGCACTAGTATTATCAAACTTTAAAGGAATACCTGAATAGTTTATGCCAAGGTCTTTGAGTTGTTGAGATATCCATAAAATTTGGGAACAACAAGCACCGGTTGCAATGTATTGTGCTTCGGCAGTAGACAAAGCCACAAAATTCTGCTTCTTAGAGTGCCAACTAATAAGTGAAGAACCTAAAAATTGACAGCAACCGGAAGTACTTTTTCTATCCACTTTATATCCTGCAAAGTCAGGATCAGAATATCCAACAAGCTCAAAGTTGCTATTTTTGGGATACCAAAGACTGAAATCTTTGGTTCCATTTAGGTACCTCAAAATTCTTTTAACAGCAGTTAAGTGTGACTCTTTTGGATTTGCTTGAAATCTAGCACACATACATACACTAAACATAATATTAGGGCGACTTGCAGTTAAGTAAAGTAGAGATCCGATCATACCTCTATACTCCTTTTGGTTTACTGACTTACCATTCTCGTCTTTGTCTAAAGACAAGGTTGAACTCATAGGTGTTTTGGCTTCTTTAGAAGCTCACGAGTATATGTGCCTTGATTAATAAACCTTTTCTATCTTGCTTAATTTGTAAGCCAAGGAAAAATGTAAGTTCACCCATAAGACTCATTTGAAATTCTTTGCACATAATATCTGAAAATTCCTTGCAAAGAGAATCGTTAGTAGCACCGAACAAAATATCATCAACATATATTTGAACAATCAATAAGTCATTTGACTTGATTTTAACAAAAAGTGTTTTGTCAACTTGACCTCTTTGAAAACCGTTTTCCAAAAGATATTTTGATAAACGCTCATACCAAGCCCTTGGGGCTTGTTTCAAACCGTATAAAGCTTTATCAAGTTTAAAAACATGATCAGGAAAAGAATCATTTTCGAAATCAGGAGGTTGTTCAACATAAACTTCCTCCTTTAAATAACCATTTAAAAACGCACATTTAACATCCATTTGAAACAATTTAATACGCATAAAAGAAGAAAAAACAAGCAAAATTCTAATAGATTCAATACGAGCAACAGGAGCAAAAGTTTCTTCGTAATCAATACCTTCCTCTTGGTTATAGCCTTGGGCTACTAACCTTGCTTTGTTGCGAAAAATCTTACCATTTTCATCCAACTTATTTCTGAAAACTCATCTTGTTCCAATTACTGACTTGTCCTTTGGCCTTGGAGTAAGATTCCAGATTTGTTTCTTTCAAATTCATTTAACTCACTTTGCATTGCAATAATCCAATCCGGCTCAAGCAAAGCTTCTTTGACATTTTTTGGCTCAACAAGGGAAACAAAAGCATGAAAGGCACAAAGTGATTTGAGGTTTGATCTGGTTTGAACTCCAGCATTTGGGTCAGAAATGATTGTATCAATAGGATGAGATGAAGCATGCTTAAACTTCCTACGCATTAGTAAGGGAGAGGATGTTTGTTCGTGCAGTACAGTTTCAAGGCCTTGAGATGAAGTTTGACTTGTTTCTGGTTCAGATTCAAGGTCTTGAGATGTGGTTTCAAGGCTTTGAGATGGAGAAGCAGGTGTCTGATTTAGTTCGTCTGTAGTTTGCATAGGTTCTTGAATATTTCTTGTAGGATTCCTAGGAATTTCAGAAGAACCATCATCACTATCATCATCTGTACCTGCTTCTTCACATTTATTCAACTTTAAACCTGTAAAACAATCACTCAAAGTACCATTCTCGGTTTCATCAAAAATTACATGAATACTTTCCTCTACTAATTTAGTACGTTTATTATAAACTCTATAAGCTTTTGAGTTAAGAGCATAACCGAGTAAAATTGCTTCATCACTACGTGCATCAAATTTCCCAAGATTATCTTTACCATTATTGTGCACAAAACAAGTGCATCCAAAAGGATAAGAGATATTGGGTTTTCTCCCTTTGAATAATCCATAAGGGGTTTTCTTTAAAATAGGACGAATTAAGCAGCGATTTAAAACATAGTTTGTTGTGTTTACAGCTTCTGCCCAAAACGATTTAGGTAACCCATTTTCTAAAAGCATTGTTCTAGACATATCCTCTAGAGTACGGTTCTTGCGTTCCACAACTCCGTTATGTTGAGGCGTTCTAGGAGCAGAAAAATTATGAGAAATACCATATTTTGCACAAAAGTTTTCAAAATTCTGTTGATCAAATTCTCTACCATGATCACTTCTTACATCAACCACATGTAGGTTTTTCGGTGTTTGAACTTCTTTGCAAATTTTTGAAAATTCCAACAAAGCATCAGATTTTTCTTTTAAAAATGAAACCCAAGTAAATCTTGAAAAATCATCAATAACAACAAGAATGTATCTATTACCTTTGGGAGATTTGACACGCATAGGACCACATAAATCTATGTGTAGAAGCTCAAGAGGTTTAGAAGTACTTACAACCTTTTTTGGTTTGAATGATGATCTCGTTTGTTTACCTCTAGCACAAGCTTTGCATAACTCTTTATGCTTGAAATTTAGATCAGGCAACCCACGTACCAAATTCTGTGCTGAAAGCTTTTTCAAAGTATGCATGTTAATATGACCGAGTCTTCTGTGCCAAAGCCTTGAATCCTCAGTCAAGGCCTTGAGACACTTCAGACTGGGATTTTCAACAAAATTGGAATTAAAAGCATAAACATCATTACTTCTAGGAGCAGTTAAAATAATCTTACCATCCTTACTTCTTACTTCACATTTCTCATTATTAAAAGTTACCTCGTTACCTTTGTCGCATAGTTGAGAAATGCTTAGGAGGTTGTATTTTAGGCATCAACTAGATATACGTCATCAATTGAATTCGATGTATCATCTCCAATCTTACCAATGCCGACGATGTTGCATTTCTTTTTGTCTCCAAGAGTAATGGTTCCACATAAATTGTTTTCAATTTTCGAGAATAAGGCAGGATTCCCACTCATGTGGCGAGAACATCCATTGTCTAAGATCCACCTATAGTCTTTCTTTTTCAAGTTATCCTGAAAAATAACAAATCATCAAACCTTTCTAGACCAAACAACAAATTTTGAGTTATAGTCAGGATGGACCATGTTAGGTGGTCTAGTACCCTTAACAACCCAAATTTGCTTGATTTGGCCTCGAGTAAAATAGGGAAAAGTATTCTTGATAATATGAGGATCTTTTCTTCTAAATGGACAGGTAAGCTTGGTATGACCTTTTTTACAACAGTAAAAACAAGTTGGACCATTTATACTTCCTTTAGCTTTTACAAAAACAGTAGGTTTCTTTTTATTTAAATGTTGATTAAAACCAAGACCAGTTTTATCTCTAGTTGATTGAGTTTTATCCAACATTTTTTCAAAATCAATTTCTGAATTGGTGAATTTATTTAATATAACATGCTGATTTGAACACCTTTCAGAAAGTTTGTTTTTCTCTTTTTCAAGAGTGTCGTTTTGAAAATTTAAAGACGTAAGTTTTCTTTTTAAGGTATTGTTTTCCATTTTCAAGGTCTTGATCTGATTCTCAAAGGAAATTTCAGATTCTTTGACCTTGGTTTCAAAAGCTAAATGAGTTTCTTTGAAATCTGAAAACTCTTTAATTAAACTCTCAGTAATATCTATTTGCTTACTGAGTTTTTCTTTTAAAATTTTTGACTCTTGTACCAAGCTTTCCTCATTTACAATCATATTATACAAGAAATCAGAATGAACATTAGAAGGACTGGATATTAAATTATTTACAATTCCTTAAGATGTTCTTCTTTTGAGGTATCATCTTCTGCCATTAAGAAAAGGTTGTTCTGGTCTTCTTCGTCTGAGTCACTTGAATCTGACTCACTCCAAGAGGCCATCATCGCCTTCTTCTTGCTGTCCTTTTTGAAAGATTTTGGTTTCTTTCTCAAAGGACAATCTTTTATGAGATGACTTCCATCACCACATTCGTAGCATTTGGGATTATTGAATGATCTTCCTTTGCTTTTCTCTTGCTGATTGTTGAATCGTCCACTGTTCCTTCCTTTGGCAAACTTCTTCTTCATCTGGAGGATTTTGGTAAGGCTTCTTGAAAGGAGGGCAAATGGATCTTCATCATCTTCTTCATCATCGGAATCATCACTTTCTTCCGTTGATTCTTCTACCTTCTTGGATTTGAGAGCTAGCCCCTTAGTGGATGAGGCAGGCTCTTCATCGTCTTCATTCAGTGACATCTCATGGGTAATGAGTTTCCCATGGAGGTCATCAAGTGGCAAGGTCCTTAGATCTTGCGCTTCTTCTATGGCAGTGACTTTGGGTACCTACTTTGTTTTTGGGAGACACCTAAGAATTTTTCTAACTTTCTCCTCATTTGAAAAATACTTTCCAAGAGAGTCAAGGTTATTTATGATTTGGGTAAACCTTGTAAACATCTCTTTTATAGTCTCATTAGGCAGCATTTTAAAGAGTTCATATTGTCGAAGGAAAATATTGATTTTAGTTTCCTTGACTTGACTGGTTCCTTCATATGTGACAACGAGTTTGTCCCATATCTCCTTGGCACTTTTGCAAGAGGACACCCTGTTAAACTCATTAGCATCGAGTCCACAGTACATCAAGTTCATGGCACGGTAATTTTTGGCTACACTTTCAAGGTCCGTTTGATTGAACTCGCTTTCATCCTTTGGCACTGTTGCACCAGAGGAATTTGTTTTTGTGGGCACCTTCGGTCCTTTCTTAACGATCTCCCACAGCTCCATGTCTTGATCTATGATGAACATTTGCATGAGAGATCTCCAATGGGCAAAGTTATTGCCACAAAAGAGAGGGGCACGATTTGCGGAACGTCCTTGAGCAAAGCCTCCATCACCAATTGTATTCATCTTCACGGACTGTTAAATCCTTGCGTGAAACCTGAAACGCTCTGATACCAAACGAAGGATCACAATGGTAATGGAATAAACACAAGTAATACTCTAGAAGGGGGGGGGTTGAATAGAGTATGAACGTTTTTCGTGAAAACTACAGAATTTCAAGGCCTTGAGATCAGTTTCAAAGGCGGAATTACTGATTCAAGTTTTATATCTCAAGGTCTTAAAATACGTTTCAAAAGACTATAAAACGACCTTGACTATGAGGCAGTAAGTATTAGATACGAGAACAAATTTTCAAAATGTAAAGCAATAACAAATGACAGAAAATTAAATAGAGACAAGAAATTGTTATGAAGTTCGGCAAATGTGCCTACGTCTCCGCCTATGGGTTGTCCAACCCGTAGGATTTAATCCTTCTTTTATTTCTTCCTTTAGAGCACCAAAGTCCTTAGAAGATCTCACTATCTTCCTTTACGTAGCACTTCCTCACTACACTTTACTCACTCAATTCCTAGAAATAAAAGACTAACACTCAATCACAACTTCGAGTATTATAGACTTTACTCCGAAGTGTTACACTCAAGATTTTTTCAATAATTTGCACAAGTGAACACTCAAATATTTTTCTCTCAAGGATGATAAGTATGTAATCTATGAGAAAATTATAGCTCTTTAAAATTATCTTCTTTCTCTTGATTTTCCAATTGAAAGCTCATATCTCATTTTGCATATGTCTTTAACCCTTTTATAGAAAAGTAGAACAAAATAACCGTTCTTGTTTCTTGAATAACGTTCAACTCTTTTGAGTTATTCTTCAGGAAAACTTCAAACGGTGTTTTTCAATTTTCAAAACTTCAGCAAATATTATTGTTCCTCAAAATATGCAATCTGTCCAACAAACTCAAAATAATCTAAAATGCACAGTTAGAAGTAAAAGAAGATGAGATCAAAAATAAATTATCCTAATAACAATAGATAAATACAATTAATTTATTCTAACCAACTTTGAATAAAAGATTAATACAAAAATTTGAATTACAAAAATTATCATTCAAAATTACCTGTTTATTCGGTAAACACAATTTCATCAAAGTAGTTGATAGAAATTAAGTAACCAATTTTAAGATAGAATTATATGAAATATGTTATGAAAAAGTCTTTGACTAAAATTCATCACATACACGTTATTCAGCAAAAAAGAATGCATACAATACTTGCCACAAAACTCATTCAACACTTGCACAAAAACTTCAACACATGTCCAATTTGCATGAGAAAACTTTGGAGAGCACATGCATTATACTATAGAAATAAAGTCAGTGGATTTGTATAGCATATCAATGCACAACCCATATATAGCTTAGCCCAATATTTAATCAAATAAGAATAACAAGGTTAGCCCAATAAAATAATGAAATGTAGTATTGGACTTAATCAAGTAAACAAAATAAATTGGGCCTCATACTTAAACTTCCTGTTTGACTTCCATCATACATATTTATCAAACTCATCAAGGTGGAGTTATCAAATAGTTTTCAATTAATTTTCTCCTTTTCTTCCTATAACTCATTTCTTAGATAAAGATCCTACTACCTATCCAAATAATTCTTATCTATCCTCCAAATTTTAGGACAAAATCTATTACTAATTGCTTAGAAAATTATAGGATAGTATGCATGTGAACAATAGAGCTACATATTACTTTATGCGATTGACCATAATTTTTTTTCTAAATCAGCCATAAAGTATTTATTGGAAGAACTGCAGAAGCAATAGGGGTTTAATTAAAAAATAAAAGTAAAATTATAGTTGATTGGTTTTTTGTTTTTTGATTTTTGTTTTTGTTAATAATATTAGTCAAATTATAAATAATTTACTACCTCCGGTAATTATTATGTGCAACTTTGGAATATTTTATATTTCACAAAAAATACCCCAAAGTTGCACATAATTATAACTGAAGGTAGTATTTTGTCTTTCAAATTGTATTGTATTACGGAGTATGAGTTGTTTTTAGTTTGGAAAGTGTTTTGTGCGTGTACTCATGAGAATTAAAAAAATGCACCATGTACCCCTATATACGGCATTATTGTATGATCATATAATTTGGACCGATTTTTATAAATGGTACTCCCTCAGTCACATATTTACATGTCTGTTTCTAATTTTTTATACTCATATAAATTGAAAAAATAGGTTTGTAGGGTGACAGGGGTAGTAATATGTTCTAAGAGAAAATAGAAAATAAATGTAGTTGCTTCTTCTTTGATTAACGTGGTTGCCCGGCTTGCCCTACCTCAAAATAATAGGAGAGAAATTAGGGTGAGAATAAATCATCAGTCTTATTTTATATAATTATATTTGAGGGTACACATAAGAGGATTAGGGTTTCCAATACAATCTAGAATATTTTATAATATTACTAATCGGCATAATGAACATTCACACAATATTACATATCAAAAATTATAATTATATGTAATTATTCTCTATTGTAATCTTTTATTATACTGAAATTATCTTATTGCTTAATTTGATAGATATTGAATGAACATTACTTTGTTTATTTACCTAGCTAGTTAGATTGGTAAGTAGCTATAAATTGTTGACTAATTAACTTAGTTCATTTTTTTATGAAATTACATGGTTACTTATGTGGCATTATGAGATAAGATTATTTGGGGTTCATGAATACCACATTAAAATAATAAATAGATTGATTTATTTTCTCATTTTATTTATTACAATATTAAAGCGATGAAAATGATTTTTTTTTAAAAAAACCTAAATTATAATTAGGTCTTATTCTTTGATTGAAGTCATTTATATAATTTGATTAATTAAGCAAGTTGGTGACAATTAAACATACAAGTACAAAATAATGTAAAAAACATATAACAAACATACACTAATGTTTTACGACACCAATTGTTTTGATAGCATGTTTTTTACACAAAATTCAAGTCAAACTCAATGTATAACATGTATCTAGTCTTAATAAGCAGTAAATAATTTTGGCATATCAAGAGTAGTTTTTGGTACACCCTTTAATTTGTGTTAACACAATTTTTATGCTCTTTTCACTTGGAGGTGTGCCAATATCAATTAAGGATGTATCAAAATAAGATTGGCGTGAGGCAAAGAGCATTTCAACGAGTTATATCGAAAGCAATAAAGCAATTCAATATGATAAAACATGCTGTAAACACACAAAATATGCACTGCAAACATGCTGTCAACACGCATAACACACTGTAAACATGCTGTAACTACGCATAACGCACACTGTAAACATGCTGTAACTACACATAACATATACTTGCATAAACCTACTGCATATGTTATCATTCTTGCATAAACCTTTCTGTAATCACAAGCAACATGCTAAAAATATGCTCCAGGCACATCATATCACGCATAAATAAGAGGCATATACATCATACGCATAATTAATAGGTATTCGCATATTAAACTAAATAAACAGCATGCTGTAAATCAATGAAAACCCTAGCATGTGTTGGAATATTTAGAGTGTTGATGGTTGCGCGTTCGCGAGCCATGAGCAGCGCCCGCGCTAGGTATGCGCGGCCGCGCTGAGGTCGCGCCTAAAGCGCGGACCTCACTAGAATTTGGATATTTGGAAGGCTGTAGTTTGCGCGGCCGCGCGTCTGGTGGCGCGCCCGCGCCTGTGGTCGCGCCTAAACCGCGTACCACTCCGCCTTCCTTGTTGAATTTCGCAAGTTCAGGAGAGGCGCGCCCGCTCCACTTCGAGGGACACCCGCGCCCCCTGGTGGAGCGCCCGCGCCAGTCGGTTTTCGCGAAATTCTGTCGGTTTAAGTCTTTCTTAAAAGGCTTGATTTCATATTGGGATATAGACAGAAAAATTAGTGGTTCTCTCCATAAGTATTTTCTACAATTTTCTCTCAAAAACCTTGTAAACTTTTGTGAGAAAAATCTTACAATCATTCCAAATTTGTGAATCTATTCATCTTTGTTTCGATTCTTTGTGCTAAGAACGAAAAGGGCTGTCAATTGTATCTCAAAGGAAATTTCCGGAATAACCCATGCACCGTGTGGGGGAAATTAATTCCTTTAGGAAAGTATTCATACGCCTTTGACAGTGTATCAAGGTCATAGTCTCAAGGGGCATTACGATTCTCATGTTCATGTGTGGTTCTTCGGCTTGGAGTTTAGGCAACTGTAATTAACCTTCTCATTAGTGTTTTCTTTAGAAATTTCTGTAATTTCTTAGATTATAATACTTGATTGGAACACCATAGTTGTGTTTGTTAATTACATTACATTGTAATTGTATTTATAATTTTAGGTTTTGTCCCACACGATTTTAAAGTTTTTGCTTGATTGCATTTATTGTAAAACCTAACAGCATGATTGATAGGCCGTCGTCGAGCCTACCAAGATAATAATTCCTATCTTGGTCTCACTAACAATAGTAAGGGTAAGAAAGGGTCGAACCCAAGAGAGGCGTTGAATCAACCACCGAGTACTACCGTTTAAATAAGCTAAACGAATTCTAAATTGGGTTGGTTTTTAGTGACTTCTTCTAACACAATTCAACTAAGCTAAGAGGAGGTTAACAATATTAAGAGGAATCTAGGGCTTGGGTTATACCACTCAACTTCATCACAAATCACAATTAGCATGCAACAATCAAGGTAAATTAATGGGATAAATTAGGGGAAGTCATCTAAAGCACCCAACTACTCTCTCAAGCTAGAGGGATTACTTGAATCATGAATACGACCTACTCTCGTGGTTACATAGCATAAAACAAGTGTTAAAGCATAATCACGATGACATAAACATTCCCTTGACCGGTAATCCCTATTCTCATGGCATTTCGGGTCAATCAAGCATAAGGGAGCTAACTCAAGTTCATCTCTCGATCCTTCGTTGAGAAAGCTTGGATAAATAGTTCTAGCAATGGCCATATACAAGAACTAAGCAATTAAACCACTTAAGCTCAACTAATTAACATCCCACAACAACCAAATTAGCACATACAACAAGTAATTAGTGACTACATTGAGGTTTTGCCCAAACCCTAGAATTTAGACTACTCACAATCCATGGGGGTTAAAGCAATTAAAGATTTCAAGCAATTCATGAACAAATTCAAACTAAGGATTAAGCTAATTAACAATCCAAAACATGCAAGAACTAGCAAATAATTAACAACAAAGTAAAGAGAAGTAGAAAAGATGAGTAAGAAATGGTTACTATGAAGCTTCAAGGTGAGCAACAATGGTGGATTTTGTCTTCTACAATGATTGAATTTGAATAATTCCAAGCTAATAATTGAGAACTAACTAATGATTTGAGAATTTAATGTTCTAAGACTACAAACTAAGAGAAAAACTCTGAAAAACTGCCTCCCCCCACAAATGAGCTCTAAAGGGGTATTTATATGACCCCCAAATAAAAAGGACGGAGAAAACAAGGAAGGAGTTCGACTGCAGGTCTGCACGGACGTGCCAGATTTGGCACGGCCGTGCAAGGCTAAGCACGGCCGTGCCAAGTTTGGCACGAACGTGCAGAGGGGGCAGAATTGAGGCAGAACGTACTGCTAAGAATCGAGCAGTTCCGCACGGACGTGCAGATATTGGCACGGACGTGCAGCTACATCTGCACGGACGTGCTTAATTTGGCACGTCCATGCAGGCCTTGGCAGAATGTTCTGAGTTTCTGGAGCACTTCTGCACGGACGTGCAAAGTCTGGCACGGTCGTGCACCCTCTTCTGCACGGTCGTGCCAGATTTGGCACGGACGTGCAGGCCTTGGCAGCTTGCTGAAGCTTTCTGGAACCTCCTGCACGGACGTGCAAGGTCTGGCACAGCCGTGCAGGGTCTTCTAAACCCCTTTTTTTCATCTTTTCTTCTATAATGCTCCTTTCCTTGGCTTCTTTCATCCATCTTCTTGCTTCTAACCTCGGCTTTGTATCCATGGGCTCCATTTGGTCGTTCTTTTGAACCTAGAATCTCAACAAAAACACCAACAACCCGTGAAGCATAGGATACACAAAAATTGCATAATAATAGAGTAAAAAATGAACCAAAACGCAATTTATATCAAGTAAACTAGGTTCAAAACACCCTAAAATCGTATCAAATAGCAAGTTATCAAATCCCCCCAAGCTAAGCTTTTGCTCGTCCTCGAGCAAAACAAAAATGTCAAACCAAAGGAGGAAAACAAATTGCTAATCATCAATCCAAGGAGAGGCAACAAAGGGGAAGCATACATAAACAAATCCGCATGGTGACAACCATCATCACTTTTAGCACAAGTGAGAAGCAATTTAAACCTCTATGTCGCCTTAGAGGACGAGTTTTTATCTCGTGAGGGTTTCCAATGAGTTTGCCCCACAACTCACGCAGACCACAACAAAACTATCAAACTACACAAGTTCTGATGTTATTATCACCCAAGTCAACTCATCGAGATATAAATCGCAAGCAAGACAAATGAGCGACTTTCAAGAATTACCAATCATACAAATGTGCACATGAGTTGGGGGTAAAGAGGAGGACTAAGCAAGATTGCACTAGGATACTTCTTTAGACCTTTTACTAGTTCATTAGAGCACACCTAGATATTCCAAAGTTGTAATGAGCCCTCTTTCGGTTATAAAATCTCAAAATGCTAGTCCACCTCCCAAAATGCACACCCAAGGCCCCTTAATTACACTCTAACTCGGGAATTTCACAAGAAACAATAAGCAACAAATTCGACAATGTGTGGGAGGCATCCACAAGTTGACCTCTAAAGAAAAGAAAATCAAAATTTTGAGAATTTTTGGGGGAGTTTTTTTTTTGTTCTCCCTTCTTTTCTATTTATTTTTTTTATTTTTTTTTCTCATTTTTTTTTACATTATTGCCCTCGCCTCTTTTAACTGTGAGCGGCTCTTTCTTTATTCGAAACGTGTGGCTTATTATGCCACTTATTACACATAATACAAGTATAACCAATTCCCTAATAGAGTTTCATTTCGGGGAGGAAAGGAGGCACATTAAGGGCACAAGGGACCGCAATTCAATTCAAACATAACCTACTTGAGCGAATTAGACAATATCCTATACTGGGTGTGCAATTGAGCATTCATTGACTTTCATTTCATATACACTAATGCAATCAAGATTAATAGACCTCTAAATGACCCCATCTCTTGCATACACCCTTCTAAGAGAACTAGTACTCATCGCTCAAGAGTCAAGCAAGAAAAACATATAAGCATTGTCATTTGAGTCTCAACCTTGGGAATTTTTTTTCATTTTTCAATTTTTTCATCATTTTTTTTTGAAGAGAAAGCGAAAATATTCACATTACTAACTAGAGAGGGAACACTAATATTCACATGACAAGAGGTTTGGATTTCAAGGAAGCTAAATTGGATTAAGGGCCTTGGATATTAGGGAAATGAAACAACCAAAACAAACGCAACCAAACAAACCAACATGTCAAGAAGGCATGCAAATGACTCCCCCCAAGTTATCATAAACATTGTCCTCAATGTTAAGCAATAAAAGCTCATAAAAAAAAAAGGAGAAAGAAGACTAACTCAAGGATCGGGTCTTCTTCGACGCTTGAACCTCCTTGGTACCTTTGTTCCTGTTGGTTGTTGTTGGAAGACATGCACTTTGTGCTGTTTTTTTTTTTTCTTTTGTTTTTTTCTTTTTTTTTTCTTTTCTTCTTTTTTTTTTTAAGTTAATCCACTACAAAAGTATTCGGGTTGCCTCCCGGAAGCGCTTCTTTAACGTCACTAGCTTGACGACATTGCGCTATCCAAAATTAGGGAGGGTCAAGGCACACCTTTTTGACCCATCTCATTGTTCCCACACACTTGCCATTTTCCTTAGGCAAAATAATCACATTGCTATCATCACTAGAAATGCAACCAAACATCTTGCCTATCAACTTGATCTTGTTTTTCTTTTTCTTCTTGGCCCTCTCTTGCTTTTTCACCTCCGGAGCATGAGTCGATTCATCTTGTGACTCCTCCATGTCTTCTTTCAAAATATTAACCAAAACATCAACCCGATGAACTTGTTTAACCATGGGGTCATTCAACGTTTCCGGAAATGAGAAAGAGATTCTTTCATGCCCAACATGTAAGGTAAGCCGCCCTTGTTTCATGTCAATATTAACACCCGCGGTTTTCAAAAAGGGCCTACCCAATATGAGAGGAATTTTGAAATCCTCATCCATCTCCATGATTACAAAATCACAAGGCACAAGAACCTTCCCCACTTGAATTGGGATATCCTTCAAGACTCCCAATGGGACTTTAACCGAGCGGTCGGCTAGTTGGATTGACATTTTGGTGGGGCTAATCTCCCCAAGATTTAATCTTTTTGCCATAGAGAGAGGCATAAGGCTAACACTAGCCCCAAGATCACACAAAGCATTTGTTGATTCAAGATCTCCAACCTTAACTGGTATAGCAAAACTACCGGGGTCACCAAACTTCTCGGGAAGCTCATTTTGAGGAATAGCACTTATCTCCGTTGGAAGAGAGATAGAATCACTCTCCTCAAGCCTACTCTTGTTAGAAAGAATATTTTTCAAAAAACTTTGCATATGTAGGCATTTGAGACAAAGCATGGAGAAGTGGAATGTTTGATTGAAGTCCTTCCATTTCATCAAGGAACTTAGAAAGTTTCTCATTTAGCTTCTTCTCTATCATTCTATGAGGGAATGGAATATGAGGCTCATATGCTCTCAATGGAGCTTGACTCTTCACATCTCCCTCATCTCTCTTTGAGGCACCCTCATCACTCATTTTTGACCTTCCTCTCGCCTCCTCACTCACTTCATTTTCAAACTCACTTTCATCTACCCAACTATCTCCCTCATCTCCCTTTTTGGCAACATTTTCTCTCATAATTGGAGTTTCATACCCCCCTTCCATAATCAAGGTGATTGATTTTGCTTGCTCTTTTGGATTCATTACCGTTGTGCTTGGAAATTGACCACCGGGGTTAGAGGTGCACCCAACTTGTTGTGCAATTTGAGATAATTGACTTTCAATCATCTTATTGTGTGCTTGGAGTTGTTGAATTGAGCTACTAACTTCCCCATTGATCTTGATTTGTTGGGTCATGAAGGTTTCCAAAACGGATTCAATGTTGGATTTTGGAGGAGGAGGGGCTTGATTGTATTGGGGTCTTTGTTGGACATTGTCTCTTTGATTGGGGTGGCGATAGGGAGCTTGTTGTTGTGGAGGGGGTTGATTGTAAGGAGGAGCTTGGTTGTAATTGTTTTGAGGAGGGGGAGCTTGATTGGGTTGTTTCCACCCAAAATTTGGATGTTGTTTCCAACCTTGGTTAAAAGTTTGGGAGTAAGGATCATTCCTACCAAGTGAAGCCACATGCTCCGTTGTAGTGTTGCAATAGGATGCCAAGTGGTCATTTCCTCCACAAGTCTCACAAGACATGACTTGTGGGGAGGAGCTACCGGGCACATTGTTCACTTGATCTAGCTTTCGAGCTAACATATCAACCTTTGAAGCAATAAGATCTATTGCTTCAAGATCATGCTTACCGCCCTTCTTGGGTTGACCTTGCCTTTTATCACCTCCATAAGCATAATGCTTATTCCTCAATCATTTTGTAGGCCTCGTCAACCGATAGCTTTTTAAGGCTACCTCCGGCTCCCGAATCAAGGTTGGCCCTTGAGGTAGGAGTAAGACCATCATAGAAGCTTTGCACTATGATCCATGAGGTGAAACCGTGGTGAGGGCATGCTCTAGTATAATCTTTGAACCGCTCCCATGCTTCACTCAAAGTTTCATCAACCTCTTGGTTGAAGTTTGTGATCTTCCGTCTTAATTCAGCGGTTTTCTCGGGAGGGCAATACTTCCCAAGAAAAGCTCTAGTCACCTCATCCCAAGTACTCAACGATCCCTCTTCAACCATTCTCAACCAATGCTTTGCTTTGTCTCGAAGGGAGAATTGAAACATGTGCATCCGAATAAACTCTTCCGAAATGTTGTTTTGCTTGATAGTTGTACACAATTCAAGAAAGTTGTCCAAATGAGCAAAAGGACACTCATAAGGACTACCTCCGAATTGATCGCTTTGAATCATACGGATGAGTTGAGGTGAAAGTTCAAAGTTGTTTGCATTTGTGGTGGGAAGACGTATGCCACTCCGAAGTTGGAATGCGTTGGGGTGGTCATAGTCTCTTAACAATGGTTGAGGAGGATTCTCTCCCATGTTATCTTTTTCGTTAGTTCCAAAAACCTCTTCCGGATCGGAATCCGAATATACAATGGAAAACTCGGGTGTGCCTTGCAAGAGTCTCCTCACGTTTCTCAAAGTCCTATTTAGCTCTGGATCAACGGGAATAAGCGGTGATTGCTTACTCTTTCGTGTCATGCAAAGTCAAACAAAGCTAAGAAAAACGTTAGCAATGACTATCGCAAGTTAAACACACATAAACAAAAATTAAGGTAAGAAAACTACTATACATATACACACATCTAGTCTCATTCAACAATAATACATTCAATGTGACTTTGCCTCCCCGGCAACGGCGCCAAAACTTGATAGGCCGTCGTCGAGCCTACCAAAGATAATAATTCCTATCTTGGTCTCACTAACAATAGTAAGGGTAAGAAAGGGTCGAACCCAAGAGAGGCGTTGAATCAACCACCGAGTACTACCGTTTAAATAAGCTAAACGAATTCTAAATTGGGTTGGTTTTTAGTGACTTCTTCTAACACAATTCAACTAAGCTAAGAGGAGGTTAACAATATTAAGAGGAATCTAGGGCTTGGGTTATACCACTCAACTTCATCACAAATCACAATTAGCATGCAACAATCAAGGTAAATTAATGGGATAAATTAGGGGAAGTCATCTAAAGCACCCAACTACTCTCTCAAGCTAGAGGGATTACTTGAATCATGAATACGACCTACTCTCGTGGTTACATAGCATAAAACAAGTGTTAAAGCATAATCACGATGACATAAACATTCCCTTGACCGGTAATCCCTATTCTCATGGCATTTCGGGTCAATCAAGCATAAGGGAGCTAACTCAAGTTCATCTCTCGATCCTTCGTTGAGAAAGCTTGGATAAATAGTTCTAGCAATGGCCATATACAAGAACTAAGCAATTAAACCACTTAAGCTCAACTAATTAACATCCCACAACAACCAAATTAGCACATACAACAAGTAATTAGTGACTACATTGAGGGTTTTGCCCAAACCCTAGAATTTAGACTACTCACAATCCATGGGGGTTAAAGCAATTAAAGATTTCAAGCAATTCATGAACAAATTCAAACTAAGGATTAAGCTAATTAACAATCCAAAACATGCAAGAACTAGCAAATAATTAACAACAAAGTAAAGAGAAGTAGAAAAGATGAGTAAGAAATGGTTACTATGAAGCTTCAAGGTGAGCAACAATGGTGGATTTTGTCTTCTACAATGATTGAATTTGAATAATTCCAAGCTAATAATTGAGAACTAACTAATGATTTGAGAATTTAATGTTCTAAGACTACAAACTAAGAGAAAAACTCTGAAAAACTGCCTCCCCCCACAAATGAGCTCTAAAGGGGTATTTATATGACCCCCAAATAAAAAGGACGGAGAAAACAAGGAAGGAGTTCGACTGCAGGTCTGCACGGACGTGCCAGATTTGGCACGGCCGTGCAAGGCTAAGCACGGCCGTGCCAAGTTTGGCACGAACGTGCAGAGGGGGCAGAATTGAGGCAGAACGTACTGCTAAGAATCGAGCAGTTCCGCACGGACGTGCAGATATTGGCACGGACGTGCAGCTACATCTGCACGGACGTGCTTAATTTGGCACGTCCATGCAGGCCTTGGCAGAATGTTCTGAGTTTCTGGAGCACTTCTGCACGGACGTGCAAAGTCTGGCACGGTCGTGCACCCTCTTCTGCACGGTCGTGCCAGATTTGGCACGGACGTGCAGGCCTTGGCAGCTTGCTGAAGCTTTCTGGAACCTCCTGCACGGACGTGCAAGGTCTGGCACAGCCGTGCAGGGTCTTCTAAACCCCTTTTTTTCATCTTTTCTTCTATAATGCTCCTTTCCTTGGCTTCTTTCATCCATCTTCTTGCTTCTAACCTCGGCTTTGTATCCATGGGCTCCATTTGGTCGTTCTTTTGAACCTAGAATCTCAACAAAAACACCAACAACCCGTGAAGCATAGGATACACAAAAATTGCATAATAATAGAGTAAAAATGAACCAAAACGCAATTTATATCAAGTAAACTAGGTTCAAAACACCCTAAAATCGTATCAAATAGCAAGTTATCAATGATACTACAAATCAACGCATAAAGCCTAGCATGCTCCTATCAATCATAGATCAAAGAGAGGGATGAAAAAGGCACCTTGAATGCACTGCTTTATGGCTAAAAAAAACACACCGCAAAGAAACCGTTAGTAATGACAAGAGAAGAATAAATAATATTTAAATTATTCTAATTATTTAAATAAAAGATTTAAGTTTCGAGACCCTCAGGCTAAACCTTTCTCGTCTCAGTCTAAGTGCCCGTGACAATGGATTTTGATTGCAAAGTGTGCACCAAGCAGGCGCTATGATGAAGGAAGGATTAGCAGCGGTTGTTTGCTGAAAGGATCGCTGCCAATTGCTCTAAGCAGCAACGACAGTCTGCTGTAAAAAGGGAATAGGCAGCGGTTTCTAAGAAACACGCTGCGAATGGTGCTGTTTGAGTGCTAGAAATGTGCGGCAGTGTGAGGAAATAAACGAATGTATTTGTGGTGTGGCTAAGGGTGTTTTTGGCGTGGCTAAAGAGCTTATCTAAGGCCTATTTTGGTGCGTGAGGTGAGGGATTCCTAAGGGAATTCGAAGACTACAGAAGAAGAGAGGAATGAGAGAGTTCGTCAATACAAACTCTAGAGTATTTTGGGTATTCGTTGTGTGTTGAGTGAGGGGAAATTGATGGGTATTTATAGGGGAAAATGGCATGGAAATGATAGAGCTAAATAAATGAAGTAGCCAATGAAAATGCTCGGTTGAAATGATCAATGGCTGTAAAATGAGCACTGTAAATCTAACGATCCGTAATTATTGATTTTAATAATTATTAAGAATATATAATTATAAAAATACATTAAAACCATTTAAAATAATTCGGAATATAAATAAATAAGTGACTGGCAATAATTAAATAAGTTCAATGGTCTGTGATCAATTTAGATTAAATCCAACGGTTTAAACAGTTTACAAAGGATAAATTCTGTGAAATTATTTTCTTTAAAAATAATAAAAGAATTTTAATTAATTTGAGCCTCAAAATATTAATACTCGGCCATCAATTATCATTCATGGCTAACCTAAATCCAAGGGTTGTGATCGAGTCTTGAAATATTTTAATAAATCCGACGATCAAAATTTACAAAAAAAATAATAATTAGGAATTATTATTTTTAATAAAATAAAGCAAAGAAATAATTATCTTTTTAATTCTCATGTCAACCGGCCACATGAGATTATTTTTGGCCAAAGAAAATAAAATTTGTTAAATGATCAAAATTCCAAAATTCATAGAAAGATAAATATTAGGAATATTTTTCTTTAATTAAAAGAATTATTTATTTAATGAATCTTGGAATAAATTTGAACAATCCAACCATATCACATGGCCATCATTATTTTCGGCCAAAGAAAAATAAAATTGATAAAACATTTTAAGATTTGTAGAACT
This sequence comes from Chenopodium quinoa, assembly GCF_001683475.1. NCBI lineage: Eukaryota > Viridiplantae > Streptophyta > Magnoliopsida > Caryophyllales > Amaranthaceae > Chenopodium > Chenopodium quinoa. The sequence continues at coordinate 1,609,850 of NW_018745569.1, forward strand.
TGCGGTTTGGATAAAATCTGTAATCCATATTAATTTCAAGATTATTTTCAAGAAAATAATACAAACTAAATCCTTAAAATGGAATACCTTGGAGATCACTCAAAATAAGTGCCCAATTAGGTTTAAGAAACCTAATGGCCGAACTTATTTAGGGCTCGTAATTAGTTTAACCCGTAATGGGCTTTTTCAGCATTTTGGACCGCTTTTAGTATTTTGGCCATAACTCTGTCCATACAACTCGGAATTGAGATTATAAGATACCGTTGGAAAGCTCTTTCCAAGACCAATCTAATGGAGCAAGAATCAGACCAAAATAAGAAATTAAATTTTTGGGCTACTCCATTCTTTAGAACGTTGCAACAAATCAGGCTTTGAATTAGGGTTTAGTGATTAAGTAAGGCCACAAAAATGGTTTGGGCTACTAACTAGGCACGAAAACATGATTATTTGGACCATTTGAAAGGCACGAAATACTAGAATTTAGGACTTAAAGTCACGAAATTAATTGGGCTAGGTTTAGGGAAATTGTACACACTGTAAATCAAAACCACACTGTCAATATAACGAGTAGGTAACCTTCATCATCGAGTCTCGTTTTGGGGAGACACCGAATTAGGTGTCTACACTTACGTGTTTTGTATGTGCCATAAATTCTTGCTGGTCAATGGTTTAGGGAAGAAGGGGAGATCATGTGTGCAATCGATTGTGGAGCAAATTGAATCAGGGAGAAATCCCATGCCTGTAATTTTGGGCGAGACTTTATTGAACTTAGATGTTTTGAAGGAGAATCCCAGTGCTCCTTTACAGGGGGCGCCGTTATTGTTACAGGTATGAAAAAATAGCATTCTAATTTCAGAAATTTAGAATTTTTAAGTTTCATAAAATAACAATGTTCTTTCTTTGTTGTACAGATATGGCTCATGGAACGATTAGGCCTAATAGAACCCCCTGATGACTGCAAGAAATATACGCCTAATAGCCTGACACGAAGAAAACGCAGGTTTTCTATGCTTATTGGTGTTGATGAATGGCGTCGTTTCTTCGAAGGCCGAAATTATACCATTCGTTGGGAAGTTCCCTGGTGGAAGATTGATACAATGGTTGGAGTAAACCGTACTCCCTATTGCCGTCTTCCTTCCTTGTCACTGTTAACTTTTTATTTTCCATCACGAATAATGAGACAGTATGGGATGGAGCAAGTCATCCCGGAAAGCAGAGAGATGCCTGCGCAATTCCCCTTATGTGCTGGGCGCTTTGAAATATATTGGGTTGATAGACCTACTTGGACTGTTTCTCCTAGAAAATGGCTTAACGCTTCTCCAAGACCGAAAAAGACCAAATCAAACGCAGTGGTGCCTGTGAAGAAACGCCTAGGAGAAAGAAAAGCCCCTCCCAAGGACCGTTTGAGTTTAAAACCTGTTGAATTTAAGCCTGTGATCATGAAAAAGAAAAAGAGAGACGCAGGAAAGTGGCGGTGAAGGGCAAGGGGAAAGAGAAGGTTGGCGTGAAGGAGAAGAAAGTTTACGTTGTGAAAAATCAAGAGAAGGTAGAAGAAAATAAACTTCCTATCGTGACTGTTACTTCGTCTAAGGGCTCTATGCTGGTGAAAGAAGGCGTAGAGGAAGAAAGCGATGGGGAAGACAAACATTGGCAGAGGATCGCAAAGGAGAAAGAGGAATAGGATAGATCAATTTATTACTTTGCTTTTAGTTCACTGTTAGTTCGTTTTTCTTTATTACCTTGAATAATGTAATTTTTTATTTTAATAAATAAAATTTCGTTTGCTTTATTACATATATTCAAAGAAATATTTCTGAGTTTGGAAGTCAGAACAATGGAAGAAAACAAATTTGCAATAATTTGATGTAAAAGAAAAATCACGCCCATAAGCTTGTAACTTATTTGCGCAATATGCCTGATGAACATGCAATCACGCAAGCTTATCATTTCCTTTATTTTTATGCAAAGCTTGATGATTGTGCAAAGCTTGATATTTGTGTGATTGCTGTTATTCGCAAGGCCTGTAAACTTGTGACGATTGATGTTGCGCAAATAAGCTATAGAAACATGCAAACCCATAAGGCTTGTGATATTGTGTGAAATTTGATGTTTGCGCAAAGTCTGCTATTTGCGTTGCTTGTCCTAAAGCAAAGAGCTCATCAATGAATAGATAAAACATACTTCACCCCAAAAATCATTTAAAACCAAGATAACCAATTCAAGGCAAATCCAACAAGTATGCATCAAAATCAACCAATTAAATCCATCCAATTACTTATCCTCCCTAACAATCGTCAAATAGAGCAAACCACAAGTGTATATGGAATTCAAGACTAGTGCTCACGCACTCTGCACTCTTTATGTGGCGGATATAAAATGTATCCGATCGCTCTCCGCCCAACCCTTTTAATGTGAACAATGCCCTCCCAAACTCACAACACTCGTGTGTTTAAGAAAACAAGCACTCAACCTCTCGACTCGAAATATATCAAATCATTCTTTGCATTGATAAACAACTAATTTCACATTCGCAAAACTCTATGCACAAAGGTCGGAAGGTCTTTAAAGCTTGTAATGTAAGGCTTAGGCAAAGGGTAGGAAATATTTGGGAAAATGTGAGAGTGAAGCCATGCTTAAGGGAGCCAAATCCTAGTAAAAACCAATGGTAAAAATTAAATAACGACCATAAATCTCCAACACAACTTAACTCTACAAAAACTTCACCAAACATCCAATCCAATGTATCGCAAATTTTCCAATACTTACAACTTCACTCAAATATACAAGATATAACATTATAGAACTTTGAGTGAACAAACTTTGAACTCTTTTTTTCTCGTTTTTTTTTTCTTTTGAATTTTTTTTTTCTTTTTTTTTCTTTTTTTTGAAACCTTCAATAGAACATCTGAACATCAAACAATTTTTTTCTTTGCTCTTTTTTTTTCTTTGTAATCAATTGGAATATATCACTCTGAACAACAATTTTTCAAATATTCATTCCAATTCACCAAAAATAAGAACAACCAACAACTTCTCAAATCCACCCAAAACTGTGCAAATGAAAATGCACACTACAAACTCCCTCACCTCACTCACTAATAGCTCCCCCAAGCCAAGCTTGGGACTAGTAACCAATGGGGCGAAAATAGGCTTGTAATGTGGCTAATAAACAATAAAAGGGCACAGGCAATAACATGGGTAGCAAGAAGGGAACAAATGTATCTAAATCGTTTGAAGGCTACCTAAGAGAATCAATGCCTTCGTCCTCCTCAATGTGCATAATAATGAGTCATACGAACATTACTCAAAGTTGAAAACCAATACTCAACTTCATTGATATACCAGGAACTAACACACATTCCTCACCAAATCAACTAGTCAAGCACCAAATCCACAAATAGTTGGACAAAATTGACTCATGTTAAGGCATCCAAGCAATCAAAAATCACATCATGGCTAACCTATCCACAATACTCATCATCATATACCAAGAATCAAAATAATTTATATGTAAAGGGCACAGGGAAGCATGATTTATCATTCATTGGTTCGTATTTTTGTATTTTTATTTTTTTGAAAGCAATAAATCTATCCTAGAAAGCAATAAAACCTATACTAAAGCACACACAAATAAAAAAATAAAATAAGGAAAAGAAAATATACCTACATCTAAAATCTCCCCCAAGCCAGAATCAGACAATGTCCTCATTGACTTGGGAATTAGCCCAGCGCGGCTAATCATCACTCTGGTTCATCCACTCCTGCCACCTGGTTCGCGCCCGGTCAGGCGGTAACTCGCCCAGTCGGGTGATCGTGATTCTTTGTTAGACGTCTCTTCTCGCGCACGGTCGGGCGAGTGGTCGCGAAAAACTTCCTTCCTCTCGCGCTCGGTCGGGCGGGACTTCGCCCTATCGGGCGAATTTTTTACGTTGACGTTGTTTTCTCGCGCCCGGTCGAGCGGATGCTGGCCCGGTCGGGCGATCTTGAATTTCCTTCAAATTTTTGCTAGGGCTAAGCTCGTCAAGTGAGAAAGCTGCCTCTATGGCTTCCACCTCCTCTTTCCAAATACCAGCGTCACCTGTAGTAAATTCACCACAAAGCACTTCCTCCAAGGGATCCCTTGCAAGAACCTGTGGTAAGCTATTTTCACAAATAATGTCAATAACATCAATAGCTTCAATACTACAACAATTTTCCTCTAGCATAGGACCTTTTAAAACTTTCCCTAAATTAAAAGTGATATTATCGTCTCCCACAGAAAGGGTCAGTTTTCCATTTTTTACATCAATAATGGCTCCTATAGTGTGGAGAAAAGGTCTTCCTAAAATTATAGGAATTTGTGTATCTTCAGCCATGTCTAATACAACAAAGTCAACAGGGATATAGAATTTTCCTACTCTGACAAGGACATCCTCTAAAATACCTAAGGGATATTTTACAAAACGATCTGCCATTTGTAGGGTAATATTAGTCACTTTTAAATCACCCATATTAAGTTTTTCACATATAGAAGATGGCATGACACTAACACTGGCACCCAAATCACATAACGCTTTATCTATGAAGACATTACCAAGATCCTTTAATTTAGGTGGAGATTTATTTTGTAGTAAAGCACTACATTCTTTCGTGAAAGCTACAGTCTCTACCTCATTAAAGGCTCTCTTCCTAGTCAAAACATCTTTCATAAATTTAGCATAATCAGGAACTTGTGTAATCAACTCTGTGAAGGGAACTGTTACCTGCAAATTCTTCACTACCTCCAAAAACTTACCAAACTGCTTATCTAACTTTGTCTTCAAATGTCTGTTGGGGAATGGCAATTTGATAACAGGTTTCTCTTCATCTCCTGCTTTGGGCTTAGTATTACTCTGTAGAGTATCATTAATTGGAGTACTAGTTTTACCCTGCAACCCTGCATTATCAGTTGGAGTACTCACTGTTCCACCCTGCAGCCCTGCAGGGTTAGTAACAACATCATTTAAACCTGCAAAATCAGAACTAACGTTATTAGGTATAACAATGTCATCATTAGGGGGCATAGGAGGCCCATCATAATGTGCACCACTCCTCAGAGTGATTGCATTAACATGATCTGTGGGTTGTACTGGTTGTGATGGCAAGGTTCCTTGTTGACGATTTTGTAGAGTAGCGGAAAGTTGCGCAATTTGACTATCAATGATTTTATTATGGGCTACTAGGGAGTCAATTTGTGCATCTCTACTCTGCATATGTCTTTGCATACTGGTCAACATGGTTTTAATTTCTGTCAATGCAGGATCAGAAGATGAAGGAGGTGTTTGAGGTGGGGCCCTTTGGTTAGGTGGTTGGTAGTATTTTTGTTGTGGTTGCTGTGATGGTTGAGGTTATGGTTGTGGTTGTTGTGGAGGTGGAGGATTTTGGGCATTTGTGCTTCGATAGGAAAGATATGGATGATTCTTGAAGCCAGGATTGTAAGTGTTGGAGTATAGGTCATTCTGCCTATAGGTTTGAAAGGCATTAACTTGCTCTATGGAACTCCTACAGTCTTGTGCCCAATGTCGTGCAAATCCACAATTATCACAAAAAATTTCGTTATAATTACTCACAACAGAAACATTAGCTACGGTAAGATTATCTAATTTCTGACTAATAGAGGTTAATTGAGCTTGCAAAAAGGATACGGAACCAACACTATGTTTTCCCTTATTTGCAAAACCTCTGGGATTCCCGTATTGGGAATTATGAATTGCCATCTCTTCAATGACCGTTCCTACGACATCCTCATTCAAATTCATGAATCTCCCATTAACTGCTGAATCAAGGATTGATCTAGAGGAATTTCCAAGCCCGTTGTAAAAGGCTTGAATAAGCTGCCATTGTTGCATTCCATGATGCGGGCACTCTCTTTGCAGATCTTTGAATCTCTCCCAAGCCTTTGTATAGGCTTTCATCCGCATCTTGGGAGAAATTTGTGATTGAACTCCGTAATAGAGCTGTTCTCTCTGCAGGGTAATACTTATTATAGAAATTCAAACCAAGAGTATCCCAGTTAGTAATACCAAGAGCAGTTCTATTCAATCCATTGTACCACAATTTTGCTTACCACACAAAGAAAAAGGAAAAAGAATCTCCCTGATTTGGTCCTGCGTGACCCCATTTTGCCTGATGGTATTGCAATATTGACAGAAATCTAAAATATGAAGATTTGGATCTTCACCCTTAGCTCCGCTAAATTGCTTCCTTTCAATCATAGTAATAAACTGGGGCTTGATTTCAAAATGTACTCCATCGAGGGCAGGTGGAGGAGCAAGATGTGTGAAATCTGTTAGGGACGGCTGAGAATAATCACTGAGCTTGCGGGGTGGTGGATGCTGGGGTGGTATATTTGGGGGTGGTGGTGGTGGGTTTGACATCTCCGCTTCTAGTTCTGAATAAGGCTCTGTATCACTAGAATCGGATGGTGATTCCAAAGGTGGAATACCCTCGGATGTAGCTCGTACCTGTCTAAAAAGGTTCTTCTGTCTATGAAAAGAACGTTCAATCTTAGGGTCAAAAGGAATGTAACCTGATCTGGAACCCCTGGGCATAAAGACAGAACTAAACAAACTAGTATGAGAAGTGTCCCAAAGAACTTGCGTTCTTCAAGACGAAAGAAAATAATTTAGACTACAAAAATAAACAGAAATAAAAATAAAACCGTTTCCCCGGCAACGACGCCAAATTTTGACAGTATCTAGTCGTATCACCTAATCAAAAGTAATTACCTAAGTCCTCTAACTAAAGTAGATAGGGAAGTAGGGTCGTATCCACAGGGAAACAATGTTCTTTTATTCCTGAATTAATTGTTATAATTTAAATTATCAAGTAACCAAGTTGTGTTGTGTGATTAATACTAATACTAAAACTAAGCAAAAATAAACAAGAGAATAATCGATAATAAAAAGCTCTAGGGTATAGGTTCACCAATATATAATACTCCAGGGTAAAACATAGGATCAATAATCAATTCATAAATTAATCAGATTATAAAGGGTTGTCGCTAAGTATTATAATCACATAATTAATCTACTGGTATTAAATCTCATCTCTCGAATCTCGACCTAACCATTAATAGATTAACATGCCTATTGAAACTAAGCCTAAACATCAATTCTCATCTCTCGAATCTCGAATCAATATTACAAAACTCATACAATTAAACCAGCGCTAATCTAATTGCATAGCATTAAATCAATCAATAGGAAATTAATCAATCATCAATAATCAACAATAATAAACTACCCCTTCGTATTATTCATGGATCCCCATAGCCCTAGAAATAAATCTACTCACTCATAATTGAATCTAAACTAAACATGGTAATTAAACAAGGCATAGAATAAACAAATTAATTAAATTGCAGAAAATAAAGCAAGGAAGAAATCGTACCAAAGAGTAATGGAAATATGACTTGAATTAATGAAATAGTGTAAAGAACAATGCTTAAGGACTAAAACCTAGGATTAAGAGAACGAAAATCGAGATAATTAAAGCGTAAATTACAAAAGGAGCTGAAAAGCGAATATATACTACGATAACACGCGCCCGGTCGGGCAAGGCTTCGCCCGTCCAGGGGCGCCTTCTTTCCTTCAGTGGTGTTTTGCTCGCGCCCGGTAGGGCGAGCATCTGGGCAAACTTCGCCCTTTACTCTTCATTCTCGCCCGGCCGGGCGCGCCTTCGGGTGAGCCATTGCCCTGCCGGGCGGATACTCGGGCAGAGCTTAAATTCTTCTTTTCAATTGGGCTTTACATATCTTGGCCTAAAACTTATCATCTTATTAGCCCGAGCTCCTTGGTTCACTTTATCGAGCCCTTAATCACCGGATTGATTACTCAAGTACGGTCCTGGGGTTCGGAATATGATCATAGAAATGCGCCTCATCTCCAATGCTCGCGTAGCTCTACTAAATGCCGGAAAATGTCCCAAATCTACAATTTCCTGTAAAATAATACCACAATTACGAAAACACTAGAAAACGCATATTAGTAATAAATTTGGCTCTAAAGAGCCAAAAATACTCCTAACTATGATCATGGGACGGGGATATAATACTATATAAAATGAACACATCATGCACCAAAGTTATGTTCTTGTAAAGGCCTGTAATCTTTGTAGAGGCCTATAGTTGTTATATTGTAATTTGGCTTTGAAATATTGCGCAAGTCATGGATTAATTGCAATGTTGTGCAAATACTTTGTAAAGGTCTGTAAACTTGTAGAGACCTGTAAGTTGTACAACATTGGCAAAGTTAATAGAAGCAAAATCTCCAACTTTTCATAAATTCAGTTTTAGTATTGCTTCCTTCTCTTCAATTAACTTCAGGTACCTGGCTTTTGTGTCATGAAAATCGCTCAAACAGCTTTTTCGCCTTTCATTGATGTAGACAATGCTATAAAGGTATTCCTTATCTACTGCTTTGTTTCATACACTTGGAGATCCCCGTATTATATCATGAATGTTTACCTATGAGGGGCGAATTTTTTATTTATTTATTGGGCTGCGCTCTTATGAAGAGTTGCCTACGTATCCTTTCTCAAGGAATCAAGCCCACGTAGCTCTATTGGCTTTGAGCCTAAGTGATTAGGGATAGAACTTTTTGAGTTGATCCAAGTTCGTTGTTTTGGAAAAATCATTGCCATCCATGTCTGTAAGATGAGTTGTACCTCCTGTCAATATTGCCTTCATAATATATGGGCTAGACCAATTTGGTTTAAATTTTCCTCGAGGGTCCAGTACATTTTTCCTAAGGGCTTTCAAGACCAAATCTCCCTCTTTAATATTCCTAGTCTTGACTTTTTTATTGAAATGTTGAGCCATTCTTTTCTGATAACCTTGGATATGATGCAAGGCGGCTAGACGTCTTTCATCAAGTAGGATTAATTCTTCATATCGGGCCCTGACCTATTCAACTTCGTCGAGCTTACTTTCTAGTGCAATTCTCAAGGAGGATAGTTCTAACTCAATGGGTTGTACTGCATCCATTCCGTAGACTAGGGAATATGGTGTAGTCTCTGTAGATGTACGGATAGAAGTACGGTATCCCCAAAGAGCTAAATGCAATTTACTAGGCCAATCTTTATAGTTTTCAGTCAACTTTTCGATGATCGTTTTCAAATTCTTGTTGGCCGCTTCTACTGCACCATTTGCCTAAGGTCTGTATGGTGAAGAATGATGGTGTTTAATCCCATACTTTTTGATCAACTCTTCGCATTCTGCTTGAAAATGCGTACCGTTATCTGATATAATCTCATGGGGAAATCCATAACGATAGATTATGTTTCTCTCAATAAAGAGGGCCACATGTTTAGCCGTTAACTTAGCATATGATGCTGCTTTCACCCACTTCGTGAAATAGTCGATTGCTACGAGAATGAATTCATGTCCTCCTGATCCCGGTGGGGTAATTTTTCCGATGATGTCAATTCTCCAAGTGGAAAAGGGCCATGGTTAAGTATATGTGTACAGTAAGGATAGTGGAACATGTTATAGATTTGCGTAAATCTAGCATTTGACGCATCTTTTGACGTATTGATAACAGTCTCTTTCCATGGTGGTCCAATAATACCCTTGGCGTATTGTTTTCTGGACCAGCATTTTGCCATTCATGTGTGTCCCACACGCACCCTCATGTATTGTTTCCATTACTCGTTGAGCATCTTGTTCGTTTATGCATAAAAGAGCTTGCCCCGAGGCACTCGTTTATGTAACTCATTATTAATGAGTACATATTGAGAGGCTAGGAGTCTTAAAGCACGTTTTGATCTTTTGTCTGAATTGGGTGGATACAAACCGTCCATGATGAAATTGAGGATATTTGTGTACCAGGGTTCCACTGTTGATTGATCGTTGTCAAGGGCTTGAATGTTTGCAGGTTCATACCTTCTTTCAATGGTTAGAGGCATTTGAGATGTTTCTCTAGGAATTCTAACCATTGATGCTAAATTTGTTAGTGCGTCCGCGAACTGATTTTCATCCCTTGGCAAGTAAGTGTATTCCACCTTATCTAACTGATCAGTTAAGGTTTCCAAATATGCCTGATATGGGGCTAAACTTTCGCTTCTGACCTTTCATCTTTTTGAAATTTGGTTGATGATAAGGGATGAGTCCCCATATATTCTGAGATTTCTAACACCTAATGCCAGGGCTGTTTCTAGACCAACAATGCATGCTTCATATTCTGCTGCATTGTTCGTAACATCAAAATCTAATTTTATCGAGATCGGGATGTGTTCCTCATTAGGTGAGACAAGTAGTACTCCTGAACCACATCCCCTTTAGTTTGAAGCGCCGTCAAAATATAGTGTCCAACTGTCATCTTCAGTCATTAACATGTCTTCATCCGGGAACACGAATTCCTATTCTTCTGTAACTTCCTCCAACGGGAAATCTGCTAAGAAGTCTGAGACGGCTAAACCTTTGATGCTTTACTGTGGTACAAATTTGAGATCAAATTCAGCTAGCATGACCACCCATCTCGATAAGCGTCCATTTAAGGTAGATTTTTCGAATAGATACTTGAGAGGATCCATTCGAGATACTACGTGTACAGTGTGAGAGAGCATGTAATGTCTTAGCTTCTTTGTAGCCCATACAAGTGCTAGGCATAATTTTTCCAACAACGTGTATTTGACTTCATATTATAAGAGTTTCTTGCTGATATGGCATTCTCTTTGCCGTCTATTTCTTGGGCGAGCATAGCCCCCATAGTTTCCTTAGTGACTGTCAGATAGAGTCGCAGTGGAATATCAGGAATTGCGGGTGCAAGGATAGGAGGGTTTACCAGGTATTCTTTGATTTTATCGAAGGCCTGTTGACACTAATCGTCCCATACCACTGGTACGTTTTTCTTTAACGTTTTGAAGATAGGTTCACACACTGTTGTAAGTTTGGATATGAACCTGCTTACATACTGCAATCTCCCGATAAAGCCTCGTATTTTCTTTTCGGTTTTAGGAGGAAGCATACTCATGATTGCTTTAACTTTCGTGGGATCGATTTCTATTCCAAGAGAGCTAATTACATAACCTAGTAGTTTCCCTGATGTGACTCCGAAAGCGCACTTTGAGTCTCATGTTGTATTTGCGGAGCCTTTCGAAGAATTTTCTCAAGGCTATGATGTGTCCTGGGCGATCCTTGGATTTTACAATCATATCATCTACATACACTTCTACCTCTTTATGCATCATATCATGGAGTAGTGCAGTTGCAGCCCTTTGGTATGTGGCACCCGCGTTTTTTAAACCGAATGGCATTACCGTATAGCAATATGTTCCCCATGGTGTAATGAAGGTTGTCTTTTCCATGTCTTCTTCTACCATGAGTATCTAATTATACCCTGCATAGCCGTCCATAAACGAAAGAAGTGCGTGAGTTGCAGTGTTATCTACCAGGATGTCTATATGAGGTAGAGGGAAATCATCCTTCGGGCTTGCCTTATTGAGATCTCTGTAGTCTACGCACATCCGTACTTTGCCATATTTTTTAGGAACCGGTACTATGTTAGCAACCCATTCCAGATACTTTGCTACTTTAATAAAACCTGTTGTTAGTTGCTTTCTGATTTCTTCCTTTATTTTCAGAGCTACGTTGGGTTTCATTCGACGCAACTTTTGTTTCACAGGTTTTACTCCGGGGAGTAGCGGTATTGTATGTTGAGCAATGTCTCTATCTATACCTGGCATATCTTCATATGACCAAGCAAAAACATCCATAAACTCAGTTAGTAGGCTTATTAATTAGCTTCTTTCTTCTTGAGTTAGAGTGAGGCCAATTTTTACTTTTCTTTTATCATCAGTGTCAGACAGATTAATCGTTTCAGTGTCTTCAATGATTGCAGTTTTCCTTTCATGTTCTTCCATTTCTTTAATAATTTCTTTATCATGTTAGCAAAGCAATATTGATCAGAGGAAAGAGAATAACACGAAGAGTAAGCAAAAGTGATCATTTCATTAAATTCCTTGTTCATGACATCGAAAAGAGAAATATCAGACGGGGTTGCTAAAGGAATGGGATACATTGACTTGAATAACTTTAGGGGAACTAATCCTAAGTGACTTAGACTCAGACTCAGATTCAGACTCAGATTCAGACTTAGACTCTTCGAACATGGGGCCTTCTCCGGTGACTATGGTCATTTTTCTTCCATCTGGAGCCGTAACCTTTATCTTCTTACGCCATCCTCGGAGAGTTCCTTCAGCAGGTACTATCAACAATGGATAATGGATAATTTTGAGAGAGTTTTGAGGAGAGAGAGGAGTTTTGGTGTTCTTAGTGTAAGAATGATCTCTCCTCTTTACCTTTGCCCTAAGTAGGGTATTTATAGTAGTGAAATAGATGGGCTTTGGACCCTAATAGCATATACTACAAGAAATGAGCTAAATAACGATGGCCAAAATCCATCGTTAAAAAATGAAAAACCGTCGTTATTTCCAAATTTTCTTGTAGTGATACATGTGTGGGCCATAGTAGTACAAGCGACTTATTTGGGCCTTTTAGGCCTTTTGGTCTTATAAGAGTAGAATTACCCTTAGCTATAATGGGCCCTACCCATTATAGCACCCAAGCACGAAGTATAAAGACTTCATGATTCAAAAGAAAGAGTAGTTAGTATTAGACCATCTCCAATTTAGTGGTATACCTTTTTTATTTTATTTTTAAAGAATATCAATTTAAACTTAGCAATTCTCTCAACTTGAGTCTCAATTGACAAAAAACGTGAGGCCCTAGTTAATATTATAATAATATTATATTAATTTAATTTTTTTAAAAAAGAATTCAACAACCCCTCAAATAAAAAAGATATAAAAAAAACTAATTTGATATGGTGGGCTCAATGGAAAGTGACATAAGTATACTTAAATGTGAGTCTAACCATTAGGAAATTATAAATTATATGAGTTGTTAGATTGAGAAGTGGGTTGAGTATTACCATTCATTGGGAGTAAAAAATAACTCAACTTGTATTTTAATACTCAAAATTGAGTCTCACCATTAGCGATGGTTTTAGGTGTTGTTTGAATGTTTGGTTGCCATAGGAAATTTCAATTCATGGGAATTTTGTTCCTTGTTAAAACTCTAGGAAATTCCTTCATTTTGTTTGGTTAACACTAAGGAATTCGCAATTTCCATGAATTAAATTTACTTATTTTGTTTGGTTGACATTATCTAATTCCCATTATTTTGAATAAAAATCGATTTATAAAGGAAAATTTGTTAATTACTACCTACAAAAAACATATTTTGTGAATTACTACCTATAAAAAAAGTTTGTCAATTACTACCTACAAATTTTTTTGTTTGTTTGTGAATTGCTACCTTTTCCTTAATCAACCCCTAATTAAGTGATTTAAACTCTTAATGACTTCATTTACAAATAGGTGGCGGGTAACTCCCCTTGCCGTTGCTGGCAAACTTTCCCAGGCAGGCCATCCTTCCCCCCACCCCCGATTTTGGAGCGATCTATCCCCATCCCTTTCCTCCACTCGAAATTCCCCACCTCCCCCCCACCCCTACACCGACAACACCACTCCCCCCTTTCTCGGCCGGAATTGACCCTCTTCCCCTTCCCTCACCCACAAATTGGCACCCCTAACCCACAAAGCGTCGGGGCAGCGGGAAAAGGGAAAATGAGGGGGTGGGGTTCGCCGACGCTGGGTGCATCTCTCGCCGTCGGCGGCGGGCAGGGGGGTGGGGGTTTGGGTGGCCAACGGGTGAGGGGTGGCTGGCAGTGGGTGGGTTAAGGGAGTGGCTGGTTTTTTTTTCTTTTTATTTCTTTTTAATATTTTTTAGATTTATTTAATTTTTTTTAAAAATAATTTAGTGAGATTTAGTAATTAGGTAAATAATTAAAGAATTTAGTAAATAATTATGAGTGATTAGAGACTAATTAGGTAGATTAGAGGTTTTTGGTTTCATTCAACAAAAAAAAATTATTAGGTTTTTCTTAGCCAAAAATTTTTTATTAGGTTTTTTCTGACAAAAAGTGTGTTTTATTAGCTTTTTCCTGACAAAATTGCCACAAAAATATACACTAGCTTAGTTCCCTCACACTATAATAAGCTGAGGAACAATCAGATAAAACATGGATTACCTAATTTTTGTGCTATATCTTCTTCTAGCATGGATTGCAATCCATCTTATCCTATCAAATGCAAAGAAAGGCAGTGATTTACATCCACGAACATTACCACCAGGTCCTCCCATTGTACTTATCTTTGGCAACCTCTTCAGCCTAGGAATAAAACCACATACCCCCTTAACCGAGCTTTCCAAGAGATACGGCTCTCTCATGACCCTGCAGCTCGGTTGAGTCCCGACAGTAATTATTTCTTCAGCTGCAATGGCCAAAGAAGCCCTCCAAAGGCATGATATTTCCTTTTCCAACCGGAAGTTTATAGATGTTGTTTGTGCATTCAATCACCATGAAAATTCGATAGTTTGGACCCCGGTGTCAACAAAATGGAGAAACTTTCGCAAAATCTGTAACTCCCGTGTTTTCTCTACCATCAAACTTGATGCAAGCCAAAGTGTTAGGGTAAACAAGGTAAAAGATCTCCTTTCTTATGCTAAAAATTGCAGTGAAACCAATACAACAGTGGATATAGCGCAAGCAGCCTTCACCACCATCCTAAACCTGCTATCAACCACTTTCTTCTCAGTAAATTTGGGTAACCCTTGTTTAGAGTCTGCTCATTAATTCAAAGACACTGTAACAGGTATATTTATTGAAGTAGGAAAACCCAACTTTGAAGATTATTTCCCAATTCTTAAGAAGTTAGACCCACAAGGCATCAGGCAGCGTACTAGTGTTCACTTCCAAAAGATGATAGATTTATTCAACACCATAATCGATCGACGACTGCAGAGCAAAGATCATCAGACACAACACAATCATATGACATTCTTGATGCATTACTAGGCAATAACCAAGAGAAATACGAGGAAATCAAGCCATCCAAAATCCCTAATTTACTCTTGGTACATACTCCCTCCGTCCCTTTAATATTGCCCCTTTACCTTTTTTTTTGGTCAAGTATAGAAAACTTTGACTATGCATTATGTTTAATTTATAAGAAATAATATAGTCACGTGGGATCTTCTTGGATCCGTCTAATTATATATTCTATTAATATCGATATCACATTTTTATAACTTTTACGTGTATGAAAATAGAGATATAAACGTTATAAGACGCGTCTTAGAGACTGTGCAAACACTTTAATAATACCAGAGATTTACAATAAAAGGAGAGAAAAAGTAGGAGAGTTAGCAAATTAAGGAATAGACAATGGCAAATTATATAACGTTAATATGCATCATTAATTATTTAGACATAGGATGATTATAAATATGTAATCATGTTATTTGTATATAAAGAAGAAGAAAAATTGAGATAGAATTTGTATCACATCATTTTTCTTAAATAGAAACACAATTTAAATTTGAGAGTATACCATCGAATATTAGTTTATATTTTATACACTTTGTGAGTTAATCTATAATGTTATAGAGATATAATTGTTACCCTATTTGTTTATACATAAAGGGAAAGTAAATCTTATTTCCGCTGCAAGACTATTTGTGATATTTCCCAACAGTCTGGTATCAGAGCCGGTTACATATATACACGTATAAAACAAAATGGAAGATTCGATGGTAAGCTTATCGGGAATGATTAAATTGACGTCGTCCAATTATATATTCCATGTGGAAGTCTCGAATGGAGGATATCCTTTATTGCAAGGATTTGTATAAACCCATCGAGGAAGAAAATATACCGGAAAGTAAAACCGAAAATGTATGGAAATTGGAGAATCGAAAGGCAGTCGGGCTGATACGACAACATATTGATCAAAGTATTTTTCAACATGTTGCTAATGATACCAATGCCTAAAAGCTTTGGAAAAAGCTTGAGTCAATGTATGAAAGGAAAACAGCTTTAAATAAAGCTACATTGGTAAGAAGGTTGGTTCGTCTTCTATACAAAGAAGGTAAAAATATGGCAGAACACATGAATGAATTTCAAGGCATTGTTAATCAGCTAACAAATGTTAGCATGACAATTGAAGATGAAGTGCAAGCCTTATTACTCCTTAGTTCATTACCCGATAGCTGGGAAACTCTTGTTATCTCGTTGAACAATTCAGCTCCGAATGGTAAACTCACCCTTAACATGGTGAAAGATAGCTTGTTCAATGAAGAAGCTAGAAGGAAAGAATTCGCCTCCACAAATAATCAAACTGAAGTACACATTGTTGAAAGTCGAGGGAGATCGATGTTTAGAGGCTCCCAAAGTCAAGACAAGTCGAGAGGCAGATCGAAATCTAAAAAGAGGTTCACTTGTTTTTATTGTCACAAGGCAGGACATAAGCAAAGTGAATGTCGAATATGGAAGAGGGACATGTGATCAAAGAATGACAAGAATACTAATAATGAAGACAACAAAAACGTCACGGCTACAACAGTTGGTGACGAAGTTTATTTTGTAGGTGATGACTCATGTTGTTATAATCTTACAAATGAAGATTGTAGCTGGGTGATTGATACAGGTGCTTCATGTCATCTAACTTCAAACAAAGATTACTTCACATCTTACACTAGTGGGGATCTTGGCTTCGTGAGGATGGGAAATAATGGATCCTCCAAAATAATTGGTATTAGAGATGTTTGTTTGGAAACCAATGCAGGGTGCAAGCTAAATTTACATGATGTTAGACATGTTCTTAATATAAGGCTGAATTTGATCTCAGCTGGCAAACTTGACGATGAAGGATATGCGAATCACTTTTCTAATGGAAAGTGGAAGTTGTCAAGAGGATCAATAACAATTGCTCATGGAAAGAAGCAACAAATCCTTTATGTCACAAATGGGAAGCTCAACACACAATTGAATGTAGCCGAAGAATGTTCTACCGAGTTATGGCATAAGCGACTCGGACATATGAGTGAGAAGGGATTGTAAATCCTCACTCGAAAGAAACTTCTTCGTTGAAGGATGTTCATTTGAAATCTTGTGTTGATTGTTTAGCTGGAAAACAACACAGAGTTTCATTTCAAAGAAATCCACCATCTAGAAGACCACGTATTATAGATTTGATTCACACAGATTTATGCTCTATGACAGAAAAATCTCTTGGTGGGGCATCTTATTTTGTCACATTTATTGATGACCATTCCAGGAAAGTATGGGTCTATCTTTTGAAAAGTAAAGACCAAGGAGTTTCATGCACAAGTAGAAAGATAAATGAGCATGAAATTAAAATGTGTACGATCTGATAATGGTGGTGAGTATAGAGGTCCATTTGAAGAATATTGCAAGAAGTATGGGATAAAGCTTGAGAAAACTGTCCCAAAAACGCCTCAACAAAATGGCATTGCAGAAAGAATGAATCGTATTATCACTGAAAAAGTTCGTTCAATGTTATCTCATGCAAGGACCCAAGTCATTTTGGGGGGAAGCAATTAAAAATGCAGCTCATTTGATTAATCTTTCTCCTTCAGGTCCACTTGATGGTGAAGTTCCACAAATGATATGGTCAGGGAGAAAAGTAAATTATGAAAATTTGAAGGTGTTTGGATGTAGAGCCTTTGTTCATATCCCGAAGGATGAAAGATCGAAACTTGATAGCAAGACAAAAGAATGTATTTTTCTTAGCTATCCTAAAGATGAGTTTGGTTATAGGTTATGGATTCCTTCTGAAATAAAGATTATCAGAAGTAGAGATGTTGTCTTCTTCGAAGATCAAACCATTAAAGACATACAAAAATTGGGAAAGTCTACAACATCCCATGAAGAATTGCCTATAATTATGAATTCAGTTCCTTCCCCCAGTGTAGTTGATAATCACGGGGGAGATGTAAACCAAGAAGATCATCCTCACAACATCGACGTTAATGACGAGAATGATAATAAGGAGAATGTGGAACAAATGACACGACTAGAAAGTCAACCGACATCACTATTAGAGCTAAGAAGGTCTAATAGAGATAGACGGCTTCCAACAAAATTTGCTAGTGGTGATTTTCAGCTGCTTACTAAAGGTGGAGAACCAAAGTCTTATGAAGAGGCTCTAAGAGATATTCAGCAAAAAGAGTGGATTGAAGCTATGCAAGACGAGATAAAATCCTTGCATGATAATCATACATTTGATTTGGTACAACTACCAAAAGGTCGACGATTACTGAAGAATAAGTGGGTGTTCAGATTGAAGATTGAAGAAAATAATCCGCAACCAAGATATAAAGCCAGGCTGGTTGTGAAGGGGTTCAATCAGAAGAAAGGCATTGATTTTGAAGAAATATTCTCACCGGTGGTGAAAATGTCATCAATAAGAGTTGTTCTTAGCATAGCAGCATGCATGGATTTAGAAATTGAACAACTAGACGTGAAAAAAGCTTTTCTACATGGTGACTTGGAAGAAGAAATATACATGGATCAACCCGAGGGATTTCAGGTTGAAGGAAAAGAGCACATGGTATGTCGTTTGAATAATAGTTTGTATTGTTTAAAACAAGCTCCACGTCAATGGTATCGAAAATTTGAATCATTTATGAAGGATCATAAGTATCACAAGACGACATCAGATCATTGTGTGTTCATCAAAAGATTTGAAGATGGAGATTTTATTATTTCTCCTCTATGTTGATGATATGTTAATTATTGGTCGCGACGCCAGCAAAATCGCTAACTTGAAAAAGACGATGAATAAGTTCTTTTCCATGAAAGACTTAGGACCAGCAAAATAGATACTAGGCATAAAAATCTCACGTGATAGTAAAAGTAAAAAGTTATGGTTGTCACAGGAAAAGTATATTGAGAAGCTACTTGAGAGGTTCAACATGCATAAGGCTAAACCGGTAAGTTCTCCACTTGCAAGTCATTCACTAGTAGAAAAATGCTCATTTGTGTCGCCTCATTTGTGTCGCACCTAGGAACAACCGATGCAAATGATATAATTTTAAGGTTCGTTTAAGTCATTTGCGTCGCACCTAAGAAAAAGTGCGACGCAAATGTGAACCACAGACTCATTTGCAACGCACCTAAGAAAAAGTGCGACGCAAATGATAAACACATTTGCGTCGCACTTTTACATAGGTGCGTTGCAAATGATACTTTTTTTTTCCTTCATATGCGTCATTTCAGTTAATTCGAGCACTCTTCTTTCATTTCCCTATCTTACTTCTCCCAAAAACTCATCATTCTCCATTCTTCTTCTCTGCATTCAACCTCCATTCTTCTTCTCTCCATTCAACCTTCTCTGCATTTTCTTCAAACCAAAAAAAGTCGAAGAGGCGACGGTTGTTAGCAATTCTCTCTAGCGACGGTTGAGCAATACAGGGCTCATTCTCTCGTTCTCCATTTAAGAGGCTTCTAAGGTAAGATTTTTACCTCCTTCTGTATTCTTCGTGTTTTAATTTCGAATCTAGGGTTTTAGGGTATGCGAATTAATAAGTAAAAAAAGGTTTATTTTAGGGTTTTACAAATTGAATTATTTCAATTAATTATGTAGGCTGAATTTTGCATGTATAATTGAAGTTACTGATGGTAGGGTTTGCGAATTGATAAGTAAAAATGCTTTATTTTAGGGATATGCGAATTGAATTGTTTCAATTAGTTTTTGTTAGTTGAATTTTACATGTATAGTTGAAGTTACTGCTTGAATTACTGTTCCATTAATTTTTGGTTCTTGTTGTTGCTGAATTTGATATTTTTCTGGGCTTGAACTTAGGTTTTAATATCGTTGAATTCGAACCCTAATATTTGCATAAATTTGTGCCCAAATTCTCCTAAAATCGAGCACTAATATGCCGCTAATTTGAACCCTAAAACCCTAAAAATACTTGCATAGATGTTAATTGCGAATTCTGGGTTTTTCATTGCAGCATTTCGTTCGATTGTGGGTGAAAGGTGTAGTCTTTCTAGAGTTTTCTGGGTTTGTTTAAGTTCAGGTATGTTCTACTTTAAATTTAAGACCTTAATTCATTCATTATTTTGGCTTAATCGAAATGCATGTGCCTTATGTATTGATGTTGGATTTGGTTTATTTTAGTAGTAGCCTTGTTGTTCATGCTTTGTTTTACCTTTTTCTAGATCATACTTTGTATAGCATTGCCTTCTGGTTGATGTTGTTGTTGTTGTTGCCTTTTTCTAGTTGATGAGTTTCATGCTAGTATTGTTGCTGTCTTCTAGTTGATGCTACTGTTGTTTCCCTTTTGTGGTTGAGTTTCATGCTGGTATTTTCTTAACAAAGTAACTACGGTACTACTGATGTAATGACCACAGTTTCTCAATTAAGTATGACTTCTTTAATCATATGAAAATGGCTTATTGTGGTGAACTTAAACTTAGGGATGAATTTGCTTAATTGAGCAAACTGTTAATTAGGAGGGTATTAGTGCTTGCTAGTGCCCTGCTTCATATGCAGTAGTTTATGGCATTAACTTAGTTGATAGCCTGATTTCTGCTGAGGCAGTAGCAGAGGTACTCTTTTTAGCTCAAGGAACTGTCTATGCCTTCTTTGATGTGCATAGACATTAAATAATGTTTCAGAGTTTGCCTTACTTAATAGGAGTAAATTCTGAATAGTCCCCGGTTTGGGATTTTTCTTGAATGTTCTATCTCATTTAGGTCTCATTTAGGTCGTAACTAATTAATTTTCATTATTCAGTGGTTGAAAATAGATTAAAGTCGGATGTATGCTAAACGAAATTCTACAAGATTTTTAAGTGGAATTCAAGACTTTAGTACTACTGCCTTAAAACACCAAACAAAGAATAATTCAAAGACTATTCTTTGTCCTTGTTGTGACTGTAATAATTCAAGGGGGTATCGTGATATAGATGATATTAAGGATCATCTAATCCGTCAGGGGTTCAAA
Source organism: Chenopodium quinoa (assembly GCF_001683475.1). Classification (NCBI taxonomy): domain Eukaryota; kingdom Viridiplantae; phylum Streptophyta; class Magnoliopsida; order Caryophyllales; family Amaranthaceae; genus Chenopodium; species Chenopodium quinoa. The sequence goes on from NW_018745569.1 coordinate 1,630,748, forward strand.
GAACAGTACACAATATGGACATGGCATGGTGAGAACATAGGTCATGAGGCAAATTCTAGTTATTGCCTAAGGCCAGATGGGAGTATTTGTGATGGCGATAATGAAGACCAGCGTGAGGATATGGATACTGCTGATATTGTTCTGGAGGATGAAGTGGAGAAGGATAGGGTTACTGAGATGATGCACGATGTAGAAGACCATTTCATAGATGAGCCCTATATATATGACAGTATCTTGAGAGCTGTAGAGACACTGTTATATCATGGTTGTACAAAATTCACAAAACATAGTTGCATTATGAAGCTATTCAACATAAAGGCCAGCAATTCTTTGATCGATAAGAGTTTTACTCAGATTTTGGAAGCCTTAGTAGAAATGCTACCAGAAGGGAATGAGCTTCCAAACTCAACATATGAGGCTAAGAAACTTATGTGCCCTCTTGGTATGGAGTGCGTGAAGATACATGCATGTCCTAATGATTGTGTGTTGTATCGAAATGAGCATGTTGATTTGCATAAGTGTCCAAGGTGTGGAGTTTCTCGTTACAAGATGAATGATAATGGTGAGTTGTGTAAGAAACAATCATCGGCTAAGGCATTGTGGTATCTCCCAATTATACCGAGATTTAGGCGACTGTTCTCAGACGAAAAAAATGCAAAATTATTGAGATGGCATGCTGATGGGAGGAAGAAAGATGGGTTAATGAGACATCCAGCTGATTCTCCACAATGGAGGAACATTGATCGAAAGTTCAAGGTCTTTGGTCAAGAAGATCGAAATTTGAGGCTTGGGCTTCGTACAGATGGAATGAACCCATTTGGGACACTTAGTACCCAATATAGAACTTGGCCGGTTCTTGTAACTATCTGCAATTTGCCTCCTTGGTTATGCATGAAGTCTAGGTACATTATGTTGTCCCTTTAAATATCTGGGCCTAAACAACCTGGGGAATGACATTGATGTGTATCTAGCGCCTCTGATTGAAGATTTGAAATTATTGTGGAATGAAGGTGTCTCGATGTATGATGCATATAGTAAAACCAATTTCACTTTACCTGCCATGATTTTTTGTACAATAAATGACTTCCCAGCTTATGGGAATTTGTCAGGGTACACCGTGAAGGGAAAAACACCTTGCCCCATTTGTGAAGATGATTTGGAGGCGTTGCGCCTAGAAAATTGTGGCAAGCATGTATACATGGATGATCGTAGACATCTTCCTGAAGACCACCCTTTTCGGAAGAAAAAGAACAATTTCAATGGAAAAGTGGAGATGAGAGAAGTTCGGGGCCTTTTACGTGCAATTGAGGTATATTTGCGAGTGAAAACATTGAAAATAAGTTTGGTAAGCCTTACAAAAGTAAATCAGAAGGGGGCTATAAGAAGAAGTCCGAGCTATGGTCTCTCCCATACTAGAGACACTTGGAAGTTAGACATTGTCTAGATGTAATGCATATTGAGAAAAATGTTTGTGATGCCATTGTGGGAACATTATTGAATATGCCAGGAAGGAAAGACGAAGGATGGAGTTAAGGTTAGAAACGACATGGCTGCTATGGGTCGTTCAGAGTTGGCACCCGAATCTCGAGGTAAAAGATGGTATCTTCCCCCAACTTGTTTTACCTTGTCTAAAAAGGAAAAAACAAGCTTCTGTGAGTCATGGCATGGTTTAAAGGTCCCATCGGGATATTCTTCAAATTTTTGTAGACTTGTGTTGATGTCTGACTTGAAATTGGTTTGCATGAAATCTCATGATTGTCACATCTTGATGCAACACTTATTACCAACTGCAATTCGAGGTATTTTTCCGGATCAACTGAGGTATACGATTACAAGATTGTGTGTCTTTTTTAACACTATTTGTAGCAAGGTCATAAATCGATGTATATTAGATTACTTGCAAGCAGATATAATTGAGACAATGTGTCGATTTGAAATGTATTTACCCCCATCTTTCTTTGATGTGATGCCCCATTTGGTTATTCATCTTGTATGGGAAATTAAACTTTGTGGACCCGTTTGTATGAGGTACATGTATCCTTTTGAGCGACTAATGGGTGGTTTAAAGGGAAAAGTCATGAATATGGCCAAACCTGAAGCCAGTATCGTCCAACGAACAACAGCTGAGGAAGTAGCAGAATGGTTGCCCAGTTTCTTGTAAGTGCACAGAAAATTGGGTTGCCATAGTCTCGACATGATGGGAGGCTCGGAGGTCAAGGTACTTGATTAGGGGATTTTTATCCACCAATCACCGTCTAACAAGTGGACCAACCAGGTTCCGCCACGTGTCCTCCACGTAGGCCAATAGGAGCCTGCCACGTGTCAATCACAGATACGTCCTCTACGGACCAATTGAGACACGCCACGTGTCCACCCATGCCAAATGGGAAAACCGGCCACCCAGGCCCAACTTCCGAGGGAAGCCCAATCGGCCCTAGGTTTACCTAAACCTAGGATGGGCACGTTTCCCAAGGTTATAAATATCTCCCTTAATCCTCATTAAGGGGGGGGGGGGGGGAACAGAACGGAACAGAACAGAAACATTACGGAACACACTAATAACCGGCTGATCTCGCTAACAAAGCAGATTACCTACATTAAACACTCTCACCTAGAGAGACCTTATTACTTTAATTTCCGCATTAATTACTCCTTAATCAGGTACTAACTTGACCGTTGGAGGCGGAGCTCCCAGGAGTCTCCGTTATTTTGCAGGTACAGGCGTCCGGTTCCAGTCTCGGAATTGTAACTCTCCCGCAGGACATCAGAAAACCCCGAAACATTTGGCGCCGTCTGTGGGGAGAGTACTTCAGAGATGGCATCCAAGTCTGTACCGACTCCTGAAGAGAGGCGTCCCCTAAACGACCCTCAAGTTCAGTCGGACCATGACACCGAAAGTGAATTTGAAGTTGAAACTCATACAGCTTCAGACGGGACCCTAAGGGCCCGACGTACCCGTCATACCAAAAGGAGGGAACGGGAGCATCTTCAAACAGGAAGCGAGCCAGCAGGCGCACCGCCTGTTCGGCAACAGCCGACTGATGGGTCTGCTCCCATCACAAGGAACGAACTCATAACCTTCATGAGGGACTTCAAGGGAGAGATTCAAGAGTTGATCAACAAGAAGCCGCCTGCTTCAGTCAAGGAGCAGTCGGCCAAGAAACCCTCCACTTCACTGAAGAGGAAGCCAGTTCAAGGGAGGGAGGCGACTCCTCATCCTAAATCAAGGAAGCAGGAGCCGCCTGCTCTTGATTTCGCAAAATTCTGTTTTCCTACAGGAAGTAGGAAACCTGTTCGTCACATTCAGGCGGACGGGTCGAAGAAAACATACACAGACGCTCGTCTGTTGTTAGAGCAGAAGAAGAGTGACCGACTGTCAGAGTCGGCCTCTACTTCAAATTTTCAAGAAAGTCTGCGAAATACCTCGATGAGGCATACCCAGTCGTGTCATGAGAGTCAGTCAGGCGGCACCTCCCGTCGGTCAGGCTTTCATAGCGACCAGGCGGTACCAAACTTACCATTTGTGCCGCAACAACAGTATTTTATGCAGCCACCTCCATTTGGTGGACACGCAGCTAAACATGTCCAACCTTTGGACTGGCAGCTACGGTTGCTTAGACTTGGGGAACAGCCGTCGGCCTTCTCCAAGGAAATCACTGAAGCCGCTCAGCCGGCCAAAGTGAAAAATGTGTTAGTAGGCGCCTATGATGGCACTACTAACCCAGAAGACCATCTGATGGCATTCACCAACCTGATGTACCTTCAAGGGTTGGATGATCCCACTTGGTGCAAGTGTTTCCCAGCGACTCTCAAAGGAATCGCACAGCAATGGTTCGGCAACCTGCCGACTGGTTGTGTAAATAGCTTCAGGACGCTTGCTTATTTATTTGCCTCCAACTTCGCCATGAACATCCCTGCGAAGAAAACGACCCTTGATTTGGGAACAATTCAGCAGGGCGAGAAGGAGGGGCTTCGTTCTTACATCAGGCGGTTTAACCTGATGAGAATACAAATTCAAGGGTTACCGGATGAGGTAGCTTATACCGACTTTTTTAGAGGTCTCAAAGACGGGTCTACCTTCAAATTTGATTTGGTTCGAAAAAAGGGTGGCGACTCTTCAAGAGGCCTTGATTGAAGCAGAAGCCTATATACAGGCGACTGATCTGTGTACGATAAAACAGTCGGACGGGAAAAGGTTCGACAAAAGAGAAGGACGACAGAAACAGTCGTCAAACAAAGATGAGAAAAGAAAAGAGGTCTGGGCGGCTGATTCCTCTAAACAGCCGGCCCAGAAGAAGAAAAAAGAATTCAAACCATACTCCCCAAAGTATGCGTTTATCAAGGATAACCAGTTTATCCTAAAAGAAATCAAGGGACGGATCTCTATTGAGAAGTCGGTCCCCATGAAGGGTTCTGCAAGCAACCGGAACCAAGATAAATTCTGTGATTATCATGAAGACGTTGGTCATCACACCAACGAATGCATCAGTCTCATGCGGTATCTAGACCGCCTGGCTGAGCAAGGTGATCTTGACTCTTTTGTCAAGAAATCCAAGGGGAGCACTTCCTCGAAAAAACAGTCGGCCAAAAAGAATCAACAGGCCGACAGCTCTGATACAGATGATGCAGTCGTCTACACTATTGCAGACGGCTTCTCAGGAGGCGGTCCCACTATTAGGGGCAACAAAGATAATATAAGGCGGTTAGATGTAAATTCCGTTCACCAAGAACGGCCGTCCAAATATACATTTCCTGAGATTGTCATCACTGAAGAGGATCTAGGAGGGGTTAGGGGCCGCATGACGACCCTCTCGTTATTGAATGTAAAGTGGCCAACCAGAGAGTTGGCCGAATCCTCATAGATACCGGGAGCTCCTCAGATCTCATCAGCAGCAAATGTCTGTCGAAACTGAAATATCAGACAGACTGCATACATCCGGCCTCCCACCCTTTAATAGGGTTTGGAGGAGGAGTCGTCCACCCACTGGGACGAGTGGATCTACCCATTCGCCTGGGCGAAAAAAGGGGAAGGACGACACATGGTAGTCCGGTTCCTAGTAGTAGAGGAACTCTCGGCCTACAACATGATTCTGGGTCGTCCAACCCTGAATAATTCCAAGGCTGTTATAATCCGTCTCTTATGTTGCTCAAGTTTGAGAGGGATAATGGGACAGTCGGCTCCCTAAGGGGAGATCAGAGGATGGCCCGAGAGTGCTATCTCTCGGATGTCAAGCCCACTGTTATGGCCACTGGGTCAAGTGGTGAAAAAACAGACCTTGACAATGTCAAGGAGAGTGCGCCTGTTCAAGAAGCAGGCGGCAAAAAGAGAAAGGCGTCCCAGACAGAGTCCGCAAGAAAAGCAAGAAAATAGCAATCATTGGCAGAGGAGCGGCCGGATGAGTTCCGCCCTCAGCCGGCTGGTGAGCATGCGGACCTGATCTTAGACGACTCACGTCCTGACCGAACAGTCAAAGTTGGGACGACTGCTCTGAGAAACCTTGGTGACGACTTTCACAACCTATTGAAAGAATACAAGGACATCTTTGCATTTGAAGTCCATGAAATGCCAGGCATTAGTCCTGATCTGGCGGTACATAAACTCGCCGTGGATCCGAAAAAGAAGCCGGTACGGCAAAAGAAGCGGAACCATGGCGAAGAAAGAAGTCAGGCGGCAGCCGCCGAAGTTAAAAAATTACTTGATGCAGGGTTCATTCGGCAATGTTACTTCCCAGACTGGGTTGCAAATGTGGTGCTTGTTAAAAAGCCGAATGGCACCTGGCGAATGTGTGTAGACTACACAGACTTAAACAAGGCGTGCCCCAAAGACAGTTACCCTCTGCCTAAAATTGATAACCTGGTCGACTCAACAGCCGGCCATGCCTTGATGAGTTTCATGGACGCCTATTCTGGTTTCCATCAAATTCCCTTATGGAAGAAAGATCAGGAGAAGACGGCCTTCGTCACTGATCAGGGGTTATACTGTTACACGGTCATGCGTTTGGTCTTAAGAATGCCCGGCTACCTTCCAACGAATGATAAACACAGTGTTCTTTGATCAGATTGGGAGAAACGTCGAGGCATATATTGATGATATGATTGTCAAGACTAAACTTCAGAAAGATCATCTGTCGGACCTCCGAGAAAACTTTCGCCACACTCAGGCGGCACCATGTCATGCTCAATCCCAAGAAATGTGTATTTGGAGTTGAGTCTGGGAAATTTCTCGGATTCCTTATCAATCAGAGAGGAATAGAAGCGAACCCTGAGAAGGTGCAGGCGGTCATTGACATGCAGTCGCCTCGTACCATCCGAGAGGTTCAGAAGTTAACAGGTTGTCTGGCGGCCTTGGGAAGATTTCTAAGCCGATCAGGCGACAAATGCCTATACTTTTTCCAGGCAATTAAGAAAAAGGCAAGATTTGAATGGGGGCCGGATGCTGAGGCCGCCTTCCAGAAATTAAAAGTTCACTTGCATTCCTTGCCGAGGCTGGTCAGCCCTTTGCCCAAAAGGTACTCTACATGTACCTGGCCGTCTCTGATCATGCATTAAGCGCTGTTCTCCTTGCTGAAAGGGACGGCTGTCAGCTCCCGGTCTACTTTGTCAGTCACGTACTGAAAAATGCCGAGTTGAGGTATCCCCTAGTGGAGAAATTTGGTCTTGCACTCTTCATGGCTGTTAAAAAATTGAAGCCCTACTTTTTGGCACATGCAGTCGTCGTGTATACAGACCAACCTATCAAGCGGCCCCTTACCATCATGGAGTCGTCAGGCCGAATGATCAAATGGGCCATAGAAATACAGAGCCTCGAAGTTACTTTCGAGCCTAGAAAAGCAGTGAAGGGGCAAGCCTTTGCTGACTTTATTGTAGAGATGACTCGTCCTCCTGACTCTCAAGTTCCAGACCAAGTATGGAAGGTATATGTGGACGGAAGCTCTACTTCAAATGGTTGTGGAGCAGGCGTCATATGTCAGTCGCCAGAGGGCGACAGATTCGAGTATGCTCTACGCTTCAGTTTTCAGGCTTCAAACAATGAGGCAGAATATGAAGCTTTACTAGCCGGGATCCGCATGTGCAAGGCGGCAGGGGCAAGAAAAATAGACGCCTGTTCCGATTCACAATTGATAGTGAGTCAGTACAATGGCGAATACGAAGCAACCCATCCGGCCATGATCAAGTATTTACAGGCGGTCCGACAAGCAGTCGGCTCCCTTGAGGATTTCCATCTGATCCAAGTGCCGAGATCAGAAAACAACCAGGCGGATGCACTGTCAAAATTAGCATCATCCGCCTCCTCTGATACTCCTCGAACTGTTTTTTGGGAAGTAATGGAGAAGAGAAGCATCGAGGAAAACCCTATTGGAATCCTAGACAGAAGCTCAACCTGGATGGATTCAATCAGGGCATATCTGACAAACGGTACACTGCCGGATGATCCTCAACAGGCGGCAGCACTGAAAAAACGAGCCACCTGTTTTGAAATGATTAAGGGAGAACTTCACAAGAGGGGGTATCTTCAACCCTTCTTAAAGTGTGTTACTCCAGAAAAGGGACGAGAGATACTAGATGATCTTCGCTCTGGTTACTGTGCTTCTCATATAGGTGGTAGGATGCTTGCTCAAAGGGCAAGGCGTCAGGGCTACTTTTGGCCTACTTTGGAAGCAGATGCAATGGAGATGGTGAAAAAATGTGACAAGTGCCAAAGGTTTGGCAAACTAATTCACCGTCCGGCTACTGACCTCACTACCATTCACAGCCCACTACCGTTTGCTAAGTGGGGCATGGACATTCTGGGTCCATATACGCCTGCTACAGGCGGAAGGAGGTACATACTTGTTGCCGTCGACTACTTCACTAAATGGGTAGAGGCGGATGCCGTAAAGGGAATCAAGACGAAAGATGTAATTTCATTCATTTGGAAAAATGTCATCACTCGGTTCGGGGTTCCCATGTCTATGGTTTTTGATAATGGTCCCCAATTTGAGACGCCTGTTCTCAAAAGCTGGTTGGGTGACCAAGGAATTGCAAACTACTTTGCATCTGTCGGCCGTCCACAAGCAAACGGCCAGGTAGAAGCCTTTAATAAAATCATCTCAGACGGTCTCAAGAAAAAGATTGAACGAGCAGGCGGCCTATGGGCGGATGAACTACCACATGTTCTCTGGGCCATTAGGACGACTGAAAAAGGGGCGACTGGAGAAACTCCATTCCTCCTAACTTATGGTGCGGAAGCTGTTCTTCCAATAGAACACTACGAGCCGACTCTTCGAGTAATGCTATATGACGAAGAGGCAAACTGGGAAGCCATGCGCCTGGCATTAGACTCACTTCCTGAAAAGAGGGGCAATGCTGTCTTGCGCCATGAGATCTATCGCCTGAGAATGACTAGATCATACAACAAAAAAGTACACAGGCGTCCACTCAAAGTAGGGGACTTTGTACTTAGAAAAATGGAAGCAGTTGGTAGGGCTAATGAGTCTGGCAAACTAACTCCCAACTGGGAAGGACCCTACCGAATCTATGAGGAAGTCAGGGACGGTACCTACCGTCTGGAAACACCAGACGGACAACCGTTGCCTCGAACTTGGAATGTAGATAATCTTAAAAAATATTTCTTTTGAATGATGTAAAGTAAAGAGCTACTTAATAAAAGTTTGCACTTACTATTCAATTTTGTATTACGAGGGCATGCCGTCTGTACCTTTACAGTCGGCTACTCTCCATTGAGTTTTACACTCTATCTTCAGAGGGGCATGCCGTCTGTACCTTTACAGTCGGCTACTCTCCATTGAGTATTTCACTCACAATAGGGGCATGTCGCCTGGGCATATAGTCGGCTACTCTCCATAAGAAGATGGCCAACTGGTTCCAAGCACATAGCCACCCCCCTAATACTTAGCTAAAAAGATTAGGGCCTGGCCGACCCTGTGCCTAACAGGCGGCTACCCTTCTTTTATTTAGCACCTACGTTCACCAAGAACTTACCAAGGCCACAGGCCGAATGATCAGACCAGGCGCCAAGCCAACTGATCAAATCTACAAAACTAATACGACCTGTCCCAACATCATAGCAAGCGTCCGACGGCATCCCTCCGGATGAAATTCGTCGCAGAGAGCAGCTCCCTTTTGGGTGGAACATTGTTCTATAAACTAATTACACGGCACCTATACGACTGTCCCCAAGGGCAACCACGTAGCCGTTTTTGAGACAAGGATAACTCTATCACTACCCAAACCAGTGGTAGCAGTTGACATCTGAGTCAGATGACCGCCTGTATTACTTGGGATAAATGCAGGGGGTACCTCTTGAGTTAATAGCCAACAAACATTGGCGAATCAAAAGATTCAGCCGGCCTCCGCCGCCTGGTACCTTTACTACTCAAGCAGGAGTGACGGCGACTGAGTAACACCAAAGTTAACTCATAGTCACTCTCTCAAACTTAGTATGGAGCCTAAAAGGTATGAGTCGTCCGCCTGTTTTTAGCAAACAGGGGCTCTCAACCACTACTCCTGCTAGGTTAAGAGTTAATAGCCAACAAACATTGGCGAATCAAGGGGTCCAGCCGGCATCTGCCGCCTGGTACCTCTACTACTCAATCTAGAATGAGGACGACTGAGTAACACCAACGTTAACTTACAGTCACTCTCCCAAACTTGGTATGGAACCTAAAAAGTCTGAATAGACCACCTGTTTTTTGGCAAACAAGGGCATTCAAACTACTATTCCTACTAGGTTTCCCTTCGAGTTAATAGCCAACAAACATTGGCGAATAAAGGGGAACAACCGGTGCCCACCGCTTGATACCTCTACTACTCAATCACTCGGCGACTAGGTAGAGCCATATTTACTTAGTCACACAAGTAAGAAAACCCTTTCTTGGTTAATTTTACAAATAACAGGACCGCCTGCCTAAAGGTAATCCGATCTTTTAAACGGGACCAAGACCGATTGAATAAATGGCCGACTGATTGCCCAGCTTGGAAACAGACAACCAGTCGTCCAGGGGCATAGGCGGACCATCCGTACCTGTCTACAATCGGCCATGCAAAACAGTCGATATAGTGTACAAATCAATATCAAAATATTCAACACTTAGACAAATTTCAAGCAAATAAAATTGCATTAATGAAGATTAAAATATTCAAAACCCTGGCCCCCTGGCCGGGTAAATACAAGCAATCGGCACGCAGGCCGTGGAAAGAATACATAAAGCTTAAGAAGGGGGCAGTTCAGTATTAGCAGCTGCCGCCTGGTCAGCACTCTTCTTGCTGGACTCGGCTTCAGCTGCATCCTTTTTCGATGCCTTGCCCCAAGTGGCACAAGCGCCACTATCGGCTGCTCATCCTCAACCAAGGCCTCCTCCAACGCCTCGTCCTCAGCAGCCGCCAGGATCTCTTGATTATATGTTTCAGAACACTGGCGGTACGTTTTTTCCCACGAGGCAAAGTCGGCACTGGGAAGAGGCGGCTCCAGGTCATGCGCTGGATCTGGGAAGAGTCTTCAATCATCTCTCGGACGAGCTCTCTCTTCTCTTGCTCAGCCTTCTCCGAGAGCTCTTTAGTTAGACTCTTCTCCTGGGTCACCAGGCGTTCCTTTACATTAGCCAAGGATTTCTCCATGGCATCGTATGAGAGTATCTTTTGGCGGAGAGGTTTAAGCTCGGCCTTGAGATTGGAGACGGTCGCCTCCAGCTCGCTGTTCCTCTTCTGGGCCGCCTCTAACTGAGCCCGGATAGCGGCGGCAGCCTGCGCCTGATAATAAAGAATATCAATTGTCAGAACTTCATTTTGGGCATTTTGAAACATTGCCTTATCACAGTCAGAGGCGGCCATAGCTTTTGCAGCCTTTACCTCTTTGTTCTTCCGATCAAGCGGCTTGCGAAGGCCGTTCACTCGGAGCAGGGCCTAAGTAAAAAGGGGAACAGGCGTCAGTTTCCAAACAACAAGAAAACAGGCGTCCTGGAATTCAAATACTCAAAAATATGCCAAGTATACCTCAGCAAGGACCCCTGCAATCCCATCAAGGTCAAGGGTGTCGACACCCCTGACCGCCTCCCTTTCAGAAGGAGGAACTGCTTTGATCATGGACTTGGCTACCTCTACCAAGTCAGGCTCCTGAGGGCCGGCTGCATCAAGCGTAAAAAAGCAAGTTAGACCTAGTCAAGAAGGAAGCAAGTGAAAGTTTTTACAAGTAATTGTCCATACTTCTAGGCGGCCCCGCCGGAGTTTTAGAAGAAGTGGCCGGCTGCTTCTCAGCCGCCACTGTTTTCCTGGAAGACCCAGGAGAGCTTGAAACACTCGTCCTCCGGGCCTTGGGGTCCGGCTGTTGCGAGGAAGAAGCTCTTGGAGTGCCCGACTGAAAAAAAAAAAAAAAAAGAGTTAGTATATGCATAAGACAACAACTCCTAAAAGAGGAAGAGTTTCGAGGCCTACCAAGGGTGCCCCCTTGTTGGGGGAGTCGGTACAAGACTGTTGCATGAGAGAGGCCCGCAACATGGCCGCCGCAGTCTTGGATGCTGTTATTTTACTCATGGCGTCAGCTGCAAAAAAAATAAACAACAAAGTTAGTAAAAATCCCAAGTAAACAAGGCGTGAAAAAACAGAGTATTTGTCAGGCCGGCTACCTCTAGAGCACCGACTGCTGAGGCCACAGGCGGCCAAAAAGTACTCGTCATAGAGCCACTTGAAGTTTGGGACGCAGTTCAGGGGTACTTGCTCTCGTACCCCTGAAGTAGAGTTCACCCTAGTCTCTACTTTGAAGAGTCCTTTGTCTAGGATCTCTTTTTTAGCCTTTGGGGGAACAGGCGTCATGCTGCGGCCGCCTGCGAGAAGAGGCGGATCCCTATTCCACTTGTTAAAGCGTTTGTTCAGCTCCGTGTCTAAACCCTCGATGATAAGGAAGGTATTCCGCCAATCCTTCCATTTGTTCGCCTTACCTCTCGTCATGAGGTAGCTCCTATGGCTTGTTAATTGATACCAGCCGGTGCCTCCCGACTTAGGGGTCCGGCTGAGATAGTTCATGTGGGCGAAAGCCTCAAAGCTTGGCTCCACCCCGTACATTTCACACCCGGCCACATAGCCGAGTACGTTTACCCAAGAGTTGGGGGCTAACTGCCATAACCCCAAATCATACCCATCTAAAATCCGCTGAACATCCGGATGTAATGGGAAGCGCAGTCCAGCTTTGATGGCCGCCTCATAGCAGCCAAAGCAGCCGCCATCATAGCTGGTACCAGCCGGCCAGACGACAGTGTCTTCTGGATCCGGCACGAACAGTAAAAATCCGGGGCCCATTCTGTGGTTAGCTATAAAGCTCTCCACTTTGTCTTTCATGGCCGCGATCCGGCCCCGGGGTACCGTGCAGTAGTAGGGGGTGTTTTCCTCTCTGTAAGAGGCGGACGGCTCCGCCCAATTGCCCCCCTTCTCAACTGCATGAGAAAGCCTCGCCTCTTGTAGGCGGTTGTTTCTTTCTTCTGAGCCTGGAGAAGCGTGGACAGAAGAGCTGGACTCGGACTCGTCCTCTGACGAGTCCGAAGAGGACGACTCCTCCCCTCTCCCAGAGGGGCCCGCCTCCTTTCCCTTAGAAGGAGCAGGAGGAAAATTAGACATATCAACGGTGAAATGGGAAGGGACCACCTTGACCCCTCCCTCAGAACTGTCGGCTTGGCAGCCGCCTCGTTTCACTTCTACATCTGGCGCCTGGTCAGATGTTTCACTAATGAGCACCCTTTGGGAGGAGCCGTCCGAGTTTGAGATCATAGCAGTCTTTTTTGTTCTGGCCATCACGTTCTGCATAGACACAGATACAGTCGGACTTTGTATAAAGGGCAAAGATGGGTCCAGAAAAGGGCAGGCGGCACTCCTAGTCCTAGATTCAGCCGTCCCCGGTGACCGGCTGATCACTAACTTAGGTCGTGTCGTGTGCTTCTCGTGGTGCCATTTCAAAAAATAAAAAGAAAAATTAAGAGTAAGAGAACTGACAGTTACCTGAACGAGTGACGGTTGATGAAGTTCTGAAAATCCTGTGCAGTCGGCTTGTCAGAACAGGCGGTAGGCAGAAAAGGTCCGAAATGTCAGAGCAAGTTCAGGGGTCCGAATGTTCTCGCAAAGTTCTCAAATGTGAAAATGACCGAAGTCAGCACTTCCTTATATAGGCAAAGTGAGAAGGCGAAGGGTCGCTTCCAAATTCAAAATTTGGGCGGGAAAATCTCTCGGCCATTTGCAAGGTGACACCTGTAGCAGGCCGTCGCCTGTCACCGTGCGGCACCTGTCACAGGTGACACGTGACCAGTCACGTGCCACCTGTGAGGGGCAAATGATTAGGGGATTTTTATCCACCAATCACCGTCTAACAAGTGGACCAACCAGGTTCCGCCACGTGTCCTCCACGTAGGCCAATAGGAGCCTGCCACGTGTCAATCACAGATACGTCCTCTACGGACCAATTGAGACACGCCACGTGTCCACCCATGCCAAATGGGAAAACCGGCCACCCAGGCCCAACTTCCGAGGGAAGCCCAATCGGCCCTAGGTTTACCTAAACCTAGGATGGGCACGTTTCCCAAGGTTATAAATACCTCCCTTAATCCTCATTAAGGGGGGGGGGACAGAACAGAAACATTACGGAACACACTAATAACCGGCTAATCTCGCTAACAAAGCAGATTACCTACATTAAACACTCTCACCTAGAGAGACCTTATTACTTTAATTTCCGCGTTAATTACTCCTTAATCAGGTACTAACTTGACCGTTGGAGGCGGAGCTCCCAGGAGTCTCCGTTATTTTGCAGGTACAGGCGTCCGGTTCCAGTCTCGGAATTGTAACTCTCCCGCAGGACATCAGAAAACCCCGAAACAACCACCATAATTGAATGTAGTTTTTCGTATCGATTAATGAGGACAACCCCAGCGAAAGCGAAAAACACTACTAAAGGGCTAAAGGCTATGGTAACGGCGGATATTGTATAGAATAACCATTTGTTGGGAATTTTTTTTGTAGCAATTACAATCGATACGAAATGTTAAAATAATCGCTACGAAAAGGTATTTTGGTTGGTTGATTCGATGATGCCCTCTCTCTAAGATTCTTCTTCTTTTTATAGGGAAGCAATCACAACAGTCTTCCCCATGATTCTCTTATCGCCAGGTTGTATTATCATATCTCCAATAACCGTTGATCGGTTATGACTCTTGGCTCCAAACCTTATATTAAATTCATCTCTTAAGCGTACAAAGCTCGATTTTCTTTAGTCTTTGGGCCTTTTCTTTAGGCTTTTTATGTAGGGATTTAGTAACTATATTGCGGGATTTCACGAATCATATTCGTTCGCACATAAATATGATTTACAAGCATAACACATAAAGAATCACATAATTCATACCTTTGACGCGTGATTTCCACGAATGATTGACTGCAATGAAGGGAGAATAAGAGCCCCAAGTGTTGCTCCTCTACTTAGTCCACGGGCTAAGATTGAACCTCCACTACTGCTAGATAGTCGGGCATGAAGAACACTTTGAACCACCTTCTACGAAGAGGGGAGGAGAAAACCGGGCCACGAACAATCACGACCACCACCGTGCACCACGCGCGCCACTAGCGTGTGCGGACGTGAGGGGAGAGAGTGAGTGCGTGAGGCTTTAGGGTTTGGTTGCTTGCATGTCAATTCTCACTTGGCTGCTAATTGTGTTATCTCTCAAACCCTAGGTAAGGCCTCTGTTTATACATCATATGTATAATTAGAGTCCAAACTAAGCCCAAACTACTCCCTCTTTAATCCCATATGGTCGGCCACTCCATGAGGCCCAATAACGAGCTTCTTTCTTTTGTTCAATCCATCACCCTTTTGTGTGACCTTGTAGGATTCATTCTATTGGGTTTTGGACTATTTGACTAGCCCAAAGATCATTTATCACGTCTAGCAACAGACAATGACGACCCAAAAGAATGAACTTATTATCTCTATAATATCGATCCATAATATATCTAGTAATTGCACCCGACGAAGACACAAATTCTTCATGTTATTTATCCTTGGCCAATCATGATTCTCTTATTGCTGGGTTGTATTATCCTTATAGATAAAGTACTCCCACTATGGTCAACCTTGTTGATCATATTTCTTGGTCAACGAAATTTTAATTTTGGGGGTAAGATATCCCTTATTTTATTTCAGCACGTTTTATGTGCTAGTAAAAAAACAAAGTAACCCCTATAACACTGATCGAGTAATCCTTGTAATATTGACCGAGTAACTCCAGTAACCCCTGAAACACTGACCGAGTAACTCCTATAACATTAACACAAAGTAACCCCATAATGGCTGGCCACACGGTGTGACCAACCGCCAACCACATATAAGAATTTGTGATTTACTTTATATGGTTTCTAAAATCTTATTGGAACTAATTATACACCATTATCTTATCTAAATTTGTCAACTCTTATTTTATTTTTTTTGAATTTATTAGCCCTATATAATTATAACTAAATTTATCGACCCTTACTATCTTATCTAAAATGATTGGAACATATAATATTAGATCTGTTATAAGTGGATAAAAAGTGAGGAGAGCATGACATAAGATTGAAAATTATAAAAAAAAATGACATCTTTATAATCAAACTATATGAATTGTGTGCATTCATATTTCTCTATTTCTCTCTCTCACTCTCCTTTTTTTTTTAATCAAACAAAGTGATCATATACTTACTTATTAAATAAATTATATTGATAAAACACACATATTTTGCTTCCATATAAAAGTCTCATTTTATTTTTAACAAACGTTATAGAAAGTTGAAAAAAGAAAAAGAATAACTGTCGTTTGGTTCAATAAATGTTAGCAAATTAAAGAAGGACATGAGGTTTGGTTGATAAGGGGTGAATATAAGAAAAATAATATGTTATTCGTTTAGAAGTGAAAAAAAAAGAAAAAAAAAATTTAAATTAAATGAGAATGATCTTATTTTTCTATTCCAATTTGTTTTGTTGGTTGTTTAATTGGTCACATTTAAATGAGAATGATCTTATTTTTCTATTCCAATTTGTTAAAATAAAAATTTGAGAAATATTTTTAACTATATTAGTATAATATTCATTTTCGTATTGTTTTATTTGTTTTTCATATTCACTTTTATGGTGTCCCCAAAAAATTTCTATGTTTCCTCCTTATCTATTTCAAATTAATATTTTGTTTACTTTTACGACACTGTTAGAGTGTTGTAAGTGCGTAGTAGAAACAAGATGCAGATATTTAGCAGAATATATATGAAAGAATAAGTAAGGTAAGAAAAGAAATAAAGATAAACACATAATTTCATGTAATCTTCAAACAGAGGCCCAAAAACCCATAAATTACAAACACATGAAATTAAGTATGACTTCTTGCATTGCAATGTGAGGTGCTTCCTTGTGGTCGAATGGTCAACACCAATATATATAGTTGAAGGTGGTTGTTGAAAGAAATGGTTAGAGGATAGTAGAACATCTTTCATCATTCTCTTACAACTGTAATATCCTGGAATTTTATGTGTCATTACGTTCAGTTTCTTACAATTTAATTTCATGAAATCTCTAGAAACCTCAAAAAGTTTCATTGCACAGGCTTGTAGATAAAAGAAATCAAGTACTAGGATTTCTTCTTACTTGATCTATTCGAATGCTTCTATAATACATACAATCTACCAAGCATTGAGCTTGGAAAATTTGTGTAACATCCAATTGACACAACAAAAAAAATATTTATGGAGTGTTCTTTTATCTTAATTCAACAATAAATTACATACTTCCCTACCTTATAAAACGTATAACTAAACTCTTATGAATAGTGCATGTACATTTATATGATGACTTAGGCACATTTATGCTAGTTTATATAGATTATTCTTAGTCTTTTTGGTCAATTTTAGGGTCATGTTTGCATAAGTCATCATATATCGCTCTATTACGCCCCGTTTGTATTTTCCTTAATGTTTTAGGTGATTTCATAGTCATTTGGACGCTTTCGAAGTATTTAATAACTAAGTTGATTCAAATGATATTTGGATGCATGGAAGTCGATGAATTAAGTTTGTTGATTAAAGATCTTATGTTCATGGATGCCGATTTTAATTAGTGTGTACATGAAAAAATGAACAAAGCATCCATAAGAGGTCACTATGCGCCTTTTCGAATTGAATTTGAGTTGAAAACAAAGCAAAACATTAATGAATGACGTGTCAAAAAGGACCCTTGTGCAATGTTTCAGCCATACCTCCAGTGCTACAGATCGGAGTGAGATAGTTCAAGTTGGGTAGGAAACTAGATTTGAAGGTCTTTCTAGCAATAGGTCGTATATCTCTATACGGTTCCTAGCTTAGATCTTGAGTTACAACTCTTCAAAGTTGGTCCTGCGAAGCTGCTAGCCTATGCGGCCCAGCAAATATAGTGGGTGTTGGCCATGTCGTGCACACAAGCCTGAGCTTCTGATCTGACCGCTGGAAATTTATCGAGCGATGGTCGAGCATTATCAATCGTCGCAACTTTCGAACCACTCAACCAGCGCCCACCATCGCCCGATGGGTTGGGCGTGCGCAACACCAAGACAACCTACATCGACTATGACTCTTTCAATTGACCAATCGTTTGCCGACCTTTATTATCTTCATTTCCTTATTTTATTTATTTCTCTATTTTTTTTTAGGATTAGGCAATCATATAAATACTTGAGAGGATTTAATTATTGCCTCTTATGCTTTATTTTACAAAATTAAAATGCTTCTTTAATTTTCTTTCTCCATTGTTGGACCCTAGTTTATTGCTATCCAATAATTCAATCTTCGAGGTAATTAATTCAATCTTTCGTCTTTTATTTTCTTAGTTATGAATTCCAATATATTTATCTGTTTTGTTTTGTTCATTTAAATTATGAAAGAGTAGTGGTTTTCTAGGTCTAAGTGAGGGAAGCCATGATATACCTTGATTATTTGTGCTTTAGAATTTATAAATTCCTGAATTAGGGTTTGAGTAATTCCAATTGATTTGTGCTTTATTGTTTGATTCATGTAATTAGCCAATATTATGGGTTAATTATTTAGGTAATAAAAATTAGAATTGCACCTAAGATCATATTTTTAAAGGATTGATTACAGTTGGGGAATTTGAGTATGCTAGCGACCGTACTATATATGTTACTTCGTAAGCGTTAATACCCGACCGTAGGATTATCAAGTGCTTTAATTACTCGACCTAGTTTGTTTATTAATGAATTGTTTTGCATTTCTTGGATTGGTATAAGCATAGTGGACCAAATGTACGCCCTAGATTTTTATTTATTTGAGAACAACCTTATTATAGTATTGATTTAGTTTAATTACTTTATTTCAATAAAATTGAGCAAAAACTAATAGAACATGTCTCCCGTGAGATTCAACCCGTATTTGCTAAGTCTTTGCTAACAACAGACACCGTCCACTTGCAGTATAACTTTTTAATCATCACTGCCTTAAAAATAAATTATAACCTCAATAAAGGCTAAATTGATTAATTATTCTTATTAAAAAAAAACCTCCTTTTAAAGAACTAGCCACATCACGTGCATTGTACGCGTCAGAATCCCTAATAATTAGCAAAATAATACCAGAAAAAATAGAAAAAAAAAAATGAAACGGAGAGAATACATACTTCATCGGTATTACATAAAATTTAAGTGCTCATTTGGTTCCCATGAGAATTTATATTTTATGGGAAATTTTTTCCCTTATGATTTTCCTAGAAATTACGCTAAATTATTTATATTTTACGCTAAATTTTTTCCCTTAGGTCTTTTTCCTCTTATTTTTCTTAGGTTTTTCCACCTCATTATCCTCTTATGGCTTCTTTTTGTGTTGATGAAAAGTAATGCTTATTTTGATAATCTTTATGCATTATTTTATCATCCCCATGCTCTCGTGAACTTTGGTATCTTCTGCAGGTTCCGTGACGGTCCTATGCACGGTGGGAGGCCCCTTGGCCAAGCATGGAAGCCATGGTCAAAGGCAAGAGGAGCAAAAGGGAAGGAGAGGAAGCAAGAAAAGGAAGTGCAAGAGGAGGTGTGGTCGAACCTCTGAAAGGTCCGGTCGAACCTTGGTGTGGTCAAACTTTTCAAAAGTTCGACCGAACCTCCAGGGTGCAATGAAGGCAGTGTCAAACCTGTTTTCAGCAATTTTGCAGGAGAGGTCGAACCTCAAAAGTTCGACCAAACAAGGATCAGGGAGGTTCGACCGAACCTACACAGGGTTCGACCGAACCTACCCTGAGTCCGACCGAACTTACCCAGAGTTCGGTCGGACCTTTTCCCGATCTCAGCCAATTTTGTACGGACTATTTAAGGTCCTTTTGTGATCGTTTAAAAGGGAGGGAGAAGGGGGGACAGTAGCCTAGTTTTCAGAAATCTCCCTTAGTTTGAAACATTCCTTAGGATTAATTTAGCTTAGTTTTCATCAAATCAAATCATTGTATTAGTGAAATTCAAGAATTATTCTCAAAGTTTGGCAATTTGTATTCAACATTTGAAGCTTCAATTAGTAATTTCTCCAACCTTCTCCCTTTTAATTTCAGATTTTATTTGGTATTTGCATGTTATTTAAATCTTCCTAGTTCTTGGTAATTTGTTATTGGATGATAGTTATTTCAATTGTTAACCACTTTTCCCCAATTATTGAAGTATTTAGAACCCTAATCCTTGATTGCATGTTGATAAACATGAGTTGTGAGTAGTCTTCTTGCTAGGGGTTGGGTGAAGCTCGACCTTTTGGGTTAACTATGCAAATGTGGGAGAAGCATTGATGTTTGAATTGCAATTAAATTGATTATATGAGATTGCTTATTAGTTCCTCATGATAGGTTTAGCTACCCTTGACTAAGGAGCTTGATAGTATGATATGCCTAATTTGACATGGAAGTGTAAATTGAGTACGTCATTACTTATTGTAATTTGATTATGTATCATCTATTGCTAAACTAATGAGGAATCTAAGTTTAGTAGTGTGAGTTGTTTTCTAATTGCATGAGGTTGATTTTACATATAGTCCTTGCTATATCTTGTCTATTTTACTCCCCGTTTGCCTATTTGCCTTGGTTGAGTGGATCTCATTCCCTAGTATCTTTAATTCATTGATTTAGAACCATAGTTTGTTTGTCTTCTAGACGAACCCCAATTCACCAATTGACTTCGAGTTAGCTTAAGTGTAAAGATCTTTGGCAATCATATCCCGTTCCTTGTGGACCGAACTCTTACTTGTCATTATGCTTGGTTTGTAAGGTGTTTGTTAATAAATGTGTTTGATTGAGTGTGGAATGTGCGACCGTTCTAACGCCCATCAAAATGGCGCCGTTGCCGGGGAACGGTGTTGTTGATAGCTAATTGATTACTTGAGTCTAGTTCACCATAAAAAATTTCAAAAAGATTGTTTCTTTTTGGCTACACTTGTAGCCTTGGTACTAATTGCGTTTGTTGAGAGTGTATGCGCAGAACTCATAACAGGATCTTGGTACCTTACGATCCCGAGATTGAGCAAACTTATAGAAGGAGAAAAAGAGCCGGTTCTAGGCCGTTTACTACTCCCCCAGCTAGAGAGACCAATTTCGAGGAGGATCGAGATCAAATGGGTGACGCGGAACCACCACCTCAAAGACCTTTAAAGGAGTTGGGAACTCCGGGAGCTTATAGAGCTTCAAGCGGCATTGCTCCACCCGTTACTCAAGCCAATGACTTCGAGATTCGGCCCGCAATGATTAATTTGATTGAAAGGAGGCAATATAGTGGAGCAAAACATGAGAGCCCTCTTGCACACTTGAACGAGTTCGAAAAATATTGTAACACGATCAAGGTAAATGGGGTAACTCAAGAGTTTGTGAGACTAAAGTTGTTTCCTTTTTCTTTGATAGGAAGAGCTCTAGAATGGCTTGAGAAGGAGGTGAGGCCTAACTCCTTGAGAACTTGGGACGAGGTCACCACGGCTTTCTTAGGAAGATTCTATTCCCAAAAGAAGACGGCCGAGGCAAGAGCTTTGATCCAAGGTTTCCGTCAAAAAGCTAGTGAAACCATTTATGAAGCATGGGAACGATACAAGGAATATCAAAGGGAGTGCCCTCATCATGGCATCCCGTCATATCAAGTGCTTCAAATTTTCTATGGGGGCTTGAGCCCACAAGGAAAGACTAGCTTGGATGCAGGAGCGGGTGGCCCGATTATGAACAAGACGGAGGAGCAAGTCATAGAGATAATTGAGGATGTGGTGAGGCACCACATGGATTGGCAAGAAGGAGAGAGAGATTCTCTAAACAAGGGAGGAAATGCGGTTTACTCCGTTGATCACCTTAATGCCATCAACAATTTGACCTCCCAAATCGCCAACCTTGGAAAGGAGATGACGTCCATTAAGGCAAAACTAGAGACCTCTAGTTCAACACAAGAGCATCCCTCCCAATCTAAGGGGAGAGGTATGAATTCTAACTCTTCTCCCTCTACTTCTAATAACATGCCTCATGGATGTTTGTTTTGTGAAAATTGTGGGTCTTATGACCATGATACCTCTTCTTGTAATTATGATTTCCAACCCCAACCCCAATACGAAGATGGTAATGAAAATGAAAATGAACAAGTCAATGCCTTGTCTTATGATAATAGACATAGGAATGATAATCAAAGATACTTACCACCAAATAGAAGAGAACAAGGGGGGAATTCCTATAACCAAAGAGGAAATGATTACGATTACCATAATCAAAATCAATATGGAAATAGGAACCAAAGGGACCAAAATCCCCAAGGTAACTACAACCAACAAGGTGGTTATGGTAACCATAATCATAATAATCAAGGAAACTATGGGAATCAAGGGCAATTTCACCAAGGAGGAAACTCTAATAATCAGAACAATTGGAACAACAATAATAATAGAGGTTCTTCAAATCAAAATGCGTCCAATTCGAATGGTAGAGGTAATAGGGCTTCCCAAGACAACCACTATGCACAAGCACCACATAGTAGGTCTAGCTTGGAGGAAATGATGGAAAATCAAACTAAAATGTTCAATTCTTTCATGGCCTCAAGTGAAAAGAAATTTAGTGAAGTGATGACCCATAATAAAATGCTAGAGACACAAATTTCACAATTGGCCAATGCTTTGAAGGAAGGGACTAGCACTTCTAAACTACCACCCCAAGGACTAGATCCTAAGAGGCCTGTAAATGTTATATCAACAAGGAGTGGTAAAGTTTTGGAAGAAAGTGTTCCTAAAAAAGGCAATGAGAGAATGAACATAAGTGAGCCTCCCTTTAAAAGTGATTCTAAACAGGAGAGAGAGCAAAACCATGAGAATGAAAAGGAGAAAGAATGTGAGAAAGAAAAAGAATTTGAGAAAGAGAAAGATTTTGAAAAAGAGAGTGAAGAGAGAAGAGAAAAAGAGAGAGAAACAAAACAATTGCAAAAACTACCATATCCTCACAAATTTGTTAGAAACAAATTAGATGTGCAATTTGGAAAATTTCTTGAAACATTGAAACAAATTCACCTTTCAATTCCTTTTACCGATGCTATTAAGCAAATGCCTAACTATGCTAGGTTTTTGAAAGATATTTTGAGTGGAAGGAGAAAGTGTGAATTGGTTGAAACGGTGAGTCTCACCGAGAATTGTAGTGCAATTATCATGAACAAGATGCCACCCAAATTAAAAGACCCCGGTAACTTTTCTATCCCATGTGCAATATACAAGATGCAAATTGATAATGCTTTGTGTGACCTAGGGGCTAGTGTTAGCCTAATGCCATACTCAGTATACCAAAGACTTGAGATAGGGGAACTTCTACCCACCAACATCACCCTTCAATTGGCCGATCGCTCTATTAAATTCCCAAAGGGTAAGGTAGAGGATGTTCCTCTAAGGGTGGGGAAGTTTGTAATCCCGGTGGATTTTGTTGTGTTAGAGATGGATGAAGATGTTAACATTCCAATAATTCTAGGAAGACCTTTTCTTGCTACTTCGGGTGCTTTAATAGATGTTCAAAGTGCTAAAATTTCACTGAAAGTAGGAGATGAGGTGATAGAATTTGATTTGAATGAGAGCATGAAATATCCAAGCTCTAGTCTTGATAATTGAATGATGATTGATACTATTGATTCTATTGTAACTTCTATGCATGAGCACTTGCTCACTACTAACGATGCCCTTGAGAATGTCCTTTTGAACAAGGAAAAGATAGGTGACCAAAGCAAAGAGATGGCATTGTATGAAGAGATGCTTGAAGGAAGTACGGAATCAAGCAATGAGCAAGTGTGCATGGGAATCACAACACATGATGCATTAGAAGTAGCTATCTCAACAGAAGGTAAGGGTGTTCCAATGGTAGAGTTGAAACCTCTACCATCACACCTAAGGTATGAGTTTCTGGGCCCCAATTCAACTTTTCCGGTTATTGTGAATTCTTCTTTGAACGAGTGCCAAACTCAAATGTTATGTGGTGTTTTGAGAGATCACCAAGGTGCTTTAGGCTATACCATAGATAACCTCAAAGGTATTAGCCCCGCTTTATGTATGCACCACATAACACTTGAGGAGGGTGCTAAGCCTTCCATTGAGAGGCAAAGGAAACTCAATCCTCAAATGGGGGAGGTGGTGAAAAAGGAAATCACCAAACTCCTTGATGCCGGCATCATCTTCCCCATTTCGAGTTCTAGATGGGTTTCCCCCGTTCATGTGGTCCCTAAAAAGGGAGGAATGACCGTAGTTGAAAATGAGAATGGTAATCTCATTTCGACTAGAACGGTGACTGGTTGGAGGATGTGCATAGACTATAGACGTCTAAATGCATCCACCAACAAGGATCATTTTCCTCTCCCTTTTATCGACCAAATGCTTGAAAGACTAACCAAGCACAAGTATTATTGCTTTCTTGATGGCTATTCGGGTTTCTTTCAAATCCCTATAAACCCGGATGACCAAGAGAAAACAACTTTTACTTGTCCCTATGGAACCTTTGCATACAGGAGGATGCCCTTCGGGCTTTGCAACGCACCGGCAACCTTCCAAAGATGCATGATGAGTATTTTTGGGGACATGCTTGAAGCCGAAATGGAAGTTTTCATGGATGATTTCTCGGTAGGGGGCCTTTCGTTCGAGGATTGTTTGTCCAACTTGGGCAAGTGCTTGACAAGATGTGAGAAGGTCAATTTGGTTTTGAATTGGGAGAAATGCCACTTTATGGTGGAAGAGGGAATTGTCCTTGGTCACAAGATTTCAAACAAAGGGATTGAGGTTGACAAGGCCAAAGTTGAAGTGATAGAGAAGCTTCCCCCACCAATCAATTTGAGAGGAGTAAGGTCATTTTTGGGGCATGCCGGGTTCTATAGGAGATTCATCAAGGATTTCTCACAAATTGCTAGACCCCTAAATGCTCTTCTTCAAAAAGATGCCATCTTTATTTTTGATGAAGAGTGTCTCCAAGCTTTCAACAAATTAAAGGAGGCTTTAATCTCAACTCCAATTGTGCAAGGGCCAAGATGGGAATTGCCATTTGAACTTATGTGCGATGCAAGTGATGTTGCGATTGGAGGAGTATTGGGGCAAAGGATAGAGAAGAGGCTTCACGTGATTTACTACATGTCTAAGACTTTGAATGAAGCTCAACGGAACTACACCACAACGGAGAAAGAGTTTCTTGCCGTGGTTCATGCTTTTGAGAAGTTTTGGAACTACCTCATTGGTTCCAAAACTATTGTTTATACCGATCACGCAGCCATTAGGTACCTTATTGCAAAGAAAGAATCCAAGCCACGTCTTCTTCGGTGGGTCCTATCTCTCCAACAATTTGATGTTGAAATCCGTGATAAAAAGGGGGCCGAGAATGTGGTTGCGGACCATCTTTCCCGGCTAGAGAATGTGCAAGCTAGTGATGATGAAATCCCTATATGTGATGAATTGAGAGATGATATGCTTTACATCTTGAATGAAAAGGAGCTTCCTTGGTTCGCCGACTTGGTAAACTACTTGGCTTGTGGAGAATGCCCACCCAATTTCTCCAAGAATCAAAGGAAGAAGCTAAAAAGGGAAGCAAGACATTATGTATGGGATGATCCCATTCTCTACAAACGAGGAGTAGACGGTTTGCTCCGTAGGTGTGTCCCGGATGAACAAGTGCAAGGAGTGCTCAAGATGTGCCATTCCGATCCATGTGGAGGGCATATGGGAGCCAACAAAACTGCATTGAAAATCTTGCATAGCGGTTTGTGGTGGCCTCACATCTTCAAGGACGCTTGGGGATTTGTGAAGACTTGTGACAGGTGTCAACGAACCGGCAACATATCCAAGCGCAATGAGATGCCCCAACAACCGATTCTTGAGCTTGAGGTATTTGATGTATGGGGTATGGATTTCATGGGGCCATTCCCAAATTCTCATGGGAATCAATACATCCTTGTGGCGGTCGACTATGTATCAAAATGGGTGGAAGCCATTGCCTCCCCAACTAATGACCACAAGGTTGTCATGAAGATGTTCAAAAAAGTCATATTTCCAAGATTCGGTATTCCAAGGGCGGTGGTGAGTGACAATGGTTCACATTTTGTTCATAGTGCTTTTCAAAAGATGCTAAGAAAGCACGGGGTCCACCAAAGATTCGGCCTTACCTATCATCCACAAACAAGTGGACAAGCGGAAGTGTCTAACCGTCAAATAAAGCTAATCCTCGAGAAGACGGTTGCTAAGAACAGGAAGGATTGGTCAGAAAAGCTTGATGACGCTCTATGGGAATATAGAACGGCGTACAAGACCCCAATAGGCACAACTCCATATCGTCTAGTGTATGGAAAATCTTGTCATCTACCGGTGGAGCTTGAGCACCGGACCCAATGGGCGATCAAGAAGATTAATTTCGACTTGGCTAGCGCGGGAGAGCAAAGATGGCTTGATTTGCATGAGCTTGAAGAGCTAAGGTTGGAAGCCTATGAGTGTGCTAGCAACTATAAGAATCGCACTAAGGATTGCCACGACCGGAACATTGAAAAGAAAGCATTTCTAAAAGGCGATAAGGTACTCCTCTACAATTCTAGGATGAAATTGTTTCCCGGGAAACTTTTATCAAGGTGGAGTGGACCTTTTGTTGTCAAGGAAGTGTTTTCCTCATGGAGCCGTGGAAGTTTGGGATATGGACGGCAAGAGATCTTTCAAGGTGAATGGGCATCGCCTCAAGCTTTACTACGAGGGTGCTCATGTGGGTGTTTTAGAATCAACTCAATGTAATCTTACCTCCTGAGTGTGAGATACGTCAAGCTAGTGACGTTAAAGAAGCGCTTCCGGGAGGCAACCCGAGTTTCTAACCCTCCTCTATTCTATTTGCTTGATGTTTTCTTTTCTTCTTTCACAACTTTGGATTGATGGTTTTGCGTGTATTTGGTTTGTGTTGGTATTCTTGATTGTCTTGCCTTAAAAAGGAATGCATTTTCCATATACCTTAGGCATGATTGTGTTGTATTTTAGTGTGTCTTGAGGGGAAGTTTTGTGCAAATTTTCAGATAGAGGGATTTAGGGGTGTTCGACCAAACTGCAACAAGGTTCGGCCGAACTTTGCAGAAGTTTGACCGAACCACCCAAGAGTTCGGCCGCTCCTCCCCTAGAACTCAAAATGGGCTAAAAACTGTCGAATTCTGGAAAATCAAAGAGTTCGACCGAACTTTTCATAAGTTTGGTCGAACCTATGCTGGTCCGACCGAACCTTCAGAAAGTTCGGCCGCTCCTGTTCTGGAAATCAAATTAGGCTGAATTCTGGCAGTTTCTGGAAAATCCAAAAGTTCGACCGAACTTTTAAAAAGTTTGGTCGAACTTATTATGGTCCGACCGAACCTCATAAGGTCCGACCGAACCTTTTTCGAGCTTGCCCAGAATTAAAAGGTTTGAGCCGCTGCTTTCTCACTCTTACTTCTTACATTCGGCTCTCCCTCTCCCTTTTCTTCTCCTTCTCACCCTAATACTCCATAGTCACCCCTCCTTCAACCTCAAATCTCCATAAAAATCACTCCTATCTTTTTCCCTCCTCACTTCATTTACATCCACTACTCAATTCCTACAATCTCCCATAAAAATCACTCCTTAAATTTTCCCCAATTTCTAGGGTTTGAGTGACTTGAAACTTCTTGATTTCTACTCACTTCCAATCAATTGTGGTATGGTTATTCTGGCTTTTGCAAGCTCATTTCTTCAATTTCTCTTTGTTTTACCATGTTTTACATGTTCAAGTATGATATGTGGTATAATTGATATTGTTAGTCATGGCTTGTTTGATTTAAATGATTATTGGGATTTCCTTGTTGTAATTGGTTGGTTGTTGTTAGTAGAACTTGTTTCATGATGAATATGCATGTATGACTTGGGTTTTCATGATTTCAATTTGTTTGCTTGAATGTGTTAATCTTTCACTAGGTTGTTCATGCTACATTTTGATTGAGAAATTCTTGAGTTGGATGGAATTTTGTGACTATTACTCATTGTTCTCGGTTTGATTTCGATGAGTTTTTGAGTGGATTTCATGAATTTTAGGGGACGTCATGCCCATTTTCACCTAGGTTTTCTTAGGATTGCATTCGATTGCCATAGGATTTTTAGCTCATGCCTTGGTTTATAAGTGTCCATTAATGCCTTGAATTGTATTGTTGCTACCGTCTACATCTATTTCACAACTCATGGCTTTTACTCTCATTGCACACACTTTTAATCTCGACGAGCTTCTTGTGCCCCCTTTTGGCTTGAATCTTCCTAATGTTAATTCTTGGCGATTTTTGTAGATTCACAATGCATCTTTTTGGCAAAAGCAAGTCCAAGAGGAAGAGGACGGGTGAATCTTCATCGTCAAATTTTCCCCCCCCCCACCCGGCATCTATGATCATGGCATCATCGCTCCAAACAAACACTTTTGGGATGTCTATAAAACCCTCATAGACCGTCCCATTCGATCTACAAGGTTCTTCTGCGGGAACACCTTAAGAAAGCTTGGCATCATGGATGAAGTAGTCCGGCTCGCACAAAACTTTGGTTGGGGCGAGTTCATTGACCTCCACGCTCACACCTATGAGCGCGTCACATTGGAGTTCCTTGCTTCCCTCCGCAAGGAAGTCATTGAAGAAGATGATGAAGGGAATGAATCTCAAATTATTCTTCACTTTCGTATGTTCAACGAAGAACCATTCCCTATCCGAGAGTGAGCTCAATGAGATCTTCCATTGGCAAGCAACCGGGATGCATCGGCCTTCCGATATGACCTCAATGTGTCGCATTCCCTATAATGAACAAGAATGGTGGCAGAGCATCTCCACTAAGCCCACCTTTCGCACTAACACCGCAAAGGTCAACAACATCATCCATATTGCTTTGAGATACTTTGCCCGGCTCCTTCAGTATGCCGTATTCTTCAAGGCAAACCTCGGTTCTATGGTGAAAGATGAGGCAGCTTTCCTTTTCTTGGCCGACAATCCTCAGCGTTTAAAGTTCAAATGCTCCACCACTTTTATCTCGAGATTGTTGGACACTCGAGATGGGCGGCTTGGTGATGAGATACATATGGGGGGCATGATCACCCTCATTGCCCTTTCTTTGAATGGTGGAGCTTACAAGGACCAAATTGATTTGCTCCCCCATGTGCTCCAAAACAAAGAAGAAGAGGCCGTCGGCTACCCTCCTTATGCTCTTTCTATTGTTGCTCTCCGCAACCAAACGCTTCATCAACTACTCCACCCAGAATCGCAAATTTATCCTCTTGGTAGATAATGGAGAAGAATGGTGTGTCCTCCCGGATCCTCCTCACACTTCGGTAGACCCTTCCAACCCGCTAAGGTGGAAGATTGCGCGAAAATTCATCCCCGATGAATTAAGGAAAAAAAACAAGCCCGCGGTGCAATCCCTCACCCTCAACCGGTCTACCAAGTGGAGCATAATTTCCCCCCCCCCTAGTGGGGAGGTGAGACATCTTCTTCTTCTTCCTCTTCTCCTTTTGATATGAGTGCCCTGCGTAGTACCCTCGATGGTATTCGTTTTTGATAATCAGGCTTCTATTGAACAATGGGGGTACTACGCAAGGATGAACTATGATAGTCTTGTGCAAGCGGGCGTTCAAACGCCCTATGTTAACTATCCCTACCACCCGCCTCAAGAGGGTCCAGTTCCACATTGGGACACCTATGACCCTAACAACCCCTCCCCCAACACCTATGCTTATTGGGAAGGTCCTATCGACCCATCCCAAACGTGTTGGTACCTCCACCATAACAACCCTTATCGGCCGGGTGGGTGTGACTACGCCTAATGATCCGGCAAGTCCATCAACCCCGAATCCTTTTGATGGTGGTTGGGGTACCCAAGGGTGGCCCTATGAGCACTTTAACCAACCTTTCCATCCATCCATGGATCGCCCGGGGTTGATTTCATGAACCCCCCTAAGGAACGGGAGGATAGAAACCCCCAATGAGGGTTCTCTCCCTCCATTTCCCCCCCCCGGTCTTTCATGCCTATTCCTTTTGCTCGAGACGTGCAAAAGACTAGCGTGGGGAGGATGTTCCTTTTGGTTGAAGTGTACATAGGAGGGTAGTGTGGTAGGATGGTAGCTTGTGCATATGGAGAACCATCACGGATAATGAATTTATTGTAGTTAGAGATGATTTTTGGTTGGTAATATTCTTATGATGATGATGTTATGAAAAAAAAAAAAAAAAAAAAAAAAAAAAAAAAAAAATTGAAGTTGTTTTTCCCTCTTCTCTCTTGATCCCATAATCCAAATCCAAATCCAAAAAAATCCAAATCCCTAAATCCAAATTTTGTAGATAGGTTTTTGTCAATCTTTTTCTTTTGTTTATAATTCTAGTCTTTTCCTTTTGTTCACTAACTTTTCTTTGTATAGTTGTAGTGTTTCTTTTCTTTTGGCTCACTTTCCTTGTAGCTTGAAAACGGAAGCACAAAATGATGGGATAAGGAGCAACTCAAGCTCCGGAAACCTTGGTGAGATCGCAATTTTGCCTTGTGTTCTATTTCAAGCAGCATTTGGTGAGATCTTTCCCTACTTTCCTTTATTTTTCCTTGTGTGCATAGTTAGTTTAGACTAGAATGGAGTTGATTGTTCGAGGTTGTTTGCATTTGATTCCTCGGAATCTGGTGATCGTTGGTATTGACGCCGAACGATCTTTGTTTGTCGATTGAGAATTATATGTTTACTAGCCTCTTATCTCTCTTGTACTCCTTGCATTAAAAAAAAAAAAAAAAAAAAGGTGAAAAAGATTTTCCTTTTTATTCATGGCAAACCACGAAAAGCTTAGTTGTTTCATTTTCATTTCGAGCATAATAATGTTGACTCGTGTGTTTGAATGCTTTGCTTCTTGAGTGTTATAAGTTTGCATGCTTCGGGATTGCCATTGGTTGACTCTGGGACATGTTCATGCTAAGGTAGTTGTTCTAGAACTCGTTAAGCCCATCGAACCCAAATTCACTTGTTTGTGGTAAGAAGGTGTTGCTCTCATTAGGGGATTTGAAGCCCTAGAGATGGTTTTTGTAACCCGATGTGAGCTTTATTGTTCAAGCCTCCAACATTACTTGTATGAGCGGCGTAGGATCCTCACCAAGGCATGCTTAGATCTAGAACTTGGCGTCTGGCTCCCGAGATCGAGACCGAACTAACCTACGAATTCTTCCCTACATTTTGGGTTGCATTTGCCCTTACCATGTTGAATCTTCCCCTCCTTGATTATAGCACATTGCAAGCCCATGGCCCTTTTGTTTTACTTTCACCCTTAGAATCGTGAAGCTCAAGCCATGAGGGCTTATTGTAGTTTTGATTTGAAATTTGGAAGGGAATGGTTCTACTTGGAAAGTGAAGCAGTGTTTTTGTGAATATATGTTCAAGAAAAGCAAATGTAAATCCTAGAAAAAGCCTTTGAAGCTAAAAAAAAAAAAAAAAAAAAAAAAAAAAAAAAAAAAAAAAACAAACAGAGAGAATGTGACAAACGAAGAGTTGATGAATGAAGATGTAAGAGGAAAGCGAAAGCTCAAAAGTGTTTGGCATTATAGTTCAAGATTGTGGCAACGTAGTTTGAAAATTGGTTGATGATTGATTTTGAAAAAGAGGCTTGATCACCCTTTGCTTCACGGTTAGGCTAAGCACCAATTTCCAAATTCCTCCACACCCTTACCCCTAGCCATCGTTATAACCCTTTCAATGCCCTGTTGACCTAGGTTGGTTGAGTCACTAATCGGTGGAGGGAGCTGGAACTCAAGCATATGGAGAAGGCATGACTTGGTGAGATGTCGGGTTCCCCTACTTTGCAGTGTTTTATCTTTGTTCCGGCTCCTTCGAGGAGTCACTTGATGCTATCTCCAAGGGCGGATTTGAATCTAGATGAGGGAACGCGGTAAGATTGTATGGAATGCGGGGGAGTGGTGCATGTTTGAGTTCTCTATGCTTAGCATAACTTATCCTTCAATCAACTTTCGGCATCCCCTTGCATGCTCACTTCTACTACTCAGAAAGTTTGACACTCATTCATGTTTGTTATCTCCAAAAGCTCGTTTTGGCTATGATTTGTGTTGGATTTGTTGTTCTCTTTCCCTTGTTTTTGGTTTGTCTTGAACGCAATTTTGTAAGAGTTGTGGGGTATGCTCTCTGGAAACCCTCACGAGATCACAACTCGTCCTCATCGGCGACCTTGGGGTTTAAATGGCTTGTTGCTTTTGCTAAAAGCAATTTCGGTTTTCTTTTGTTCCTTGCATGTTTGAATAACTAATTCTTTCTCCCTTGTTCTTTTTCCTTTGCTTTGCTCGAGGGCGAGCAAAGGCTTAGCGTGGGGGAGTTTGATGAGTGACATTTATGTCACTCTTAGGGGTAGTATTTAGGTCTTTTTCCTCTTATTTTTCTTAGGTTTTTCCACCTCATTATCCTCTTATGGCTTCTTTTTGTGTTGATGAAAAGTAATGCTTATTTTGATAATCTTTATGCATTATTTTATCATCCCCATGCTCTCGTGAACTTTGGTATCTTCTGCAGGTTCCGTGACGGTCCTATGCACGGTGGGAGGCCCTTGGCCAAGCATGGAAGCCATGGTCAAAGGCAAGAGGAGCAAAAGGGAAGGAGAGAAAGCAAGAAAAGGAAGTGCAAGAGGAGGTGTGGTCGAACCTCTGAAAGGTCCGGTCGAACCTTGGTGTGGTCAAACTTTTCAAAAGTTCGACCGAACCTCCAGGGTGCAATGAAGGCAGTGTCAAACCTGTTTTCAGCAATTTTGCAGGAGAGGTCGAACCTCAAAAGTTCGACCAAACAAGGATCAGGGAGGTTCGACCGAACCTACACAGGGTTCGACCGAACCTACCCTGAGTCCGACCGAACTTACCCAGAGTTCGGTCGGACCTTTTCCCGATCTCAGCCAATTTTGTACGGACTATTTAAGGTCCTTTTGTGATCGTTTAAAAGGACGGGAGAAGCAGGACAGTAGCCTAGTTTTCAGAAACCTCCCTTAGTTTGAAACATTCCTTAGGATTAATTTAGCTTAGTTTTCATCAAATCAAATCATTGTATTAGTGAAATTCAAGAATTATTCTCAAAGTTTGGCAATTTGTATTCAACATTTGAAGCTTCAATTAGTAATTTCTCCAACCTTCTTCCTTTTAATTTCAGATTTTATTTGGTATTTGCATGTTATTTAAATCTTCCTAGTTCTTGGTAATTTGTTATTGGATGATAGTTATTTCAATTGTTAACCACTTTTCCCCAATTATTGAAGTATTTAGAACCCTAATTCTTGATTGCATGTTGATAAACATGAGTTGTGAGTAGTCTTCTTGCTAGGGGTTGGGTGAAGCTCGACCTTTTGGGTTAACTATGCAAATGTGGGAGAAGCATTGATGTTTGAATTGCAATTAAATTGATTATATGAGATTGCTTGTTAGTTCCTCATGATAGGTTTAGCTACCCTTGACTAAGGAGCTTGATAGTATGATATGCCTAATTTGACATGGAAGTGTAAATTGAGTACGTCATTACTTATTGTAATTTGATTATGTATCGTCTATTGCTAAACTAATGAGGAATCTAAGTTTAGTAGTGTGAGTTGTTTTCTAATTGCATGAGGTTGATTTTACATATAGTCCTTGCTATATCTTGTCTATTTTACTCCCCGTTTACCTATTTGCCTTGGTTGAGTGGATCTCATTCCCTAGTATCTTTAGTTCATTGATTTAGAACCATAGTTTGTTTGTCTTCTTGACGAACCCCAATTCACCAATTGACTTCGAGTTAGCTTAA
The DNA here is from genome assembly GCF_001683475.1 of Chenopodium quinoa. Lineage (NCBI taxonomy): Eukaryota > Viridiplantae > Streptophyta > Magnoliopsida > Caryophyllales > Amaranthaceae > Chenopodium > Chenopodium quinoa. The sequence goes on from NW_018745569.1 coordinate 1,664,034, forward strand.
GTGTAAAGATCTTTGGCAATCATATCCCGTTCCTTGTGGACCGAACTCTTACTTGTCATTATGCTTGGTTTGTAAGGTGTTTGTTAATAAATGTGTTTGATTGAGTGTGGAATGTACGACCATTCGCACGCCCATCAATAACCCATTCCTGATCCCTTGCCTGAAAATTCTGATCTCTCGCCTAAAATTCAAACCCGAAATCCCCTATTAACCTGAAACTCCAACCCTCACTTGAAACCCTAACCCCGAAACTATC